>NC_068278.1:28335949-28655116 GCF_025860055.1 Xyrauchen texanus | reverse complement strand
GTGTGGCAATAGGACATTTTAATTTTAGACTCCCAAACATTCCTTTTGCAAATAGAATAGAAGAACAGGGAGCCCTGCAACAGATGTCATGACCCCCACAGAGTCCCCCACTGAAAGAAGAGACAGTAGCAATTGAGACAGCCTAAATTTCTTGGAAAGAAAGAAGCTTGGAACATCCTGTCTGCCAACAACCAAGAAAAACTGTGTCCAGGTGAACAGTACCTAGTAGAATTGCTGCTGTTTTGAAGGCAAAGGTGGTCAAATATTGATTTAGCTTTTTTATCTTCTGGACTTTGAATGATGTTAATTGATAAATTAAAATTATTTATGGAATTATCATTGAAGACATCCACACTATGCAACATTTTTCACAAGTGAAAACATAACTAACACTATTGCACAGTACTGTATGCATATATATATATATATATATATATATATATATATATATATATATATATATATATATATATATATATTATTATATAATATCTGTGTCTTACTTCTGGCAGAAGACTTGTCCACAGTTTCTGCAATGGTGGCGTCTTTCAGTGAGGGAGAAGCGTACAGTGCATCCAGAGCAGCTGTCCACCTGCTCGTCCTTCACCCAGTGATCTGCAGTAGAGCGTCCTGGCTGATCACTGACAGACCAGCTGAACACTCGGCCACGGCCATCACCAACTAGGATCTTACTGTGGTCTCTGAGAACAGAACAGCTTGTTATTAGGGCAAATATACTTTTTAGAGACAATTCCTTTGATTTCCCCTTATCAAACACTGTTATCTTAATATTGAATCACACTTAGATCCTCAGTTTCTCTTCTCTTTTTCATTCCACCATGCACGCACACACACAGAGAAAGAGAGAGAGAGAGAGAGAGAGAGAGAGAGAGAGAGAGAGAGAGAGAGAGAGAGAGAGAGAGAGAACTGACTTTGAAATGGAAAGTGCAGTGATTTCTGCAGGATGCATGTTGTCCTTGCGGTCAAACGCTGTGTGCATGGTGAGTTTGCTCCGGAACACCAGCTGTCTCTCCCATCTGTAGCCTGGTACAGAAGACAAAGCAAACGGTGACAAACATGCCAGTTGCTCACATTAAAAACAATATAAGAATTCTCCATCACAAGAGAACAACACTTGAATGAAGATGATAATGCTACATGGAGGATATCGAAATTACACAATATCGCATGAGCAAGTGTGCACTTTTACTGAACATCAGCACGTCTGTCATGCACCTGTAAATGGCCACGTTGATTGTTAGTACAACAGCATGATTTTTTTTTTATATTGCTTTAATACAACAGTTCTATAAAAGTCAATTTTGATTAATTTACATTTTAGACAATACAGACTAAAATAAAATCCACTCCACTCACAGTTACAGTAAAACAGTTACTACCAAACAAAGTCAAAACTTTATCAACCGTTGAGTTGCTGAGCAACGCATGTGTCTGAATAAGAGCAAATCCCTACAGCCATGTTACTACATAAAATATAGTAGAAAGCCTTCAAAGAAGAGTGGCAGCAAAGGGGGAATTGATGCCAATGGTTTTGAAATTAAATGTTTAAAGTGCATATGGTGTCCACATACTTTTGTCCACATAGTGGTCAATTTTGTGGAAATACAAAAACTGGTTTAAATCTACAGTACCTGGTCTGAGTTTGTTGTAGGACCTCGCCTCCAACGTACTGGGCTGAAGGGGTTGTGGCACTGGCCCATGTGGGGGTGCTGAGTGGGGGTGGGAATGTGGGTGCAAGGGCATTCCTGGTCTAATCTGGCCTTCTGAGTAGTTAACGAAAACAAAGCCATCCTTCTCGTCAATGCTGAGTGTGTCCGACCAGCGGCGGGAGTCATCAGAGCTGCTGTTCACCAACCAGGAGGCTCCACTGCAGGGTTTAGGTCTGTGGACGGTGCTGCTGGGCTGGCTTTTTGAGGTGTGAGGTTTGGAGTCCTGACACAGGCTAGTTTCCTCTGCCTCAGATTCACTGCTATCATCGTCTGGAGCATCAGGACCCTCTTTAAGAACAAGACGTGAGGTTAGTTAGTAAAGATCAGCTCAAAGTCGATACATTTCACAGGTGGTCTAAAACAGACAATATCAAGCTAGTCACAATGACATCTGTGAAATAAATAGTGTAATTTTGCAATATTAAAAGATCAAAGTATACTGTATAGCAGGGTTGTGCACCATTCAGAATTAAATTGAAAAAAGGATACAGAATTGTCATTCAATATGATTTGAAGGAAGTTTCTAATTCATACAACTGTGGAAAGTGTTTCCAGAAACATTAGGTATTAATAAGCAATGTTTGAAATGCCACCTATAGAAATATTAGACCTACTTTATACTAGGTGTCTTTAATTACCATATATTGTACTTAAACATTTAATACAATACACTTATGTATACAAGTGTTGTTGCATTGTATTTACATTTAAAGTACTAGCATCTAATTACATCTGTACTTACACTGTTAATCTTACCCTAAATCCTAAACCTAACCCTACCCCAACCCTTACCATAAAACACCAACTCTAACCTTACTTGTAAACCTCAACAAATGTGAATCTTGAGAATTTTGCAGAACAACATGTTGTTACACAATAAGTACATTGTATTGTATGTATTTTAATGTTAGTACATAATAGTACTAATATATATACACACACATATACTGGTGGCCAATGTATAATGTATAGATTTTGCGCTTATGGAAAGAAATTGTGATCAACTGATCACAATGTATCGTCAGGATATTAATAATGTGAAAAATTAATATTACAGTTTGAAAATCTTTTTTTTTTGATAAACTCAAAAATCTTAAACTACTTCAAAGAGTTCTCATCAAAAAATCCTCCACGAGCAACAATGACAGCTTTGCAGATCGTTGGCATTCTAGCTGTCAGTTTGTCCAGATACTCAGGTGACACTTGTCTTGTCGGGCACTTCTCATGCACCTTACAGTCTAGCTGATCCCAAAAAAAGCTCAATGGGGTTAAAATCCATAACACTCTTTTCCAATTATCTGTTGTCCAATGTCTGTCTTTCTTTGCCTCCTCTAACCTTTTCCTTTTTTTTTTCTGTTTCAAATGTGTTTTTTTCTTTGCAATTCTTCCCATAAGGCTCCCCTGAGTCTTCTCTTTACTGTTGTACTTGAAACTGGTTAAGAGCGGGTAGAATTCAATGAAGCTGTCAGCTGAGGACATGTGAGGCATCTATTTCTCAAACTAGAGACTCTGATGAACTTATCCTCTTGTTTAGTTGAACATCAGGCCTTCCACATCTCTTTCTGTCCTTGTTAGAGCCAGTTGTTCTTTGTCTTCCAAGACTGTAGTGTACACCTTTTAATGACATCTTGAGCAATTTCTAACATTGTATAGGCTCCATTCCTTAAACAATTATTGACTGACGAGTTTCTAGAGAAATCTGTTTCTTTATTGCCATTTTTGACCTAATATTGACCTTTAGACATGCCAGTCTATTACATACTTTGGCAACTCAAAAACAAACACAAAGACAATGTTAAGCTTCATTTGACAAACCAAATAGCTTTCAACTGTGTTTGATATAATGGCAAGTGTTTTTCTAGTAACAAATTAGCAATTTAGCATGATTACTCAAGGATGAGGTGTTTGAGTGATGGTTGCTGTAAATGGGGCCTGTCTAGATTTGATCAAAAATTACTTTTTTCAAATAGCGATGGTGCTTTATTTACATCAATAATGTCCTGACTATACTTTGTGATCAGCTGAATGCCACTTTGGTGAAGTACCAATTTCCAACCGAAACAGCAAAATCTGTACATTATTCTATTTTGGCTGCCAGTATATGTACATATAAAATAGTTAATAAATTCATGATCATTTTATTGACCATGGTGGAGAACACTTAATTACATAGAATTTCTCTAAATGGAATTTCAGTAAATACCTCTTCCTGTCATTTCAAAACAACCAGTGTGGCATAGACAATACAATTCAACTCATGAAAAGGAAAAGGAGCCAATTCTTCTTAAATCGCTCAACCCTGAGGTTTAGAAAGGTGCAATGGGGGGGGTTACCAATCTCTCCACAGCAGTCTGGCACATCAGGGGGCTCTACAGGCTCTGGAGCAGGTGTTTCCGGGACTTGCAAGAACTCAATTCTCCAAAACTAGATTAAAAAAACCAATCAAGTCATTTGTCAACAACCAATATCTCTTAAGTGCGAGTGTCAGAATGCTTTAAAAACACAAAAAGCAAATACAGAAGGTAAATTAAAGGAGAAGTCGGTCACCCTGACAACACCGTCGGAGTGTCCCGTTACGATAACATTCTGTGTTTCCCACTCGTTCATCTCTGAGAAACAGCAGCAGAGGATTTGTTGGCTCCTGCCTGTGAATGTGTTGGTGCTGGCGATGGGGCTTCCATTGATACTCCACACATGGATATAGGTGCCAGCACAGGATACTATATCGCCCTACACACACACACACACACACACACACACACACACACACACACACACACACACACACACACACACACACACACACACACAATTTAGAGCCAAATTTTGCAGTGGGATGAGCAGCTTTCTGCATCATGAAATCTCATGCATTAAGTCAGCCACGTGACTTATAATACAGTGCTTTAAAATAAATAAATGAATATATAAATAAATAAATACATGTATATATATATATTTCCATTGTGTTTTTAGATTTTGTTTGCTTTGCTAATTTGGTTGTGTTCTGCACTTCTCAGCCACAATATGATAGAATGTTTAGCATTCAAAATATAACCAAAACAGATGATGTAATCATTGCATTCTTCTTTAACAATATTCTTCTGCTGCCTTGAAAGCAGTGGTATTTCCTCTAGGAAATTCAAATCTAGCTGGTTTCATTCTGACATTTTGAGGCATCAAAAAAGGCAAGATATAAATCAGCAGGATCATTTTATATTTTTCTAATCAAATAACAGTCTCACTAATTAATAAGTAATTGCAATGAATGAAACCCCAAAAACCAATCTAACAAGATTCTGAATGAAGTTTGAATACATCACTACAACACTTGTCACTCAATTTTGCTGGCATATATTATGTGAGGTAAGTCTGCTCTCTTAGTAAGTGTTAGTGTGCGCTCACTGTAAGCTCATTGATACAGAGTGCTGAGACAGGAGCTCGGTGGCCCCTCAGCTGGGTGACGAAAGACAGCTTATTCAGGTCCCAAATGATGCACGTTCGGTCTCGAGAGCCACTCACGATGATGTGGTAAGCAGATGATGCTGTGAGACATATAACTGCATCTGTGTGGCCCAGAAGAGCCTGGAAACATCACAAGTACTTTCATTACATACAGTAGATTAATCGACAAAAAAACAAACCATGAAATTTAGTTATAAAGGGCATGTATGTTTAACAAAGAAGTTTAAAGGACAACTCCAATTCATTTTTGACAAAATAATATATGTAAAGGAAACAAACAAGCTAGCAAGTAGTTTTTGAATTTGAAGTTCCTTTATTATGTGATAACAATGGTTACCTGTTTGAGTGTAAGGGTCTTGGCTTTCTCTTTGGATGTCCCGGTCTCCCACACACAGATGGCTGTGCTGAATCCTCCAGTAATAACTAGCTTGGGGTTGGGGCAGATAGCACACAGGATCTGCCCCCACTCAGACAAACACTCATATACGACCACTGCCTGTGAGACAAACGCGTTACTGTAGTTAGACAATTGGAAAACTAAATATACAGCATGAGCCAACAGATTAAAACATAAAACTGCTGTGTTAATAAGCACCTAAGAAAAAACTACAAAAACCCAGCACACAATAAATAGTGGGCACTACTGTACAGCTAGTCAGTGTTCCCACAGTTTTGACCAATGAATTACCACAACACTTTGATTTTGATTATTGAAAATTAAATTTAAATATTGTAATAATTTAAATATATATTGTATATAGAATTCAAATTATACTCTAATGAAGCATTCAGACCAATTTTTGTACCGGTTCGAATGATTCACAATCAGGGTTCACACTCTTTTCAAGGCACAGTTTTCCGGGACATTTTATATGCCCAACGGGTGTAATATTTAAGCAAAAACATACAAGAGGTCATCATGTGTATTTTGGTTATTGGATGGATATTTTTTCTGAATTTCCAAATTAGACAGTTTAATTTAATGTTATCATCAATATGGTGTATAATCAAAATAATGAATTAAAATTGTATTAAAATAAAATAGAATTATCTAAATTAATTAATTTATAACATAAAATTGCATTATTTTTATCAAATGAAGTATTTTTACAAAAGAATATCACAGACGTGAGATATTTCTTTAATACATTGTTATTATTATTATTAATAATAATAATTACAGCAAACATTACATTACAATACAGTGGTAAAATATTTTTGTCTTTTTCCCACATTTCATGCATCCATTTAAATCAAGCTTTATGTTGGCATTTCTGTGTGTTTTTGACAGTAGTTTTAATCATTTAAATCATTGGTAATTAGAATACAGTTACATTCAAAAATTATTTTGATTACTGAAGAGATTACTTTAAATTTTATTGTCATTTGATTCATTTAATATTTGGTCCTTTCAGATAGAAAACATTTAAAGGTGGGGTATGTGATTTTCTTTTTTGACCATTTTTTCAAAATAACTTGAAATCCTATTCCTAACCCACTTACTGGCTGTAAATTAGAAGCACTGAAATGAAAATTAAGCAATTTAATCATCTGTGGAACGGGCAGGACTCGAAAAACTCCAGCCAATCATTTTCAAGACCATCTAGAATCATTGGACAGAAAATGTGTCAATCGAACGGTCGTACCATGCCCCCCTCCCCTGGCTGCGTGTCCCGTTCGTGCGCGATACTCAAAGCTCGTGACCCAGTAACAGGAAGCGATTGTATTTATGTATGGAGAATAGAGCTTTTATAGTGCTAGTGGGGTTGTTCCACATTTCTATGAATCCTGTTTTGAATAGAAGACCGCTGTACAGACGCCAGGGCTGGCGATGTTCTTTTTTTTTTTACAGTTATGAGAAAATCAGCTCTACACCTTTCAAGAGTGGTATGCGACCCCTCCTCCTGCTGTGTCAACAATTTGCTCTGAAAAATTGTCTGACAGGTGAATGCACTGTTTGACTAGTGAGTCTAGAACACTGCTAGAACACTGCGCATCTGAGTTTTCGCTCGTGCATGATTGCGCGTCCATGTTTTTCGAATGGGTGGAGTCAGGGCCAGCGTTGGAGGAGAGAAGGTAGGACCTTAGAGTTGTGTATTTTCAAAATCTGCCGGCCGTTTTGCAAATCACATACCCCATCTTTAAACATATAAATGATGCGATCAAATGTGCATTTGAACAGCGGTGAAAAACTTTCTTATGATGTGTTACATTCATACGAGCAAACAGAGAAGTACGTTTGAAGTAAGTTTGGAGCACAAGAAAAATAAATAAACCTTGTGTAAATTGATAACTTTACGCTAAGCTAAAATGCTATTTCTATCCATTTTACATGCACATGTTACCAGACACGATCATATTTTTTTATCAAGAAAATTCACGTTAGATCATTTCTTTTTTACTACTAAGACTTTTGATATTAGGGCAAAAATCGTATTCTTGATGATAATAATGTTTGTATTGTTTTCCTGTAAAAGATGGTTCCATCTAAAAATCCTTAAAACAAGATCAATTTGATTTATCTTGTTTTAGAAACAACAGTGCTTAAGATATTTAGGTTTTTGAGCAAATTTATTTTTAACATTATTTTGTCTTACTGTACTGGCAGAGTTTTTATAGTGAAAACAAGTGAAAAAAATCTACCAGTGCTGAAGAAGTAATCCAAATATTTAAAATACGTTACTGACCTTGAGTAATCCAACGGAATACGTTACAAATTACATTTTACAGAATGTATTCTGTAATCTGCAGTGGAATACAAAGTATTCAAATGTAACCCTCCCAACCCTGCACACCGTGATAGTGTGTTCAAGTACAACATGACAACAAGCACGGTAGATCTCCTTGTTTCATCCCAACCTACAATTACGTCAGTAATCGCCGGGAAAGCACATTCAGCTGACATCTCACAATCACCGAAAAAGTGGTATGTTATGTACTGTTTACACAGCGTGTTATTATTTCACTTTATTTCCATAAAAATAGATATATATATTTCAAAGTTCCGAAATATTCCAGGATCCACAATGTGAAGTTTTGATAAACTCAAACATGTATAGAAGTTACATATTTTCAGTCATTTTTAACAGTAAAGAAACAATTCACAAATCTATACTAAACATAGCCTAAATGTATTAAAATACACTTAATTAAGAATATTTTAAGAGGAAAATGCCAATACTTGCATTCCTTGAGTTTATTCATTTATATTATATATAGGCTAAAAGCACATATTATTTGGAGTCCTCCACGTGTGTTTTGCAAAATTAACGTTAACAATTAATCGATCGTTAATTTCCACAAAGATATGAAAATGTCTAAAAATTGACATCCCTACTAAATAGTCTGTATGTGCTGTGAACTTCAGAGCGCTCTACTCTCTGTCATCTATTACACACACACACAGCCCAAATGATGATTACAATGCAGTACTTTCAGTGTATGAGCGGTCATCTTCAAACTTTAGTTTTGATTATATATTTAATTAAATCGTAGCCTTTTGTGGTTTAAGGGACCCATTTCACATAATGTGATGACGCGTTTCTGCCTCATTATAATCCTCATGTCGTTATTATCTAAAATGTACAACTCATTATCTACAGTTTAGTACTCAAATGTTTTTGTAGTTAACACTACATCCATCAAATCAATAAAATTTGTAATATTTTAAAATCACAAAAAAAAAATTTTGGGCATTTTTCAACTTTATTAGATATTAGACACAATTCAAAAAATCCCTGATATTTCCATGTTTTCCATGACTATGGGAACACTAGCTAGTGAAATGTAATTCATCTGAACAACATTTTGTAGAATGTTTCCACAGCTGATAAACATGTGCAACATTGTGTTTTTATATAAAAAATGTGTATTATAAAGTAGAAATGAGACAAGATAAAAGACAATTCAAACGCTTCTGGTCAAATACAACTCAACAAAATAACACAATTACTATATAATGTTACTTGCATATGAATATGCAAAGTCTTGCTTCACAACATATGCTAAAAACTGTGCTGAAAATAAATAGAAGAACTCTAATGACCTTGTCAGATTCATAGTTGGCAAGTCTGCAGCTGAGATCTGCGTAGCCCCAGGCGAAGGTCTTATTCCAGGCAGGAGGAACAAACACCTTGTTTTGCTCGACAGCCAGAATGCCCTTGTCAGTGCACACTATTTGACCCACTGGCTCCTTTAGTTCTATAAAACAGAAATTACACACACAAACACACACACACAAACACACACACACACACACACACACACACACACACACACACACACACACACACACACACACACACACACACACACAGAGCTCATTTAAATTGCTCTTTACTGTATGGTCAGAGCAGTTAAGAATATTCCACACCCTTGATGTTAAAATGATAAGAACAAAACAAGTTTATAAAATTAATAGTGATAAAAAAAAAACAATAACTTAATTAGATAACTCATAATACAAGAATATGAAAAGCAATGGCCAGTAATAGCTGAAAAGCTGACAAAAGACAGAACAGGACAAGATTCAAAACGTGGTAAGCTTGTTGTAAAAATTTGGATCTGAACAGCATTATGGTTATCACAGAGCATGTATTACAGTCTTTAGCCACTATAATCCTCCATTCCTTCCTGTGTTACCTTTGACAGGGGTGAGAGAGGGCCGCAAGTTGTCCAGATGATGGAAGAAGATCTTGTCTAAAGTGGAGTTCAGAGTAACTGGCACACCTGGGACATCTCCGTTGGACTTACTGCGCACCCGCTTTGGAGGATGAGGCTTCTTGAACAGCTGTAATTTGAAAAAAAAAACATAGATGTTACACCAGATAAAAATAGACACTAGTGCTCACAAAGGTATATACCAGGGGAACTCAATTAAAGTTCCAAGAGGTCCGGTCTCTACATTTCCTTCCCAGCAAAGGTCCGGATAATAATTTGTAACTTATATGGTGTCAGTAGTTATATGGCTAAGAAATTATGCATATATATATTTATTTTTTATAGTTTTTATAACTTGTCATGTTGGCAGCAATAGTACTTTGTAAAAAAAACAATAATGTTAATAATTATTCACATGACTTGAAGACTACTCTCCTGAAGAAACCCCCATGCCATGAAATCTAAGACACTCTCCTTTTATCCTTTGATAAACAATTTAACAAACTTAAAAATTAGACATTTCCTGTGTCACATGCTAAAACTCTGTACTAGCTGAGAGAGCTTGAAAACTGTCTTAATGTCTTTGGAAGGATCCCTTTGAACT
The DNA here is from genome assembly GCF_025860055.1 of Xyrauchen texanus. Taxonomy (NCBI): domain Eukaryota; kingdom Metazoa; phylum Chordata; class Actinopteri; order Cypriniformes; family Catostomidae; genus Xyrauchen; species Xyrauchen texanus. Next base: position 28,644,661 of record NC_068278.1, on the reverse strand, counting down.
CTTTGCAGCTGGACATCTCATCTTAATCCAGGAACATTGACACAATTGCAAAACTAACTTTTCTGGGTTTTCACAATGCATATACATGTTATAATACTATCAAAAGACATCACTGTTTTGTTCTAACACTGCACAACACACAGTCTATTTTTGATTGTAAAAGTTATCTCACACAAATGATTGTAGCCTGATGAAACCTTTAAAATGTGTAGTGATTTGTAATCACTTATAAATGACAAATTGATGATTATAATCTTTAATCTGGTTTTATTTGTGTTATATTTGTAGAATGGTAACACCATTCATGATAAAACACATCATGTTTACAATCGTTGAGATTCTTTCTGCATTTCAGGAATGTATGTTAATTAATTTTGTATATATTTAGTTGTATCCAAGATACAAAATTCATGATTAAACACTTATTTTAAGCGGGAAAAAGTAATCTTCGCACACAAAGACTCATTAATCATCTTCAGAAGGAGGGGCAGAGATATGATAACATGGTATCTGAAGAGACATTTCTGATTGGCTCAAACACATTTGGGGTGCGGCCAATCTCAACTCAAAAAAACTTTCCCGCCTTGGATGAATGCTATCTTCTTCTCCCTTCTGCTCTTCTTACTCTTTTGCCCTCTTGACTATGGGCTCTTAGCCCTTCATCGTTTGGCTTTGCACAATGTAGAGTCCAGGAAAATATGAAACGTGAAGTTCTGAGGAAGCTCTTTTCTGTGCTACGACTCACACACATGAAGAGAATTTGTGAGTCTCCCCTGCGGGAGGCCTTGCTTCAAAGCCCCGCCTCATCCTTTCAGCAAAAAAACTATCCAAGGTCTTAACATTGGTCCAAAATATTGACGGTACAAAGAGCCAAAGCAACGCATGGAAACGCAAATACATCTCCAACTTTTGCTGAAAGTGCTGGTGTCTCTTTAATATAATTGAGTAACACGATTTCATAATCGAGTTAGACTAAATGAAATATCGATGGTTCTCAAGGCATTGCCTATAGACTCAATTTTCTCTGTACAGGTAATTTCCATTCACTTTCTGTTACAGCTCACTACCAACCTGTTGTTTATGTTTGTCTATATGTGTTAGTTAGTTTGATGTTTTAGATTAGCAATAAAGATTTGTTTGTATTGAAAGCTAATTTGACTGTGGTATATTTTGATAATCTCGTCACTTGATTTTTTTTTTTTAAGATCTGTGCTCCGAAGCTCGAACCATATCTAAACATATTTGTGATATTATTTTCAATAGCCATGAGAACAGAATTACTCTAAAGAGTTAACAGATGAGTCATCCTGTAATTATTTCAATAAGTGAATTAATCATAATTCACTTATTAAGCTAATTCCACAAGCCTGTTATATTACATTTTAAATGGTGAAGAATGTTTATTAGATTTCTAACCTGATCATTTGACATATATCCTTCTTATAATGGTGGTTGAACGTGGCTAATTCCAATATACAATTTCCTATATATTATTGGTGAAGGTATGCAGGCATTTTAATCCATACCGTGTATATTTATACTAACAAATTTCCCTACATATTTTGGTGGATAATAATGGGTGTATTTAAATCTAACCATTATATTTAGCATTCTATTATTCAATTCTTACATATTAACGGTGATGAATGCTAGCAGTTGTAAATGTACTCTGCCGCAAAGTTGCTAATTTCCCTACAGGTCTGAGAGAACTTTTCTACCAAAAGATTAAAATATTTAATCAAGAATGAATCAGTCGAGGGCACTTGGATATGAACAATAAAAGCTAAGATCAACAGTTTGTTTTGAAGTTTCTTACATTCAGAATCTATACCTACAAGTTGAGTTTATACACACCTAAGCCAAATACATTAAAACTCACTTTTTCACAATTCCTGACATTTATTCGTAGAAAACATTCATAGTCAGAACAATAGTAGAGAGAATGATTTATTTCAACTTTTATTTCTTTCATCACATTCCCAGTGGGTAAGAAGTTTACATACAATTTGTTGGTATTTGGTAGCATTGCCTTTAAATTGTTTAACTTGGATCAAACATTTTGGGTAGCCTTCCACAAGCTTCTAACAACTGGAATTTTGTCCCATTCCTCCATGAACAAAAGGACATTTCTCCAAAATTTAAGATCTTTATCCACACGCACTTGCAAACTGTAGTCGGTCTTTTTTATGGTGGTTTTGGAGCAGTGGCTTCTTCCTTGCTGAGCAGCCTTTCAGGTTATGTCGACATAGGACTCGTTTTACTGTGGATATAGATACTTGTCAACCAAGCATTTTAACAAGGTCTTTTGCTGTTGTTCTGGGACTGATTTGCAATTATCGCACCAAACTACGTTTTTCTCTTGGAGACGGAATGCATCTCCTTCCTGAGTGGTATGATAGCTGCGTGGTCTCATGGTGTTTATACTTGCGTACTATTGTTTGTACATATGAACGTGGTATCTTCAGGCTTTGGAAATTGCTCCCAAGGACGAACCAGACTTGTGGGAAAAAAAAATTCTGAGGTCTTGGCTGATTCCTTTTTATTTTCCCATGATGTCAAGCAAAGAGGCACTGAGTTTGAAGGTAGGCCTTAACATACATCCACAGGTAAACCTCCAATTGAGTCCAATAAGCCTATCAAAATCTAATTGGCTACTTGCGTAAAGTCTTAGACATATTTTTCTGGAATTTTTCAAGCTGCAAAAGGCACAATTAACTTGGTGTATATGAACTTCAGACCCACTGGAATTGTGATAAATTTATGTGAAAAATTACACATGTCATGCACAAAGTAGATGTCCTAAACGACTTGCCAAAACTATAGTTTGCTAATATTAAATATGTGGAGTGGTTAAAAAATTTGGATTAATGACTTCAGCCTAAGTGTATGTAAACTTCTGACATCTGTACTTGGCTGTCCTTCATGCCATCATGCCATGATGACATCTCTGATTTTCACAAAATTAGAACAAAAATCTGTTTGTTTATATTGAAATGATCATAACATGCTGATTAATAAAGGTAAATTTAGACATTATAGTCTAAAGGGACCATGTAAACAAACCTGGCTTAGCTGAAGCACATTAATTATATATCAGTAGGGGTGTTACGGTTCAAATTTCTCACGGTTCGATTTTTAGTGTCACGGTTTCGGTACAGTTCGGTATTTGCAATGTACAGTGAAAAATAAATCACTGCCAAATCCAAAGTAAGAATACTCCATTTGGTAACAAACATTTCAACAGGTTTGAATAAAAATCATTGTTTTAAAGTAACCATAGATTATCTATAATATTTGGAGAAAAAAAAATAGTAACCACAAAATCAACATGGTTACTGTCATGTTTACAATATATAGTAAAATCATGGTTAATATAGGGAAACTACAGTACTACTGTTGTAAAACCATGGTTAATTGTATCAAACTGATGTCTTCAAAGAAAACCATGGTAACAGCAATCATGGTTACTAAAATATTACTATAGTAAAACCATGGTTAATTGTCATTGGGTCTTTAAATAAAAAAAACCTTTTCTCTATTAATTAGAGAAAATTATTTTTTAGTTAAAGACCCAACAAATCCACATTTTAACAATACCTGCAATATTAGGCTACATGCATCAACATCATATACATTTCAAACTCTACTGCACATATGTTCAATATTCAGAAGCTGTACATCACTATAGAAGGAACTTTTAAATTAGATATGAGGGATTTGGTGACACGGCTTGAGTGTTTTAATCATACGTGGAAATCACACATCTTCATCATGGAGTAGGGAAACATATAGTTGGCAATGAACTACCCAATCACTTTAGTTATTGTTTTATGCCTGTCCGAATCAGCACGGAGTGCTTGCTTGAAAACGAAAGAGAGACTGTGCTGTTTTGGCTCACCTGCGGCTCTGTGCGCGCTGCACGCTATCTTACCCCAGTGATTTCGGCATAAATTATTATATGTCGATGTATTACCAGTATATAGCACTCATGTCAAGCGATGTCTGCAAACAGTGCCTGTTTTATAAACGTTTTTTTTGACCATCGCTGTTGTAGACTGCAAAAACAAAATGTTTCCAGACATGAGACCTGAATAACGCAGGGGGCTTCTTTATCAGCGGCTCTTTTTCTCCACTTGCCATTTTCAACTACACACAATGCTTGCAGAACAGTGATGTTATCAAATTGTCCCACATGGAACACAGGCAGAGCATATCAATTTACAGATCCATTCAGGTGCATTAGCGGAGGTTGTAACTGTGTGTCTAGTTGATTTTCTTCACAAAACCTTGTGCTCTAGATGAGTCAATAAACTTGAGGTGAACCACGGTTCCAATGCTTCCCAAACAGTAGGTGGCGAACCGTACGAGAGAACTGTTTCACCAAAACATATCAGACAAATGAAGATAGTTTCACTTTACTTAATTTAGCAAAAGATGCCAGTATCTGTAGCGGTGTCTCTGCTACTGTTGTTAAAATAACCGCACCTGCAACTCATACGTACAGTAATTCAGGCTTTATGCATTGCCTCATGTCTAGAGCAGGGAGACGAGCGCGGAGCGGAACAAAGCACGTTCAAAGCTAGAGAATAAAGTGCGTAGCGCTGGAAGCGCTTTATTCCCACACTAGAGAGAAATGTTTCTCTCTAGCGCTGAACGCTATTTATTCACGCTCCGCGTGCGTATACACATGTTTTCACAATCACTTAGCCAAGTGTCAGATAACTAGCACAAAGATTCAGAGCTCAGTCTGGATTTAATTGTCCTTTGGTGTGGATCTGGTAGGGAGTCCGCCTATTGAGTACCCCTGGTTTATACTGTATTTAGAGTGGAGTGTGAAAGATTTTCAACAATCTTTATAAAAGTAAAGTAGGGAACCTGTTTTGGTATCTGGCCAAAGTTGTTGATGAATCCAATTGTAGCGGTTTCTTTAAGTGGGTCATTAATGTTGTAGATGTCCACCTGACCCTCATAGAAGAGATGGTGGAAGACATTAACAGCCTCCACTGCTGGAGGACCTTGTTGCTTATAACCAAAGATCAGGTCGATCCATTCATGTAAATGGGCACTGACATAGTCGCACTCCAAAGCCTGAAAGCACACATTCATCCACAGGTTAATGAGTTTTCTGAATTTAATTCTTAAATTTTTTTTTTCAAGTAACAGTAATTTTTTGATTATGCTGACAGCTAGCGTCATGGATTCTGCAATGCTCAAGAATAGAAGTTATCCATTACTGATGCCAATGTAAAAATGCACTGTTCGCTGTGAGCTATGACTAATTAATTCCATGATTAATGGTGTCCAATTACAGGGGATTGACATGACAATAGTCTTTATCTCATGTGAGTCTACATGATTAAAAAAATTTTTTTTTTTAAATATACTGTTTCTTTCTATTTAAAAGTTCAGCAATTAGCAAAAATAATGCAGCAAATACTGATAAGTCAAAACAGTATACAACACTGATACACAGAGACTCTTCTTCCAGGCTGTTGGTTTAATGAGGGTTGTCGTATTTTGATGCAAATACTTGCCTCTCTGTGAACCCTGATAAACTCCCTTGGGTCTCCTTTAGCCCATGGAGGCAGAATCACATCTCCAAGCTTGATGCCATTTTGTTTACTCCCTTTAAGAAAGATCCATCATTTAATTTAACAAAAAATGAAAGGCTGAATCTCATGAAAAATACAACAACAATAATAATACTAATATTTATCTCTTTTCAGCAAGGTGATTTGGGGAATTTTTTTTTTTAATTTTAAATGTTCTTGACAAGTTTTGTTAAATTCACCCAAATGTGGCTAGTTTTCTCACCAAGATCGAAGTTGTTGGAATTGAGCAGGAACTCAGGAAGGTAGAAGAACTCTGGGATTAGCTCCTTTACATCAGCCATGTTGTGCTTGGAAGCAGACAGCCATGCCTCTCGGACACTGTGGAACATTCGATCGGCCAGATCAAAATGTCCTCCCTGAGGGTACAAAGATGAAACTCACATTCAAACCATGACTTCAACCTCTCACTGAAATAAGCACTGGATGAACTCTAGCTGCCTTTAAATAACAAGATACTGTAAGTAATAAAGGAATATTCTACTTTTTACATGTTTTAGCCTTGTAGAAATAGTACTGTAACGCTTGGGAAACATACACTGGTGAGCCAAAACATTATGACCACTCACAGGTGAAGAGAATAACATTGATCATCTCCTAATATGGCCACATGTCAAGGTTTGGGTATATTAGATCAGTTCTCGTAGTCAAAGTGTTGAATTCAGGAGAAATGGGCAGGAGTAAAGACATGAGCAACTTTGACAAGGGCCAAATTGTTAAGACGACTGGGTCAGGGCATCTCTGAAATGGCAAGGCTTGTGGGGCGCTACCTGTCAGCAGTGGTCAGTACATACCGACAGTAGTCCGAGGAGGAACAAACCACAAACAGGCGACAGGGTGTTGGCAAAGAAGGCTATCCCATCTGCTGAAACGATAGAAGGTATGCTGTGGCAAGTCACACAAAATGTTAATGATGGTTACGGGAGGAATGTGTCACAACACAGTGAATTGCACCCTGCTGCATATGGGGCTGCGTAGCTGAAGACCGGTCAGAAGTGCCCATGATGACCACAGTCCACCGTCGAAAGCGCCTACAATGGGCATGTGAGCGTCGGAACTGGTCCTTGGCGCAATGGAAGAAGGTTGTCTGGTCCGATAAGTCCCATTTTCTTTTACATCATGTGGCATTTACGTGTGTACCATTTACCTGGTGAAGTGATGGCAAAAGGACACACTGTGGAAAGACGACAAGCTGGTGGAGGGAGTGTGATGATCTGGGCAATGTTCAGCTGGGAAACCCTGGGTTCGACCATTCATGTAGATGTCAATTTGACACATGCCACCAACCTAAACACTGTTGCAGACCAGGTACTCCCCTTCATGGCAATCGTATTCCCTGATGAGAGTGGCCTCTTTCAGCAGGATAATGCCACACTGCACACATTGTTCGGGAATGGTTTGAGGAACATGATGAAAGTGTTACCCTGGTCTCCAAATTTCCCAGATTTCAATCAGGTTGAGCATCTATGGGATGTGCAGGACAAACAAGTCTGATCCATGGCGGCTCCACCTCACAACTTACAGGATTGAAGGATCTGCTGCTAATGTCTTGGTGCCAGATACCACAGGACACCTTCAGGGGTCTTGCAGAATCCATGCCTCAGCATGTCATGTGCTGTTTTGGCAGCACGCAGAGGACCAATAGAGTATTAGGCAGGTGTTCATAATGTTTTGGCTCATCAGTGTACATATTGTCATATGTAAATATAAGTGATTGAGTGGAAGATGCTACTGCATGCTTATTGTGCTTTTCCAGAGGTTCTGAACCCTGTTCCTGGAGCCCTGTCAACACTACACATTTTGTATATCTCCCCAATAAAACACACTTGATCAACCCATCAGCTCGTTAGTGGAAACTATAAAGGTGGTTGCAAACCAGACAAGAAGTGCCACACATTGTCCCGGCTAGTACAGTACACACAAAAGTAACCAAGGTTTTTCCCTTCTTAAAGAATGAACAAGGCCATTGATAATGTTTTGGGATGAATTTAATGGAAAATATTTGAGTTGCACTCTATGGCGCGGCAGAAATTTGAGCAACCTCCGGAGTTGTAGGTGTGAATACATTCAAAGAAAACAATAATTTAGAATTTTAGAATGCGCCATATCATCTTCCAAATGTATCCGGTGTGCGACCCCCTTAAGACCTGAATTGGGTGTGTCAGAGAAGTGAGATAAACAAAATGTGCAGTGTTGGAATTGGGTTGAGAACCACTGTGCTACTCTGTTCAAGTTTGTTTTCAATGATCTGCGGATGCTTTATATAGAGCACTTATTAAAACAATAAGCCACGAGACGTTGTGTGTTAGTGATTTTACCAAAGATAAGAGGTGTTCTTAGGCATAAAGCAAAGCAGACTTGAGTGGCTTATTGCCTTTTTAAAAACAAACAAAAGACACCAATATTGAATAGAGATACATTTATTATTGAGAAAAATAAGAATAAAATATGTTTCCATATACAACAGCTTACTATCCTCATGGAGGCAGTGTGCTCACAGGTATGTGTGTTAATTTTTTTAAATGCATCTCATCCAATTCAGACTTTAGAGTAATCTGTTTTTTAATATAGAAAATATTTATTATCTGTATAATGACAGGTGTAAAAGGGTGACAAAAGGAGGAATGTTGAAAAAACAAATGACAAGACTCTTTTGACAAGATTGAGGCTTTCCTCCTCCCAGCTAAGACCTCACTCACTATTATCTCAGTTGAAGGTCACACAATTCTAGCCTCTAGCAATGTTACAATACTTGGTGTCACCCAAGATGACCAGCTTTCTTGTCATCTGCATTAGGGTTATGTCCTACTGTTCAGTGCCCCTCTCCAAATGGAAAATACAGCCCTTCCTTTACAACTCTACTGGACTCATTGCCTCACATGTTTCGCCTCATGTTTGCATGGATCTCGACACTGCTTGCCACTCTGTATGAGAATTCAACACACGGAACCTGGCATAAACTTTTAATATAAGACGTACACTGCAAAACCCTGATCTATCCAGTTTCAATTTTTCCAGGTCCTAAAACTTGTCCATGGAAGAACTTCCAATAACTGGCAGAACTTCATTGTCTCCCGTCCACACCTGCACTAAAACTGTCCAGTGCTCATTAGTTATGAATATTGGATATTAGTTTAGAAGCAACATATTCAAATTCCAAAATATTTGCAAACACCATGTTTCTTCGTTTAGCATGCATTATCTATTCTTATCTACCTATGTTAGAAATTGGCATTAATGTTAATTTTGTGCTTTGTTTTAAGTCTCTTACAGTATGTAAAAAAGTCTCTGCTAAAGTATACTAACCTGGAGCCTGAGGAAGATCTGTGTGAATGGTTCCATTCTGACAAGATATGAGGCCACAATCATTGCAGAGGAGTAATGAGTGCCATAATGATACGCTGGAGTTTCACCTGTGGAAATCAAAACATGTTTCAAATGTTTCTACACATCAAGTAGAGCTCAAACATCTTAAACACTAGTCTTTAACTCACCAGTAGGATCCTCCCAGTCTTTGAATCTTTTCTTGTACTGGATCAATCTGTCATCTGTCTGAGCTCCCATAGGTTTGGATAAGTTTCGGAATGTCTTTGGATTGTTGAGGTCCAGTTCCTGTGGAATAACTCATCATCATTATCTTTCTAAAGAAGATTAAATATAAGATTGCAAAACTGGATCCATCAAAGGAAGAGAATGACACTGAACAAGCACCAATACTTGAAAATGTAAAACGTAAAAGTATTGACAGCTGCGGACAGAAGATCTGACTTTAGAAACACTAATTATCGTATGCAGTAATTATTGTATGGAAGAGACAATGACATGTCTGTACCTCAGAGTCAAAGTCTGCCAGTATCCATGGAAAGACTGGATACTGCATCAGGTCATTATATGACCTGCCAGCCAATGTGTTGAGATGCATCAGATACTGAAAGTTACTGATTTCTCCTCTCTGCAAAAAAGGAGTCTGTAGTGAGCAACACCAAAAGAAAAAAACAAACACAAAAACAAAAAAGTGCTTTACTGGAAAGAGACCATACCTCCCATCTTTGGGTCACTGACTTCTCACCGACCAGTGTACTGAGAAGGCCAGACCTATTAACAAAGAAACAGGCATAATCAAATTTAACTTGACCCCTAAATACTTAATGACCCTGTAAATATAATGAGTTGATAAATTACCCCTGTTCCACACTGGTGTTGGGACGTTGTCCAGAAACTGACTCTGAGCTGTCGGCTAGTGAGGGAACAACTGCAAGGAATCTAGAAAACAAGATTTTGCTTTTAATCACCTTGAACAGAAATTCTGGGATGGTCTGGTAATGCGTTATGCTAAGAGACATCTGTGATCATTCTACCTCTGATAGACTTTGTTCCGGACTCCCTTTTGGAAAGCCAATAGGTAATTTCTCCCATCTCCGGAAAACACTTCTACTGCCATTGGCTACGAGGAAGACAGCACATGATAATTGTATCAGTCTTACATGAAAATGGACTCATGTTTAATATGGGTGCAATTAGGTAATTAACTGAGCCGAATTATTAATTTTCACACCTGAAGCAGGTAGCGACGTTTGTGCACCTCTCTGATGTCTTCATAAGCAAAGACGCTGTAGGTTCGTTTAAGCTGACTCTTACTTTGCCGGGCCCCTCGAGGGATGATTGGCTCATCCATACTGAAAACATCACAAAAAAAGCAGCCATAAGATCCAGTTTAATCACTAAATATTCACAAATTCTGAAAGGTTTTAATAATACATATATATATATATATATATATATATATATATATATATATATATATATATATATATATAAATAAATAAATAAATAAAATTAGGGAAGCAAGAACAGCAAAAGGTTGCTCCAGTGTCAATAAAAGACAGCAAATTAAAGTTAAATTAGTTTTTATTTATTTACATTAAGATAAATCACAAACAGAATTCAGGTCCACAAGGAATGAGAATTGTTTTTGTATAAGAGGATAAATTGGGTATTTTTAGTAACTAATGTACAGGCTTCTTTCCTCTTTTTATATAGTTTATATGCTTACTTTGCAGGTAGTGTCTCAATGTCTCTAATTTCTCTGGTGACAGTCATGGTGAAGCCATCGATCACGTAGAAATGTTCTTTCCCAAATAAGAGCAGCCCTTCACTGGTGTCCAGACCCTGAACTCGAGCACAGCGGTACATGTGCTGGATCTTTCATAAAACAGATGGGAAACACATTGCAGTAGACTGTTCATACTAATCAGCCTAAATTCTCTGCAGAATAAAGTAAACAGCAAAATCATCCAACCAGACAGATATTACTAAATACTTCTTTCATAACAATGGGGGATTGTCAGATCCCTATTAGAATTAAATGAATTAGAATTGTGTTGAAGTGTGAATAGGATGTTGAAAAGAAAGAACTGGAGCTGTTTAGGGCTGCAGACCTTTTCTCCCTCCTCAAGCAGGCGGAGTAGTGAGGTGTTATCAGTTTTCTGCTCCTCGTCCATAGCTCCTGACTCCAGCAAATCCTGCAGCTGGTCTTGACTGTCCTCATCAGCCCCATCTGCTGTGGAACGGGACCGCTTTAAGGGAGCCTTCACCAGACCTAAAACACCACACAGACAGTCAGCTGTTTACATGTTCTGATAGACACACAAACATCATTACAAAGCTATGCTAAAAGCTCTTTATTTTTTAAAAGTTTATAGAATTTTCCTTCACAAGTGACTTAGTAGTGGGTATCAGTCTTTCGAACAATGAAAGACATCACTGTATTGATAATACATATTGATAATATACTGATAATATACTAAAATGATCTCCATTAACACATTTACTGTTTATTATAGTACACATAATACTGTTTGTATAAGAATGACTTCAACATTTTTTATTCACCAGTTCCTTGCTGTTTTTCCGCAACCAGTAAGAATTTTACAGAATTCCACCCATTTTGGGAACACAACCAAACTGGAATTACATCAGTTGACATTCTTTCATATGTGTTTTCACTGTGTAACATATCATAGAGAGCATCATCATGTTAAAATTACCTTTGACTCTTGCGATGGTGTCCTCTCCATGTTCAGGCTCGTGTTGTGTTGTCTCTCCCTCTGTGTTCTGCTCTATAGAGTGCTGGTACATCCCTGGGTTCCCTGATAGCAGCCGCATATAATACTCCTTACTGTCATAGCTGATTGCTCGTCGGTAACGCACTGGTTTCTGAAATAATTGAAATATAACAACAAAAATGCAAAAAAAATAATTACATTTCAAAAGATTAATTCAAGGGGAAAGTCTCCCTTTAACACATTTCTTGGATTTAGATGGATCCTAATAAAAACCGTAACAGTGAAAAATACAAACTTGCAAGTGAGAAACAGGCAGAGAAATCCAGTCATGGCATGCAAACACTTTAGGCTCCTGGTTGGACAAGCACATGTGCCACAAAACTCTTAAAGGTTCCCACAGTCATTATTTTCCTCATTTAAAAAGTTTTAAGTCTAAAGAAATGAATAGTCATTTTTGAAATATGTTTCAAATCATGACCACTCATGTGAAATGAATAGTTCAGTCATATCAATAACCTTATAAAAGCATTCTACAGTTGCAATCAGAAGTTTACATACACTTGGGTAAGTCATTAAAACTCATTTTCTTATCAACTCCACAGATTTCATGCTAGCAAAATATAGTTTTGGCAAGTCGTTTTTCAACAATTGTTTACAGACAGAATGTTTCACTTTTAATTGACTATATCACAATTCCAGTGATTCAGAAGTTTACATACACTAAGTTAACTGTGCCTTTAAGCAGCTTGGAAAATTCCAGAAAATTATGTCAAGCCTTTAGCCAATTAGCTAATTATCTTCTGACAGGCTAATTGGAGAAAACTGGAGGAGCACCTGTGGATGTATTTTAAGGCCTATCTTCAAACTCAGAGCCTCTTTGCTTGACATAATGTGAAATTCAAAATAAATCAGCCAAGACTTCAGAAAAAAAAAATTGTGAACCTCCACAAGTCTTTTCCCAAATTCTTGGGAGCAATTTCCAAATGCCTGAAGGTACCATGTTTATCTGTACAAACAATAGTACGCAAGTATAAACACCACGGGACCATGCAGCCATCATACCGCTAAGGAAGGACATGCATTCTGTCTCCAAGAGATGAACATAGTTTGGTACAAAAAGTGCAAATCAATCCCTGAACAACAGGAAAGGACCTTGTGAAGATGCTGGAGGACACAGGTAGACAAGTATCTATATCCACAGTAAAACGAGTCCTATATCGAAATAACATGAAAGGCTGCTCTGCAAAGAAGTAGTCACTACTCCAAAACCACCAAAAACAAAACAGACTACAGTTTGCAAGTGCAAATGAGGACAAGATCTTACTTTTTGGAGAAATGTCCTCTGGTCTGATGAAATACAAATTTAACTGTTTGTTAAAAGCCTCAATCTGATAGAATATTTGTGGGCAGAACTGAAAAAGTGTGTGCGAGCAAGGAGGCCTAAAAACCTGACTCAGTTAGACCAGTTCTTTCTGGAGGAATGGGCCAAATTTCCAGCAACTTATTGTGAGAATCTTGTAGAAGGCTACCCAAAAGGTTTGACCCAACTTAAACAATTTAAAGGCAATGCTACCAAATACCAACAAAATGTTTGTAAACTTCTGACCCACTGGGGATGTGATGAAAGAAATAATAGCTGAAATAAATAATTCTCTCCACTATTATTATTACATTTCACATTCTAGTAAAGAAGTGATGCTAACTGTCCTAAGACAGGGAATGTTTTCTACAATTAAATGTCAGGAATTGTGAAACACTGAGTTTAATTGTGTTAGCTAAGGTTTATGTAAACTTCTGACTTCAACTGGAGCAGGGGCGTGTCACGGTCCTGGTGAATTCGTCGGTTTGTTTTGTTATTTCTCTCCCTCATGTGTCTCAGGCGTTGCCAGCAAGCGTAATCAGTGTGAACACGGATTGTTCCCATGGGACCGCTAATCATTCAACAAATTAGCATGCTAGCAGCACCCGTTTATTTTTTTGCTATTTCACTGCCTACTTAGTCCCTTCGCTGTGTCAGTATCTTTGCTAGATTGTTGTTTGGTGTTGAAGTAACTCACCTCATTCTCTCGGGCTAGTTGGTCCTGTCTTGTGTTTCTAGTTGGTCTAGTGTCGGGAGTGTGGTTACCTTCCAGTTTGTTGTGCTCTTGTTCTCTGCATCCACTACACTTCATTGGAGGATTCCTCACGGATCTGCTCACTGTGCGGACACAGCGTGCATAGATCGATGAACTTGCAACACCTTCATACTGAAGCCGGTGCCAGGTTCTCCATGTTTCACCAGCTCATTTGAAGTTATAATTTATTGTAAATAAATCCTTTGAACTGTTCCTCTGCTCTTGGGTCTCTTTGTCTCCTTGTGACAGAACAATCAAGCCCAGATGGACCCAGCAGAGGAATCCAGCTTTGCTCTGCCCCGTCTCAGCAAGGTGTCTTACTGGGACATCAGGAGAATCAGCTCTCCACTTCTAACAGGGCTCTAGAGATGATGCCGTCGCAGGTCATTGAGCTCCCCTCTGTTGTTCAACAACTCCACTAGCCTCCCGATACCGGTCCCCCCCAGGAAGCGTCCTCACTGGCTACGGCCATTCCCCAAGTTTCTGGATGCTCGTATCAACCCTCCAGCTCAGTTCTCAGGTGAGTCTGGGTCCTGCAGCGCTTTCCTTTCACAATGTTCTTTACGTTACAGCCCTCTGCATTCCCATCAGAGACCATGAAGTTGGCATGCGTTATCATGCTCATCCCCGGAAAGGCTGGTGAATGGCTTTGTAGGACAACAGATATCCCTGTTGTGCCTCATTTCAAGCATTTCCCACGGAGCTCCGCTGAGTGTTCGAACAGTCGGCTCAAGGTTGTGAGGCGGTGAGGTTTTTACAGACTGTCTCAGGGAGATCGGCAAGTCGCCGTCTATGCCATTGAGTTCCGCACCCTTGCGGCGTCTTGGGGCCGGCTTCTGCATGGGCTGTCCGACGACATCTAGGACGAGATCTATCCCTGGGACCTGCCTTCCCCGCTTCGACGACTTGTTGGACCTGGCTATTGTAGTGGATCAACGTTTGGCCCAATGCCCTATGGTAGGCCGCCATACCCAGTCCACAGTTTCAGCCAGGTCACCAGAATCACAGCCCGTCGCAGAGCCTATGCAGGACAGGAAGGCTCGGATTTCTCAAAGAGAAACAGCAACGCCTTATTCAAGGACACATTGTGCCCGGTTCATTCATTGTGCCTGGTCAGGTCATTCTCTGCTTCCTGCCCAGTAAAAGACACTGCTCGTCAGTATGCAGGAGGTTACTGGGGAGCGCAGCACCCCTGGACAAAGCCCCGGATTATGCACACTTCTCCCAGCCTGGCTGGAGTATGGCTCAACCAGTCACACTTTCTCTGCATTGGTGGATTCCGGTGCCATGGCTTCCAAGTGGCGAGTTCCAATGATCCAGTTGGACAAACCCATCACAGCCCACACCCTCAGCAGCATGCCCTTGACCGTCATTACCCATTGCACCAAGCCAATCACCTTCGTCTCTGGAAATCATATGGAGCAGTTGTCCATTTACCTGACCCAATCTCCATCTGAGCCAACAACCCACACATAGACTGGTCACCCGGCACTGTTCTAGCTTGGAGCCCTTACTGTTTGTCGCATTGTCTCAACTCTGCTGCCTCCCCTGTCCTGTTAGATTTTCATTGCAGGATGAACTGGCGGATTTATCCAGATTGTCGTTGGCATACCATAACTTGAGAGAGGTATTCAGCTGGTCCCATGCCACGACCCTTCCGCCTCATCACCCGTACGACTGTGCTATTGAATTGCTCCCTAGCACTTCTCCTCCTCGGGGACAGCTGTATTCGCTCTCTGCTCCAAAGAGGGAGGCCATGAATAAGTACATCATCCGCACTTCCTCTTCGCCAGCAGGGGCAAGGTTCTTCTTCATGGAGAAGGATGGCTCGTTTAGACCTTGCATAGATTATTGGGGGCTGAATGACATCACAGTAAAGAATTGTTATCCGCTGATGTCCTCAGCTTTTGAACTCTGATACATGGTTAGCCGTTTTGTGTTTGTCTATTTAGATAATATTCTGATCTTCTCCTAGAATATCCAGTAACATGTTCAGCACGTCAGTCAGGTGCTTCAGCGGCTGCTAGATAATCCGCTATTTGTCAAGGCGGAGAAGTGTGCTTTTCACGCACAGTCAGTTACGTTACTCAGGTTCACCATTTCGTCCAAGGAAGTGTACATAAACCTGTCACAGTCAGAGCCATCTCCGATTGGCCAACCCCAGATTCTCAGTCCTCTGCAATCCGGTTTGAGGTGATTAAAAATTGCATTACAAACTGGGGAGAAAAGGGGAGAAAAAAAAAGAACCTAGCGTACATTCGTAGTGCCAAACGTCTTAAATCTAGTTAGGCTTGCTGGGCACTATATTTCACCTGTTTTCATTTTATCCTTTCATATTGCCCGGGCTGTAAAAACATCAACCCTGACTCTTTGTCTCGATGTTTCAAGGTCGGGACCTCCATCATACCACCGGATACCATTCTACCAGGAGGCAAAAGTCTGTGCTGCGCTACGAAACACAGCATCACCCGCTATGTGTCCAGCAATTTGGATGTTAGTTCCGCAACAATGGGGCGACTCGCACCCAGACACTCAAACTGACTGGCACGCGTGTTATGAGGTCTGCGGACCAGCACCAGTCTAAACCCCCATCTTACGCGTGTGGTCAGAAGGTTTGGTTGTCCTCTACAGACATTCTGCTCCGACTCCCCTCACATAAGCTGGGTCCCAAGTTTATCAGGCCGTTTCCCATCACCAAGGTCATTAGCTCAGTCTCAAATTACCTCCTTACCTCAAACGCCTCCATGACTTTTTTTATGTTTCCAAGGTCAAACCGGTTTTTAATTTCCAATTTACACACCACCACACTGATCCCACTTCCGCATATAGTTGAGGGCTCTCTGGCGTCTCTGGGGTCACAAGAGGTTGATCGAAGTCAGGCTGAGGGCCGGAGGGTTCCAGTACCTGATTGACTGGGAGGGTTATGGACCGGAGGAGAGAAGTTGGTTCCCGGCCCGTGACATCCTGGGCTGCGCCCTCATAGATCAGTTTCACCTCTAGCAAGGTAATTCTGCATATATCTACACTTTAATAGAGGATTCCTCAAAAATCTTCTCCTGACTTCCACAATGCATACACTCGCCTAAGAACACACTCTTTTCACAGAGGATTCCTCACAGATCTGCTCAATGCACGGACACAGCGCACATAGATCGATGAACCTCCATCACCTTTATACTTATAAATCCTTTGAACTGTTCCTCTGCTCTTGGGTCTCTTTGTCTCCTTGTGACAGGGCTCCTCATGGGGGCAGCCATGTTATGAACACATGACCAGCCAAATACTAATCTAATCTCAGTAACTGTCCTTGTATTGGACACTTTAATTTATAGATTAGATTAATCCTGCCTTACTGTGCATAGTGAATTTCTACAATGGCTTTGGCAACTGAAAACTAATGTGTTTGAATGATGCAGCGTCCAGGACACTAGGTGTCTGTGTAAGCCAATGTAACATACTTTGACATATTTAAAAAAATTACTTGGTGCACCTTTACGTGAAACCCACAGGCACGCACACAACTGTAATGGCGATGGATAACTGGTGAAAAAAACACCTAAAATACACACTTCCCCTTATATGGAACCTAAACACTTGATGTTGGAAAGAAAAAGTTATTGGACAAGTTGTTTGTCAACTACCCATTAAATCAGGTAGCAGACTGCCTCAACTTTAAAATGTGAGAAACATGAGGATTTCAAGTTTTAATCACAACCATTTACAGGAGTGACTATTAAAATATATAAAAGGTCTAAGATAGTATAATTAACAGTATAAAAAACCTTAATTAAAGTGTGTATTTATGCGCAGCTTGGACCAACCTGACATAGCAACAATGGCTCTACCAAATTTGTTTGGGGTAGGACTACATATTTAAAACTTCAAAAAATTCCATTTGGTTCCACTAGTGCCGTAGAACAAATTTGAACAAATAAATGAACCTTTTACAAATAACAAATGAAATATCTATTCTATTTGTCTTTTGAAACTATGATAGGCAACACTCTGCCTGCCTGTCACAGAATATTGTTCAACTTTATATGGAGTATATGGATTATAAGGATTTGTTTAGGGGATATATAGGAGATCTATGAAATATATTTAAAAGGAATGAGAGCAGAAGCAATAACTATAACCAGCATTCCAAGAGCTGTGCAGAGGGGTGAATTCACTCGGTGAGAAAAACATATCAAGAAAAATAAGCTTTAGGTCTGAGACTTTCAGAGGTTGAGCATTCAGTAAAGGGGCATTCACACTAGGCTATGAGTGCACAAATGTTTTTCGTACAACTCAACAGACCAGGATATGATGTCACGCGGGAGGACTTCTGGTGTAAGTAAATAATACATCAAAAATAACAAATAATATTATATAAAAAAAATACAAAATATATATTGTCTACTCACTTTCCTGCAACAATAAAAAACACAGCTTTAAAATCTTTGTTTTGAGCCGAGAGGACAGCTTTCGACATTTTTTTTTGACATTTCGATCTTCTATTGGTCAAATGTCCTCTCATCGTACGAATACACCAAGCTTGAACTTTGGTACGCAGTGCCATACAAAATTTCTTCGAATGAGGTTGCATTTCTGGTCTCCCATGTTCAGATGCATTTGAATGGGAGTGAATGGAGTGGGAAGTGTGACCTCCCCTTAATGCAGTTTAGGAGTGCACAGCAAGGCTCGCTTCAGTTTATACCTGGACTGTTGCCCCTCGCATTAGCACCAGAGAATGACTCTGAAATTGGGAAAACCAGGTGATAAGGCCACAAGTGCTTTCTAAGTGGACAACTTGAAAGCTTCCCTTTTTTATGGCCGCTTATGTGGAGTCAATAACATCCTAAGGCTTAAGCCAATTTAAGTGCAAGAATGCACAAAAGATCCATTCAGTGCAGATTATGAACTATTAGTGCTGAATACAATCAGGATTCCTTGTGACTATAATCACATTCAACAACCTTGCTTTGGTAAATGGGGTAAAATATGAATTAAGCCAATTATGTGTACGTGGAATTTTATTTCAATCAAAAGGGTTCTCGCACACATTTACAGTAGACTAATGAATTTCAATGAATTTTCCAGTTATTCATGATTATTGAATAATATTTTTGTTAATGTACTTGCAAAAACAATATAAAAATCATCAAATATTTTATAGTATAGCTTGTAAAATGTATTTATTCCCTCGACTTTTCCAGGCGTGAAAATCAAAATTTTTGAATTCTGTAATATTTACAGATTTTCAATGACTGTGGGTCACCTGATCCAGTGTTCAAGGTTTGTGAAGGGAATATGTTTCAAAACAATGCCTTTGGAAAGCTGGCTGTGGCTGACTATATTTTGGTTTCAGTTCATTTCAATCTACTTCAACATTTAAATCCAAAAACAGACTTACCTGGGACAAAACTACACTAATTGTATACATTCAAAACTCATAACTACAAGAAATTAAACGGAAACAGAAGAAAAACAGACTTGCACTAACCTGAGTGCTAGCATTGGGCTCAGGATCAGGGACATAGGGATAGTCAATGTAAAACATGTCATTCCGAACTATCTTTTTCCTCATTCTGCAGGGTCCCTCAGTCATGTCCAACTGAAATTTGTCAAGGTGGGAGCCAATAGGGGGACCCCAGAGGCCTCTCTCCCGAAGCAGCTCATATTCAATCCCTGCCCATTCATCCATAACATACTTCAATGCATTCTGCTGCCTCTGTGAAAAAACAATATACAGTATATTTGGAGCAAACATTTTTTGTGAGTTTTGTTTAAAAAAAAAAATGTAAACAAAAAAAAAAAAAAAAGAGTATTATTATTGTTTAAAAGGGTATTATTATTATTGTTCTGATACAGTATATCCATTAGACCAATTTTCACTTTAGGTGCAGGTTACCTCTTGATACTCCTTGTACTGCATTGCTACCAAGTCTCTAACGACAGCAATGTGCGTAAACATCCACTGGAAGGCTTCCTATGCACAGTTAAAACAGAACACTTTTATAGAACAAATAAACGCTGCCTGTGCAAGTCATATCAGTTTTCTGTTCTGGTTTAGGTACCTGAGCAGAGAGGTTGTTCTTGTTCATTCCGCTTTCCCTCTTGCTGCGACGGGAACCGGTCAGTTTGGACAGACCAAAGCCACTGCTGACTCTAGAGAGTTTGGACTGATTCACTGGAGCAACAGTCTCACCTCTGCTGATGCATTTCTTCTCATGGACTAGAGGAAGAACAGAGGTTTAAAACAGTATGACAAATGATATGAGTATGGGGATGGCAGTGAAAATCTTTAAAGGTGAAGTGTGTCAATCTGGTGAATTGCGTCAGATTTGGCCAGACAGAAGAACACTGGGTCAACCAATAGTGTGAGTTTGGGACGAGACTAGCTGCTTGTCTGACCAATGAAAACGTTTGTTGGAAATGTGTTTTCACAATTTTGCAATTCCATTGTATGCCTCTATTGGTGAAGAAACTACACACTTCACCTTTAACAAGCACTTGCAACAAGAATAAAATAAGCACAAAGTGACAGAAAAGAGACAGGATTGAGTGTGTAAGCAGCAAACAGCTCAAATTAAAATGTCTGGTATGTGGGACAATGTGTTGGACATACGAAGTGAACATTTGAGCATGTCTTATTTTCTCACCTAGGTGATTCTGCCAGCTTTTGGCAGCAGGTTCCTCTAGAGCAGGTCGGGCAGTGGTGATGTCCACGTGTCCTCTGTCATTGACAGGTAGAGACACTTTAAATATATCCTCCAGCATTTGCCTTTTACTGTGCATGAGCTCTGTCCACACACGATTCACTGCCTTAAGCAGCAATTGACGACCTGACAAACACATCACAAAAAGGTTTAGAATGGCTGAATAACATTCAAAATGATGTAATGGATGTTATGAAGGTTTGTTAAGAGTTTGAGGCATTACATATCTACACTTTAATCTTACACCTCAGATTATTATTTGATTTATTTATTTTTAATTGTTAGGAGGAAAACTGAACAACAACCTTCACTAACATCCTGGCTCTGAACATGGTCCGATTCATTTGCGGAAGGAACTGCAACATGCCAGGTGGTCATTCTGGCCTCTGCCTCCAGACCAAAGCCCTCCACACTACTGTAACAGAAGAACAGAGAATTCAGATGATATACAAGAGCAATGGCTGAAGGGAATATTATCAGTGAATAACAATTTAAATGTGGGTCTTTTCCTCAAACAAACTACCATAAGACTTTCAGAAGGAACATTATAGTGCACAAGTCGAATGGACTACTTTTATGATACTTTTATTGTTCTTTTTTGGAGCTTAACTTTTATCACCATCCACTTTTGTTTTATTAAAAAAAGCTGCTTGGATATTATGTTTCAATGAAGAAAGAAAATAATGTGATGACAAAATTTAAATTTTTGGGTGAATTATTCCTGAACCATTCATGTACGAAGTATGGCACGTGCAGGTTACATAAAATCATCTGAAGATATTCAATCAGTAAGTAAATTATGAGTCCAAATTCCAGGTGAAAAGCAGCAAGGATAATTTACTATAATTTCAGCACATCATCAGACACTCAAGGCTATTGATCTTCCTGCGTCAGCAGAGCACAGATGCTCAGTTTACCATTCTGTTCACTGTCTCTGTGCTGCTCTCATTTCACAGACTCTCTGAAGCCAGCGTTCTGAGTCAGCCTGGATACAGAGCCATGACAACGCAAGCCTCCCCCTCAAATCTTATAGTGACTCACACATATATAACTACAAAGTAATTTAGAGAGGTGCACACACACAAACATTTCTGAGATTGAGAATGCATTTGCTATTTCTTAACAAACATACTATATAATAGCTCATGTAAAACATCCATCCATCCACAGTATCCATTCATCCATCAATCCACAGTGTCCATCCATACATCTATCTTTTGTATCTATCCATTCATTCATTGTATCCATTCATCCACAGAATCCATCCATCCATTTATTGTATCTATCATCTATCTAAAGTATCTATACATCCATACACAGTATCCATCCATTCATTGTATGCATCCATCCATAGTATCCATCCATTAATTGTATCCATCCATCCACAGTACCATCTATCAATCCAGCCATAGTATCTGCTATTTATTGTATCATCCACCCACAGTATCCATCCATCTACCTATATATTCAAAAGCCTTTATATATTCAAAAATGTCCACTTCTTTGTTTGTCACTCTCACCTCCCTGTGTGTAGGTTGATTAAGCAGTGAGCCAGGCAGGCCACAAACTCCTGGTCATGGTTGCCAGGTCCCAGCACAAGGTTGCGGTTTACCGTCAGCACACGCAGCGAATCCAGCAGTGTCACCTGTTGCGGGACCGTTTTGTGTGGTCTGCAGAGCTGGTAGAGGATCGTTCGGTTCAGACAATGGTAAATTGAGTCCAAAGACAAACCCTGAGCTCGCCGTTTGGACTGTAGTGGGAAAACATAAAAAGGGAGAAAAGAGGATTTGTTGAAAAACCAGCACTGGCACAAGTCACATGGGAATGCAACTTTAAATCTCTCTTTGGAATGTGCAAAAGAGAGAGTGTAGTGGATTGTAAAACTAACAGACATTTTTATAGAAGCAACAGGATAATTTTAGAACACCTCTACGTGGCGGCCATCACACAACTGTGGTTTTGTTACTTCTATAGATAGGTTAACTGATCATGCATGTATAATTTTGGAACAAGTTATGTAATGTATAATGTTATGTAATTCCAACAGATTTTAATTGTGTCATATCTACATGAAAATGCCCATAAAACAAATAAACAAAATATTTTTTTACACTGTTTACATGTTTGTGTAAACATAGACATCCACTAAAAGCTGCTTTGTATGAAACTATGGAATGTTCATCAATTATGATAAACTAGTCAGGATATATAGTGAAAACATGTTCAAGCAAGACTCTGCCTTTATTTTCTATCAATTTTCCATTTCCCCCTATAATTCTTAAGAGATGTTTTTGGATTGGGAACAATTGTAGTTGTCTTGATGTTGAAGGTGGTGTGAAAGCATGACTGGAGGTTACCTGGGCAACCCCAGGTATGAGTTTGCAGGACTGTCCTCACCTGGGTGATTAGTTGAACTATGAAATCCACCACTAGCTTGGACTCTTTGTTGAACATGCCCTGCCACAACTTATCCACCACACGCTGGGTAAAGTAGAATACATTATTGACCAGGATATTGTAACTTCCTCCAGTTGTTATTGGCAATGATGCCTCCTCACCTGTTGGAGGAAAGACCCACACACAGATAAGTTTGCAGTGAAGGAATTAATTATCTGAGAGATCATTATAACTTATGGAAATTACAAAAATAGGACAATTTGTAGAAAACAAGTGGTAGTCTTATAGCTTCAGGGGCACACAGCGTCAGTTAAAGGAGTAATTTACTCTCGCTTATGTTGCTCATGGCACTTCCAGGCGTTTGATGTCAAAAAAGTTTTGTGATCAATTGTCATTAGCCTAGTTTCTGCTAAATTTGCCATCGTCTACCTATTTAAATTCCTATCCAGAGTAAAATAATCTGAAATTAATCAATTTGTTTGTAGCACTGCTACCGGGTGTCTATAAAGTAGCAATCCATCCAATAAAATATTCCCAAACCCATATGTTTCCAAAATCTTAAAAAGATAATCCCATTCTACCACATCAAACGTACCTTGTACCTTTTCGGCATCAAGTGAGATGTCAGCGACCGGAGTCTGATCATTTGCCACTGACCATATGATTTTGATGAAACGCCTAATGTTAAAGAGCTGCGGCCCAGAATAAATCCTACCTGATCTATCTGTATAAGAGATGTCATAACTTTCTCAATCGATTAGCCAGAATTTTGACAATATTTTAACGTCTAGCTGGATCAGGGAAATTGGATGGTAACTCTTATACTCGCTTGTATCTTTGTCCTTTTTAAAGGTGCAGTATGTAAGATTCAGAAACCCTTGTTATTAATGACACCTGTGGCCGTCCTTGTTATTAATGACACCTGTGGCCGTTAAGTGAACTGCTGCCAGCTACCTGTTGATGCTGCTCACGCTTGTACACACACTCCATAGGGACACGAGCAAGCGAGCATCGACCAAAACAATGACGTAACATACAAAGAGACAATGTGATTCACCGACATCATGCTGACAGATGCATAATTAAAATTACACAGTTATGATTGTTTTACAACAAACTTTGAGACTGTATATTATATTTGACTCTCCAGTGCTGGAACAGGGCTAAAGTGTGGATATAGGTCCACACTTTGATACATAGGCTATCATATAAATGCAGTCAATGTCGGTGTTAACTAGCTAGCCAGCTTTATCAATAGCTGTTAGGGTCTGAATACTTAGGACCATGTGATATTTCAGTTTTTCTTTTTTAATAAATGTGCAAAAATGTCAACAATTCTGTTTTTCTGTCAATATGGGGTGCTGTGTGTACAATAATGAGGAAAAAAAATGAACAAATGATTTTAGCAAATGGCTGCAATATAACAAAGAGTGAAAAATTTAAGGGGGTCTGAATACTTTCCGTACCCACTGTAAATGTCACATCCTTTGGATTTTTTCCAGCAAAAGTGACCCGCTCCCTTCTACAGGCTTTAAAAGGCAACCTTGGATGTCCGGGAAGGGCTAATTTTTTAAAAATGCGTTACAAGCCGTTCACGCATTGGCAAAAAAAAGGGTGAATATTACATGAAAATTGTTACATATTGCACCTTTATGTATCAGACTGGTCCGGGCTTGTGTCAAGGTTGACGGAAGCTTTCCATTCTTTAACGATTCCATATAAACTTCTAGCAAATGTGAAGCAAGTTCTGTAGCATAATATCAAAAAAATTAAGCAGCAAAGCCATCTGGCCCTGGAGCACTGCCTGTAGCCAAGGCTTTAAGCACCTCCAAGTTTATCTCAGATATTTTTGCTCAGTTGTCAGTTTAGGGAGTTCTAATGGTTCCACAAAAGTTTCTAATATCTTCATCAGTAGACGAAGATGTGAAACTATAAAGATCAAGATAGAATTCTTGCATTATTAATATCAATGGCTGAGGTAAAAATTTCACCACCAGCTGATTTTACTGAGGGAATGGCAGAAAAAGACTCTCTCTGTTTTATATATCTACCAAAAACTTCCCTGCTTTGTCCCACAACTCAAAGTATTACTGTCTTTCCCTGATTAGCCAAAACTTCACCTTTCGTGACAAAATAGTTTTACAACTGTATTTCGATAGGGTCAATTCACTGAGACCATCATACGACATTCAGTGCTTCAGCCAAAGTAAACCTTTGCCGATCAATGTAATAACTCCCCTGCTCTTACTTGAGCCTGCACCATAGATAACATGTCCACCCAATATCTTCCCAAATTTTTCAGCTTCCTGCAGGAAAAGATGTGTTTCTTGAAGAAACCCAATATCAAATTTCTTACATTTAACCCTCTGGGGTCGCGTTGTCGCGTAGTGCTGGATTTTTACTTCATTACAGCGGAAACAACTTAAAATACTCTGTCATTTTGGGGCATACAGATACATGTAAGACATCACTAGTCTATAAAAAGGTCTACTTTTATTTGTGTATGCTCACAATAACATCAAAACCTTGTGCTTCTGTAAAATAAAGAAAATAAAAAGGGTGAGCTTTCAGCAGTCTCTGTGTGCGCGAGCATATTTCTGAAACGCGTCACAAAAACGAACTGAAACTCTGTGAATACTTATCACACAAACATGAAACATATGTCTAAAGAAAGCTTAAAATGTCTACTTTTAAATAAAACAATTAACATTTAAAACAAATATTCTCCTGCAATGTTATCTGTATGAAACAAAGTGATGTAGTTTCTCCTGGCTCAGCTAATTATCCCTAATGTGATCACACCCACAGGCAGGGGATGCTATTCATACACTAATGTGCTGAGATGATCAATGCAAATGGTAAACTCCCCCAAATGTGACTTAAAAGCAACAAGTTCATTCACTTTTCGGTGCATTTGGAAGACGGCATGATACACAAGTGAGAAAGCTCCTGAATAGTGAGGAAGAGTTAACATTTTCCTCAGAAGAAGAGCGGGACTCAGATGAACGTTTGTATTTTGAAGAGTGACTTGATCCAGCCGAGGATACAATTTCAGATGTGTAAGTCATTTAGTTTTACTTGCACATTAGTTGACATGCGATTTTATATAAACATGTACCTATTTTACTAGTGGGACTGTTTCCAGCCTTGCCTGCCAAGATTCAGAGTATTGAAATATGACTCCTAATAGGCAAGTTTTAGTTACATTTAAATGTTGTTTCAGCTAAAGCAGGCATTTAAATCGTATGCTGTATAATATTAATATGATATGTAATGGTATAAAAATAATACGAATGTTTAGATTATATTTTAACTAGTGTTTATGCTGCCTCATTATCATGAACAAAGCTTGTGCTAGCAAATTTGTGTTCGGGTGTAAATGTGTCAAATGTGACGTAAATATGCCCATATTAGAAAAATTAGCATCTTATAATGATTTCTGAAGGATCATGTGACAATGAAGACTGCAGTATTGATGCTGAAAATTCAGCTTTGATCACAAATAGCCTTTTACAATATATTCAAATAGAAAACTGTTCTTTTAAATTGTAAAAAGAGTACAAAATATCAATGTTTTTACTGTATTTTGGATCAAAATAAATGCTGCCTTGGTGAACAGAAGAGACTTATTTTAAACGGTAGTGTAGGTCTAAAATTAAGTAAAGCCTTTGTAAAGAAAATGTATAGTCAGAATTTTAACTTAAAACTTGATTTTGATAATTAAGTCTCCTCACATTAATTCTCTTTCTGTCACATTCCTCATTGATGGGCCCAGGAGAGGAGTCTTTGTCTCCTCAGGTGTGAATCACATGAATATTTGTGATAATTCACGCCTCCTCGCATATGACCTTTCTAACACTAAAAGTGTCTAACAAAAGTTAAATTACTATATTGTTTTGTATGAATGAATGATCAGGATGGTTTTCACATAATTTTGTAGCAAAAAATAAAATAAAAAAAGGATACAAGATCCAGTTCTCAAAAGTCTTGTGGACAAATGTTTAGTATGCGTTATATGGCCTTATTTCAATTACTTAAAATGATATTTTCAACAATCCACTCATATTAACATTTCACATATTAGAAAAAATAGATTGTGTGTCAAAAACAAGATTATAAAGACCACATTAGTGCAACAATCAAACCCCGAAATTCACCCCGAACAAAACAAACAAAAAAGAAAAATGTGCGCATTCACCCCATGCACGACAGCGCAAACATTTGTCCATCCCTCTAAACTAAATCAGTCCTTGTACGCCAAGGAGAGACCGCGACAAGTTTGCCATTGGATTGCTCAAGTCTGGTGCTTCTAAACAAATTTTGTGAGACAGAATTACATAACAGAAGAAAATCTATAAAACAAACTCCAGCCAAAAGGCAGAATAAACACAAAGAATGTGTAGACTCATCCACAAACTGTTCTGAAGGTGTGTTCCTCCCCAAAACAAGCTCCAGCCTCTAGCGGAACCAACACACATACACACACAAACAAATAAATAAATAAATAATGATAATAAAAATAAAAAAAACGTTCCGTTTCCTCATGCAGTCAAACAAATGTTCAGTGAGCCGGCTGTTTCATAAGTGCTGCAGATGACCTAATCCTTCCAATGTCCAGCAAAAAAATATTCCACAAAAAATTCCATCCAATAGGAGGCATAAGCACAAACAATGAGCAGATTCATTCACAACTGTCCAAAAGGAGTGTTATTCCACAAAACAAACTCCAGCCCCTAGGAGGAACCAGCACAAAAACAAAACAAAGGCGGCGCCTATTTTCCTCAGATGGTCAAGTGAATATTCAGTGAGTCAGGCCCCTTTGGCTGTAAGGCGAGCAACACACAATGATTTACTCATTCCCTTGACTTTATTTAAGAACAATGATTGTTGGGGACAAGTAAATATTTTGCAGCCATCCTTAGCATCTATTCTCAATCAGGCCAGGAAATTCATTGTAAAAGCTACCCTCCGTAGATGCAAAGGTTTCTTGAAGGAGTGTTATTCCACAAAACAAACTCCAGCCGCTAGGCGTAACCAGCACAAAAAGAAACAAAAAAGCCTCCTGACTTCCTCATACAGTCAAGTGAATTTTCATTGAGTCAGGCTCACTTGGGAGCAATGCGAGAATCACACCATGGCTTACACATTCAAATGACTTCATGAAGGACAACTCTAGTTGGAGACATGTAAATACTTTGTGGACATCCATAGTCTAGAGTATCAGCTTGAGCACGTAAGTGTCTTTTAATGTCTCCAGAGCCTGAAGATTTTGAATTCTTTGACATATGGTCTTCATAGAGCAGTTATGAATCAGAGCGTAACGAATCTCACTGGTTTATGACACAAAAATAATAAAAACTAGCAAAGTGCGCATAGCTCGCCGTTCACATGTCCAACCCTTGCATGGCACCACACAACTCTCAACATGATGAGGTTTATTGATGAGAAATAAAAAATTTACAAAATCATCAACTATCGGCAAAGATTTTTCGTACTGATCATTGTTCTACCTCTATTCTGCACTTTATCTCCTTATGTGTTCCATGGAAAGACGAAAGTTTTATGGTTTTGGAATGACATGAGTGATGATTCATTTTTGCATGAACTGTTCCTTTAAACCCATGTACCACACTATTTCCTGGAACAAATACATATTGTTGGGATATTGAACTAACCCAGAAGAACATCTGCAGCGAGGAGCTGTTCCATCACACTGTCCAAGATATAGGACTGAAACTCCTTCTGCTGGGTTCTGGTGGAGCGCTCTGGTGAGGCCTGGAGACAGAAAGCAATGTTAGTGTTTCAGACCAACAGATGGAGGCTCCCATAATGGTTTCTGGGAAGCAACATCAAAATCTCTAGCTGCAAAGTGCTGCAGGAATATCTACATTTACAGATTACAAAATTCAATAAAATTGAAACAAGACAGGATGCGCTGGAATGAGGTCCTGAAGCTTCATGTAGCATTACTGGCAACAAATTCAATATTGTTTTAATATAGCATCTGAGAGGGAGTCTCACCTCTAGGAGAAGGTCAATGATAGGGGTCTGCTTGCTGGCAGGTGTCATGCACAGGTTGTCCATGATAAGGACCCTCATGAAATCAAAGACG
Organism: Xyrauchen texanus; assembly: GCF_025860055.1. Lineage (NCBI taxonomy): Eukaryota > Metazoa > Chordata > Actinopteri > Cypriniformes > Catostomidae > Xyrauchen > Xyrauchen texanus. Next base: position 28,615,663 of record NC_068278.1, on the reverse strand, counting down.
TACTTTTTGGCTGGGTGGTTGGTTAGGTAGGTTTTAGTGCCCACATTACAGTATTCTGACTGGCTGCGGTTCATGCCTGTATCTGTTACAAAGGCCTTGAACTCCTCTGTGGGTGAGCCTGCTTCATCATCCAAATCAGTCACCTAAGAAAACAAGACATATCTCAGTTTAACCACTAACTTTCTAAACACACCAAACATCAAAGTATTTTTTGTCTTTAAAATCAAAAACACAAATTGTACAAGGAACCAAAAGCAGTTATGTGTAAAGCTGTTTATATGGTTTAATACAACAACAAGATCAAAACACAACAGCATACCATCTCTGAGTAGGGACGAATATTGAAAGGGAAAACTGTAGCAGCAAGTGTACACAGGAAGTCTGGACTGTGCCACATGGGTGCCAGGTCAGAGATGTTGTGGTAGAGGTAACGGAAAAACTGCATGAGAGTGATGGGATATTCTCTCAGCCATGAACCCTCCTCCTCTGACTGCCAGGGCTACGAGTTTGAAAAGAAAGAAAATATCCAAAGCTATGTCAACTTCTGCTTTCAGCTTCTTTTAAAAAAAGCCTGTTGTAATGTGGTATTCTTTTGGTACATATTAAAAAAGGAATAAATCTATTGAACATAATATTAACATATTAAGTAAAAAAAACAACAACATACATTTCTACTTTCATTTTTAAATGAATTCATTTTGACAAAGCACATATTTGTGATTAGGTTTTTAATGCACTCTTAAATTTGTGTCATTGCGATTTTTCATAAAAAATGTCATGAATTTGTATTTGGACATTGTCCAAATGTGCAATTATATTCTTAGCTTGGATTTTGGTGCAATAGAATCATGTGAGTGTTCACCTAATGCCACAAAAATGATATAGGTATAATAATTGCAATACTTCAGAAGTACCAATTTTTTGCCAACCCCATCAGTTAAAGCTTAAACACCTTTGATAAACTACCAATGCAAACCACGGCAATCATCATGATGACAACAGCTACTCATGGGAGTCATATTTCTTTGGCAGGTGGGTTGGAGACTCACCAGGTTGAGCATACTGCGCAGCATGGCCAAGAGCAGGAAAGCTGCTTCAGTGCACATGTTGTGAATGGAGCCCGCCACTGTAGCACTGGAGGCTGGGAAGCCAAATATAAATGTCCAGATAGAGTCCAGGTCAAACTGTGGGAAGAGAGGGGGTCACGTCACTTTAAATGTGTTTCTTATGGCATTACATGAAATGTTTTTTTATTGAATGTGGATTTATGAAAGGAGAACATAAATGGCAACAAGCTGTAATTACTTAACATGATTAAAAAACTCAAATTAAATGAATAGCAACAATTGTCCCTTAATTGATTTAGCTAAAAAGTATTTAAATAGAATGTACAGTAATGACACTTACAATGATCTCAAACAGAGGGAACAGTCACATGAGTAGATGGTTACAATTTTCTAAAGTATGCTTGACAGAATGGATGATGTGATGAATAAACACCATTTACATACCCTCTCACCATGTTGTTCCAAACCAGTATAACATTTTATTTTCCATGGACCACTAAAGGAGATGTTAGGCAGGATGCCAGAAACAAACAGCCTCAGTCACAAAGCATATTTTTTTTTACATTCAATGAACGTGGAGGGTGACTGAGGATAACATTCTGCCTAAAATGTCTTATTGTGTTCCACAGAAGAAAGGAAGTCATATGGGTTTGGAAAAACATGAGGCTGAGTAAATGATAGAATACACACACACACACACAAAAACAAACATACCACAGTGAAGAGTGTGCTAAGCTTGATTAGTAGGGAAAAAAGGTTTGCATACTGACATGTACCTGCAGGCTGTCAGGCAGCTCTGTGATTGGCTGCTGGAGGAAGAGGGCCATGAGCATGAAGTAGATCTCTGGGACATTTGTGTGTTTAGGCAGTAGTGTTTGCAACACAGGGAATCCTGGGAAATGACAGGCATCTCGGTTGATTTCACGCACTGTTGACCTGCCCCCTGCACTGCGACCCACGTTAAAGCCTGAGAGAGTATAGGAGAGGAGGGAAGAAAAAAACAGAAAGAAATTAGATGATAACAGAATAAGCCAAAAAAACAACAAAAAAAACAAAAAACATACGTACTTATAAAATGTATAAAATATGTATGGAAACATGATGTCAACTGAACACAGAGAGACAGTTTTGTTTCTAGTTTTAGCTCATTTGCCTTCTTTGGATCCTTTAAATTAACACCAACTGCAGCCATCACCAACTAATGAAAGGCTACTTACAACATATGTCCATTTTAAACATTGTAGGATAATGGTGAACTAGCACTTGAAAAGCACAGATTTCCTTCTCTTTAACTCATAGACATTCCTCATAATCACAAAACGGTTTAAAATAATTTATCTTGATATGATACATTTATCAAGAACCAATTTAGTTAAGTGGCACTAGTAATTTAAGGTTAGGGCACTTTTACGCATCTTTCTCACCCAGAACAGTGCCAATCTTATTAGTGAGAACAGAGTCTGTGTGGTCCAGCCAGCCTCCTCCAGACAGACCTTCTTTAAACCGGATCAGGATGGATTGGTTACTAAGCAACACCACCAAGATCAAGAGAGCTGCCGTCACCGTGCTGGAGTGAATGTGCTCTTCCATAAACATCAGCAACCAATCAAAACCCAAGGTGCGCACAAGCTCCTCGCATGCCCTGGGGGAAGATAGAGGCAATTTTAGGCACAATTTCTTCAAAGGGGTTGAGACTGTTATGGTGAGTGTTAAATATGAAGGTAAAGCATATCTAAATATAAGTAATACATTTTCAATTTAAATAATCAGATTTATCAAGGCCTTAATTTATAGACAATTAAAAGTTAAACACCACATTTTCAATGTTTCCAATTTCATCTTTAACCAATACCCTTAAATACAGTGAAATGAAGTCTAATCTTTGGACCATAGTTTAATATGGAGTATCACTCACTGTGCATTAACAGTGTTTTTCTCTTTACAACTGAAGAGCTGCTTAAGCAGGATGTCTAGGAGTCTGTTCCTTAGAAGAATCAGGTTGGATGACATGAGGCCTCCAAACTCATCATCAACTCCTAAAAACACAGGAGGAAAACATTAAATCATTGAGAAGTTAAATGATCCAGTTAACAATTTGGGGTCTTTTTTTTTTTTTTAAGCTTCTTGGGTTGTAAGACACCAACAGTCTTAACTGACAATGGATGCCTTACATTAAATAATTTTTGTCAATCCAAATGAATTCAGTCCAATTGCAGATTCCAAAGGTACTAATTATATGTCCCCTAAACTTTGCAATCCGATACAAATATTAGTTTACATGTGCAAAACTTTTGCGCATGCGAAGAGTGTCAGTCGTTGCATTCTGAAAAAGCGGAGAAAGAGAGAATGGGACAAAACCTAGTCCGTGATTGGCATTTTTTGCTTTGTTAAGATATCTAAAAACAAACAAAGAATTAGAAGCAGTGTCTCATACCCTGTCTGACCATATTTGCCTCATTCCCATTCCTCCTCTAATATAATCGCTGGCATCTCTGGATGCAATTATGAACTTAAGACAGTTGGGTGAGAGTTGTCCTTGTTGTTTTAAAGGAGTTTACAGATGTGGAATGGAAACAAAATAATAGGGACTTTAAGCCACAGCTGCAGAAAGGACGCTAATGGCAGAATGGAGAATTGATTCCATTCAAGAAAAAAGGGTAGGCTTTTTGTAACAAAGAGAAAAGGGATGCTTGCAGTGTTAAATAACTGTCAGAAGAAGAGGTTTACTCTTCTAAGATATAAATAGCATATGTCTAAAACCAAGATATTATTATTAATATGACATCGATATTTTTGAGGTTCTTTAGTCAAAGCTTCTAACTGTGTGTAGTTTATCATAAGTTTTGAGGAGGATATTTAGGCTATTTACTGTGTTCACTTTGCATCATCTATTGTAAAACATATTCTAACATTTTCTTTCCTAATCTGTCACATACAATCGACTGTCACTATGGAAAAGAAGAAATGCTTTAGAAATTGTGGTAATGACATCAAGAAATGTTGTGTACATTCAATGGAATACAGAATGCAGTATAGCCAACACCTGCCGCTTGGTTCCAGTTAAGTAACACAACATTCTCTTTTGCTGTATGTGATATCATGAAAGAATATACTGTATGCGCCCTGCAGAATATTCAGTGCGAGCCCACATACCCTTAATAATGTGTGTTGCTTTGTATAAATTAGGTTCCTCCAAAGAGTATCATGTATAAACATACATTTTCACCACTGCTCTGCGCATGAGTACAAGGTATTTTAGAATCCAATTGAGAAAGTAGTCGGATTCATACGTTTACATGGCTAATATTTTTCTTTTAAACTGATTATTTTAGATCTACACAAACCATTTCAATTTAATGGAAATTTAATTTAGATCCAGCTCAATCGGATTATAAACAGATTATTTGGTTGCATGTAAACATGGCTAATGCCAAGTTTCCCATGTGTCAGATTTCCATTTCCATTTATGCCTTTGGCAGGAGCTTTTATCCAAAGCGACTTAAAGTGCATTCAGGGTGTACATTTTATCAGTTTGTGTGTTCCCTGGGAATCGAAAGATCTTGGCGTTGTGAGCGCCATGCTCTACCAGTTGAGCAAAAGAAACCTTACAGATTTGTTAACAATGCAAAGCTAAATGTAGTTGTCTTGTTCCAACAACATGATGCTAAAATGTTTTGATACTAGCAAGATTTGAAATGATGACTCACCTCTGTCGATCTTCTCCTCATTGGTGTTCTCCATAACGACAAACTTCTCACAGACTGCAAATGTCGGCAAAGTCGAAGAGATGAACTGCCCAAATCTTGATTTATACAAAAAGTGACAGTCATACACAAAGGCATTTCTACATCTAGAAATGAATTATAACCATACAAGAAGGTTGTTTAATCACGTGCAGTAAAGGTTCCCTTATTTTAGACAAAACCACCTCTAATATTAAATACAATATGTTATGGAGTATTAACATTTTCCAGAATTAGAACCTCTCACTTCCGATTTAGATTCGATCTTCTCTTTATATAGGATGCATTTTGAAAAGGCGCTCATCTCTGCATCTCTGTGTTTACCTGAGCAGGTCATATGAGTTGGGGAAGCCCTGCAATAGCAGACTGAGGACGTTACCAATGGCAGCAATGGTGGGCTGAGACAGAGACTGATCCCTCAGTGTCAGTAGCAGTTTGGGGATCAGCTGGAACTCCCGCAACAGTTTGCCATTCTTTGCAGCCTCACTGAGGACACAAACAAATGGACTCAGCTGTAGTGATACAAGTTGTATTAATTCTAAATGATTTATTAATTTGCAGTTCTTACTCTGGCAACTCTGGATCAGAATTTAATTTCCTCTCATAATCGGTCTACCCCTTCTACAGAATTGTTCAAAAGTCTTAGGTACATAAGATGTTTCACAAAAACATTTGTCTTAAGATGGTTATTAATGTCTTCAGCTTTAGTGAGTCAATACAAATATAAAGTTTAGACTCCTAAACATTTATTTTGCAAGTAGAATAGATTAAAATACAGTGCTTTGAAAAAGTAATGTCCCCATCCTGATTTCTTCTGTTTTTGCACATTTTTCAGACTCAATTTTTTAGATCTTCAAACAAGATATAACATAAAAAAAGGCAACCAGAATATATAATTTTTTACTGAAGCAAAAAATTTATTCAACACCTATATCAGTCAAGTGAAAAACAAACTACCCCTTAAACTTACTAGCCAGTTGTTACCTTTAGCAGCAACAACTGCAACCATACGCTTCTGATAACTGGAGATCAGTCTTTTACAACACTTTGATGGAATTTTGGACCGCTCTTCTTTGCAGAACTGCTTTAGTTCAGCCACATTGGCAGGTTTTTGAGCATAGACTGCCCATTTAAGGTCCTGCAACAGCATTTCAATCTGGTTCAAGTCAGAACTTTGACTAGACAAAACGTATATTTTTAATTTAGCTTCTTTTGAGCCATTCAGAGGTGGAATTACTCCTATGCTTTGGATCATTGTCTTGCTGCATAATCCAGTTAAGCTTGAGCTTCAACTCACAGACTGATGACCAAATGTTCTCCTTTAAGATTTTCTGGTAGAGAGAAGAATTCATGTTTCCCTCAATTATTGCAAGTCTCCCTGGCCCTGAAGCAGCAAAGCATTCCCACACTATTACACTATCACCACCATGCTTGACCGTAGGTGTGTTTTTTTGTGGAATTCTGTTTTTTATTTACGCCAGATGTAACACGACCCCTGTCTTCCAAACTTTCCACTTTTGACTCATGAATCCACAGAACATTCTCCAAAAATGCCATTTCTGCCCAGTGTCCACAGTGACCTTAAGTGATGCGGCCTGTAGTTCCTTAGAATTAGTCCTTGGCTTTTCTGTGACTTCCTGGATGAGTTGTCGCTGTGCTCTTGGAAGAATTTTGGAAGGTCAGCCACTTCTGGGAAGGTTCACTACTGTGCCAAGTTTTCCCCATCAGGAGATAATGGCTCACTGTGTTTCTTTGGAGTCCCAGAGCCTTTTAAATAGCTTTGTAACCCTTCCCAGACTGATGTATTTCAAATCAACTTTTTTCCTCAATTTCTGGAATTTCTTTCAACATTGGCATATTGTGCTACTGGGTGAGACCTTTTAGCTAACTCCATGCAGCTGAAAAACTTCTGTTTATGTGTTGATTTGATTGAACAGGGCTGGTAGTAATCAGGATTGAGTGTGTCTAGTCCAGCTGAATCCGATTATGAATGCAGTTTAATAGATTTGGGGATTTAGTAACTAAGGGCAAATACTTTTCCACACAGGCCTAGTTGGTACTGGATAACTTTTTTGCTTCAGTATATAACATTATCATTTAAAAACTGTATTTTGTGTTTACTCAGATTGCCTTTGTTTTATTTTGTTAGATTTTGTTTGAATTTTTGAAACAGTTTAGTATGAGATACACAAAAACAGAAGAAATCAGGATGGGGGCAAATACCTTTACACATCACTGTAGAATACAAGAACAGTGAGCCCTGCAACAGATGGCATGGCCCCCACAGAGCCCTTAACTGAACATCGAGTCAGTTTGGGTTTACATGAAGAAACCGAAGCAGAAGAACTGTGGCGAATTCTCCAAGAAGCTTGGAACCTCCTATCTGCCGACAACCAAGAAAAACTTTGTCCAGGTGTACCTAAGAGAATTGGTGCTGTTTTGAAGGCAAAGGCTTTTATTATGTTTACTGGTCAAAGTATGACATTAATTGATTAATGAATATTAATTATGGGATTATTTTTGAAGACATCCTTACTATGCAACACTTTTCACAACTGCCTAAAACTTTTGTATAGAACTGTATATGATGCAGTTGACCCATTTCACAAAACATATGTTATGCATTTAAGAGGTTCTGTTAGTGCTGTCTAATACTGACAAGTAACCAATATAAGGCTTAATGTGCTCTATCTATTCATTCTTTTCTAGGGCTAAAGAGTAAATACAGGCCCATATATCATTGCATTGCAGAAAGGTTTCAGTCAATTGCCCAGAATCAAAGATTCAATAAGTAGTGATGGGAGCAGTGTTGGGCAGTAACGCGTTACTAGTAACGCGTTACTGTAACACAGTTACTTTTGACAGTAACTAATACTGTAACGCATTACTTTTTAAATAAATTAACTCTGTTACCGTTACCATATGGTGCGTTGTCCGTTACTTTTTTAAATTAATTAATTTTGGCTGAAGTGTAGCCTACAGCCTAACCTGTTTACAGCAGCGACGCATTGTAGGATTGGCGGATGCCAACCACTGTAAACACGCAGACGCACTGTGGGCGTGTTTCCGTTTATTCAAGTATGCGCGACAGTCATGGCGAGTCAAGGCGAGAGCAAGACGAGTTTTTCAAAGTGGAAATATGCTCATTATTTCACTTTAGTTGAGCATAAAGACAAAAATCTTTTAGTGAAATGTAAGCTGTGTCTTTCTGGTTCGAATGTCCTATCTACTGATAAAAATAGCAACTCCAATCTGTCGAAGCACCTCCAGAAATGACATGCCTCGATAAAGCTAGAAGCTAACCCGGTGTCAGTGGACACACTCGAAGTGAGTCAAGCCCCTCCAGCCAAACAACAGCGACTAGATTTTAACCGGACTGTTATTAGCCACAGCCAGGGACAGATCAACAAAGCTATTGCACGGTATGTTGTTGAAAACATGCAGCCTGTTTCTACTGTGCAGTCGCCGGCGTTCAGGCAGCTCGTTGGCATGATAACATGTTCAGGCGGCAGCGGCACACAGCAAATGGGACGAAAAACTTTTATTTTTATGGACATATACAACAGCAGATTTTGCACTTTGAATACAGACAGCTTACTTTACATAGTGGGGTCATGCAACTCTTAATTTGTGGTTGGATTGGAAATTGCTCATAGATTTAATATTTAAACAGCATTTATATTTTGTATGTTTTTTTTTTAATGCATATCATTTATGTTTGTCAATAATAGCAGTTTTTTGGTGCTGAGTTTCTCGAAATTGATTCTGAATAATTCAGATTGCTTTCATTTATTTATTTCAAAATGTTTTGTTATGTTGTACATTGTTAATAGTTTTCATACTTAAGCTGTGAAAGGAACATTTTTAAGGGCTCAAAACAACAGCTATTATGATGCAGAAGCCACTTTAGTTTTTGATTCTGAACATATTATTCAGCTTGTTTTGTTATTTATTTCAGAAATCCTTGTGATATATTCAGTTTGTGCTGGTCTGACTGAAATATAATAGTGTTTACAAATTACTTTCTGTTTAAGTCAGTTTTGTGTTTGTATAGAGTAAGACCATAACGCATAAAAGGGCATTAATAGGAACATTAATGAACATTCTTTAAAAAAGTAACTAAAAAGTTACTTTTAACAGTAATGCATTACTTTTTGGTGTAAGTAATCAACAAAGTAATTGAGTTACTTTTTTAATGAAGTAACTAGTAACTGTAACTAGTTACTATTTCTTAGTAACTAGCACAACACTGGATGGGAGTACAGATGGATTACCTGGATTCAGTTAAAAGTTCAATGAAGTGCTCAAAGAGAGACAGGTGAAGTTCATAAGGAGCATGAAGCCAAACCTGTAAAAACACACACATAAAAATTCTAGAACCCAAAGAATTACAAATCTTTAAAACAATCTAAAAAAATAGGTGTATATATATATATATTAAAATTAAACTTACTCTTAAATATTCTAATAACTAGGCCTATGCAAAGAGGGGGTAATTTTAAAAAGAAAATGTTAATACATTTTCCTTGTGGTGATATATCTACTCCAGGGGATAACCAGGGGGCCTGGGTAGCTTAGTGAGTAAAGACGCTGGCTACCACCCCTGGAGTTAACTAGTTAGAATCCCAGGGTGTGCTGAGTGACTCCAGCTGGGTCTCCAAAGCAACCAAATTGGCCCGGTTTCTAGGGAGGGTAGAGTATTACGGAGTAACCTCCTTGTGATCGCTATAATGTGGTTTGATCTCAGTGCGGCGAGTTGTGCGTGGATGCCGCGGTGGATGGCGTGAAGCCTCCACACACGCTATGTTATCAGCGGTAACGCGCTCAACAAGCCACGTGATAAAATGCACGGATTGACTTAGAGCACATTGGGAATTGGCGATTCCAAATTGGGAGAAAAACAAAAGGGATGACCTGGAACATCTGCTTTTAGTTTAAAAATATAATATAAAAGCATTGTCCGAACCTGTGACGAGGTGGGCCCACAAAGATGCTCTATGGTATAGCTTACTTATTGGGTCCTGGGCAGAAGGGCCCACCCATAACGTCTTGGGCCCTGTCAATTTAAAACAAAAGCCCTGCTATCAAAGCTCCCCATATCAGCTTCACACCTCAAAATCACAGAGTAGATCCTGAAAGGCCATGGAGTTTGGAATGATGGAGGTCTCGTGGCCACTATCCACAGTGCCAACCAGGGAGAAGGTCAAGTGTAGGATATGGCTGTTCAACAGAGGACGTTTCTTCTTTAGCAACATGGCCAACAGCTGTAACAGAATATGTTCAGTTAAAGAAGATCTGTCTTGCAATTCAGACAAAGGACAGTTCTGAAACTGATATTGGACAAAGACAGAAAAAAAAAAACAGACTGATATTGAATTTATACAAGAAAGCACTTGAGAATGATCTGCTGTTTTCTCATCCTCATTTCAGGATTCAGGAATTACATTTCAAATACAACCAAACACACAGCCATACATTTTGTTTATATAGTCACACCCCAATCAACATTAGCACCATAAAATATTGCTGTTTATCTACAGACCTACTAAAAGCAGCAGAGGAGTAAACAAGCGTGTCATCTGTTATCTTCAAATAAGCCTATCCCAGCATGCCACATCCTTATGAACCCCCACCAAACACATAAATTGCTATCAACAACAGTGCCAGATTATACAACAGACTGGGCTCACTGTTATAATTTAATCTGCCACCTCATTGGCTTATAACATCCTACAGCTACATCTGAGGAAATCAAGCACCAGGACAACCTCAGTTCAAAGGTCAAGGTGTAAATGTTATTGAAACCCACCTGGTAGCCTTTGATACGCTCCATCTCCTTGCTAGCTAGTGGGTTGCTCTTAACGACACACACTAGTGCTTTAACTGCTGCGTAGAGACCCTCCACATCTGATGCCATGGCAACCAGGCCCAGAATGGCTGCTGCTCCTCCAGTGTACTGGAGGATGGTGGCCACTGGTTTGGTTACAAATGCTCGTACACCTAGATAGAACAAGATAGCAGATGTGAATACATTCTGTAAACTGTTGGTTTCTTGGACAAGCTGTGCTGGCCAATCCATTTTTCATTAATGTTTTTAAAATGTTCTATTTTATTCTGCCACAAACCTTAGGTTCCTGCTGTCTTTAATGAGGAAAACAACACATGTCTGAGTCAGCACTCACCCAGGTAACCAATGACTGCTGCTCCAATGGTTCTGGCTGGTCCGTTGAGATGGCCCACAGCATTATGGATAAGCTTGACTGGTGTGGCACTTTCATGAGAGGAAACCCCCAGCTTAAAATAATGAAAATATCACTAATGAGAGAAGACTTACATAAATGTTGTAAAAAGAATGAAGCCCCATTAATCTAGCTCTACCTGTGAAGGCAAATCTGTCCCACACTCTGACAAAGTGCTAATGATGCAATTAAAAGAAAGCTGCAGGCTTTGTGATTTAGCTATTTAGTGGGTAGTAATGCATTACATTTACTTGAGTAACTTTTTTGGGGAAAAATTACTTTTAGAGTAGGTTTAAAAGTGGGTACTTTTTACTCTCACTCAAGTAGATTTCTAATGAATTTATTTTACTTTTCCTTCTTTACAATGGGTGGCGTCACTGTCGTTACATTACTGGGTTTAATTTGAATTCATGTGTAATTTATTGAGAGATTACTGAATGGGACTTTTATGAGTGCAGAAGTTCACAGAGCTGCGTGCGCTGAACCGTGTCGCAGACTGACACTCAATCACTGCAGCAGCTTCAAGCTCTTCAAACAAAGTGAAACAATTTCTTCGCTCTGCACAGTGTAAAAATAATAGTTTCATCACGCAATGCCTTCATTTAAAACTAAGTCAAGCTGATATTTCAAGATTAAAATCACAGCTCCATCTTAAGGCAGCACGCTGAGGTAAATTTTGGCTCGAAATCTAATGTGGGCTTTTCTGTGTGATGAGATGTCATTTTCAGGGTGATAATGTAACTGGGCTCTTATGACATCAGTTTTTAAGTGTACGTTTTTAAATCAGCGCAGCAATATATCAGTGCTTTGTCCCGCATGTCATAAGCAGTATTTATGCATTTTCTCCGCACACTTGCGGAGTTACTGGAAACTATTGCAGCTACTTCAGATGGATTAACTGTATAAATCAATGTAAAAAGTTAAGTGTAAATCACTGCCACTCACGTGATCGACAATTAGAGCGAACAGACAGTGACAGACTATTTCCAATATAGTGAATGGCAGTTAGTGCAATATATCTCAGCAGTAAGTGAAGGGAATGAGTGAATTTGGACGAAAGTGTCGGAGCTCTGGGACTTGTGCAGTTAAACGTCACATGAAATTTTTAAATAATTGGGCCTTACTTGTTATTCTTATTAAATAATATATTAATAAAATAATCTTCATTCTGTTTGTCATTTTTAATATATACTGTATTGATATAAAAAGTAAACACATTTGATCAAATAAAGAGTACATTTTAAAATGTATCTGTATGTTTTGTTATTATGTTATTTTAATCCAGTAATTATTTCAAAAAGTAAATTTACTACATTCAGCATGAAATTATTTATTTTATTTATTTACAGCGAGTGTTCCATGACCGGAGTTGGTGCCCTACATAGGTTGTGTACTCTGCATTTAGAGAGCGGTGGTACTGCTGTACAGAACTAATGATCTAAATACTTATGACACTGAAAACTGTAACTACACTGAAATAAGAATCCACACAGGACTTTAAAAGCTATGAAATAGCAAAAGAAGGCATTATATTTCAGCATTATATCAAATGTCCTTGTGGGACATTTTCATGTTTTCACTATAATAATTACTAGAAATGTTTTCAAACCTTTCTTCTTATTGACAAATTCATCCAGATCTAACAAAAGCCCTTAAAGGGATAGTTTGCCCAAAAATTATAATTATCATTATTTACTCACCCTCATGAAACCCCAGATGTATATGACTTACTTTCTTCTGCTGAAGAATTTCTGAGCTCTGTAGGTCCATACAATGCAAGTGAATGTGGCAACATTTTAAAGCTAAAAAAACAAACATGTGTCAGCATAAATATAATCCCTTAGACTCTAGTGGTTAAATCAATGTCTTCAGAAGTGATGTGATAGGTGTGGATGAGAAACAGATCACTTTCTTCTTGTGTTTTTGGTGATTCACATTCTTCTCTGCATATCACCACCTGCTGTCTAGCAAAAAATGACAAATATTGATCTGTTTCTCAACCACACCTATCATATCACTTCTGAAGACATGGATTAAACCAATGGAGTCTTCTGATTACATTCATACTGCCATTATGTGCTTTTTGGAGCATCAAAATTTTGGCCTACAGAGCTAAAATATTATTTAAAAAATCTGAATTCGTGTTCTGCCGAAGAAAGGAAGTCATACACATCTGGGATGGCATGAGGGTGAGTAAATGATGAGAGAACTTTCAGGTTTGGGTAAACTATCTCTTTAAAGTGATAGCTCAGCCATAAGGTACTATTCTGTCATAATTTCTCAACCCTCATGTTGTTCCAAACCATTGTGATGCTATGTATTATGTGGAACACAAAATATGGTCACCATTCACTTTCAAAAAAAAATTAAAAAATAATATAATATATATATATATATATATATATATATATATATATATATATATATATATATATATATATATACACACACACACACACACACACACACACACACACACACACACACACACAGGAAGTAAATAGTGTCTCAGGCAAGCAATCTGTCTAATATCAGACTGTGTTGCATGGAAGAAAGAAAGTCATACGAGTTTGGAACAACATGATGTGAATGATGACAGAATTTCCATTAATAATAATAATAATAATAATAATTCTGTATTACATGTTAAATGTGTATTATGTTATGGAATATATGAGAGTAAAGGTCTATTATGTCATTTGTGAAAGTAACGAGTTACTTACTTGAGTACTCTTTTAATTGGATACTTTCTTACTCAAGTAATTATTTATGTTAGTACTTTTACTTCTACTTGAGTAATTATGTTTTTGGAAGTACAGTTTGTAGCTACTCTACCCACCTCTGGTTTTTAGACAGATTTGAGTTCAATAATCACTAAAGATAAATTGCAGGAGAAATTAATTTATAACTACTAATAGTTGTTTGGTTTCAGAAGATTGGGGTCATTTTGCATTTAATATCAAAATGTGGAACGTAAACACTTCAAGAAACAAAAAACACATTCAAGGATTTCATATTAGGAATATATCATTAACATTCAAGATTATATAAAATCCATAAAAGACAGAGCTTACCTGCTTGGCGATGGCTTTGCTGTCCAGTTTGTTGTAGACCTTTCTGATCTTGGCCACAGTGACAGTAGAGACTGAGTGTGCAAAGAGACTGAAGGAGACCTTCTCCTCAGGTACCAATGCAACGGGACAGGCTGGCACAGACTCGGTCTTAGAGTCTTTACCTGGAGATATGAAAGGAAAATCTCTCAATTGATGTCATAAAACACAACAAGCAACCATAGGAGTCAATACATGCATTTCGCTAGACAACACACACAAGGAAAAACATTTAATGAGTACAATTATCCATACATTTTCAGTAAAAATAGATCTACTTTAATGTCAATCTTTATTTAGTTCCATAGTACCTAGTTATCCACCACAGTGTGAAATCACAGGTACTCACACGGCAGGTAAACAGCTTGGAAACTGCCCACATAATTGGGCCCCAGCTCATAGATGGCAGCCACACTAGCAGCAGGCAGCCCCTCCTCCAAAAAGTGCGTAGGCCCAAGTCGCCAGACAAGTGCGGAGAGCTGGCGCTGGGCCGGTGGTGTGCCGATGTAGCTGTACACTGTGCTTACGACGGGTGGATTTGTGGAGGCAGAACCGCCGGGAGCATTGTGAACATAGTGCAGCTATGAAGACAAACACAGTGAACAAAGAGAGGTGAATGAGACCTTATTGGTTTCTGAAACAGAAGTGGTTTTCAAACTATTTTGCTATTTTACAGTAAAGCCTGCAGTGGTGAGGGTGTCACTGGTGGAATTAAATATGAGCATAAATGGAAACCTTGGAAAAATTATAGGTTTACCACAGCAAATTCTTTGACTACATGTATGTGTAGGTGTGCGTATGTCAGGTTTTTCAACATTGTGTATGGGCACCAAATGTTTCCACAATGATAACATTTTAATAAACATACTAAAAACATTTAATAAAATGTTTATATACATTTAATTAAAAGTGCAAAAACATTTGTGTGAGGGTTAGGGCATATAAAATATCATTAGCACAGTATAAAATAAATGTTGTTATGTGAAGTCCTCACCTTGGAAGAAAAGAAAACGTGTGTGTTTGTTTTCATGTGTGTGTGATGTGTGTTAGGAACAGTTAATGAACAGATTATGTGGCTAACAGTGCTGGGTAGATTACTTCTAAATTGTAACCTGGCACTGATTACAAATGAATTACATGATTAAAATTGTTGTCAGTAATGTAATCTATTGGATTACATTTTTAAATTAATATAATCTGATTGCTTTTGGATTACTTTTGAATTACCTCTGACCAACAGAAAGTCTTGTTTATATCATGTCACATGCATCTGAATTGGAAAGGCTTGTACCATTTTGACATAATGTTGCTTAAATGCATTAAAGGAAACTTCAGTACAAATTTAAAACTTTTACAAATGGATCAAAATATGACAATTGATTTTACTAGCTATTTGTCTGTTTCTGAGTGAAATAGAAAGTCTTACAATGTTCTTTCTCCAGCGATTTTGGCATTACATATGTCATCCATATGTGGTAACAAATCAGACCAGTAATATTTGTGTATTAACGTAAAAAAAAAAAAAAAGTTGTCGCAAAAGCACATTCATGCACATTTTTCAAGCAGAGTACAAAAGTAATTTGCTAAACTAAAACTAACTTTACCACACTAATGCAATCGGTTCGGCATTGATATGGATTACCGCTCCATCTTCAGTGTCATTATGGCTGGTGTCTAGTATGTGCAATTTACTGCCTGATTAATATGTAATCATTTAATCCATAAAAAGTAACTGTAATCTGATTCAGAGTATTTTAAAATCGAATTTAATTTAATTACAAGTAATCGATTTTTGTAATCTGATCATGTAATCAATATTACATGTAATCTGTTACTACCAGCACTGGTGGCTTTTTTGTTTGATAGAGACAATCATCTCTAGGACTCAAAGATCTGTTGTTCTTAACTTGGCAGAATATTTTTAAGGCAGACTATTCTGACCACAAAATAGTAAGTTGTGTGTACAATGTTCTAGTAAGGACACTACTACAAGCTCAATGTACTTCTCCTGTACAAGGCCACTTCCTGGTTTACTTGACCTATAGTCAATGTTAATTCATTATGAAAGTTGTCCTAAAATAGAATTCCAAGGTCCTCATTTACTGGTGCAACTCTTACAGAACAGAAACTAGCTAGGACAATAAAAGAAAATTACAACATCAACTTTAGTTAAAACAAAACAAGTGTATCCACATCAGGAGCTGGGCCACACCTTGACTGTGCTGACCATCTGGCCATCGATATAGAGAGTTGCCATGCTGTTCTTCAGCATTCCTTTGCTCATAACCAACACCAGGTGGTGCCATTGTTCCTCAGTGATGAGGTCAGCACAGCGGAAACGAGCACAGCAGGGCAGGATCTCATAGAAGGAGGACTCCTCACTGAAGTCATCCACTGCAAAGGGAGAGAGGAAATGATGTCAGAGAACTAACCGCAGACAAAAGGAACTTTTCCTCTGCAATTCAGAAGGGAAATTTTCTAAAACCCTAGATTTAAATGCTTTAATTGTCAAATTGTCATTTGTCCATAATAAATACACGTTGTGACATCACAAGCCAAAATATACTTACAGAATCACAGTATTGATATTCCTCTAACATTCTGGTTAGGGTTAGCTCAAAATCTGTAACGCCAAGTATTAAACTTCCCAAATTAATTAAACCAGAATAACTAAATATACAAATTCCATTCAAACATTTTGTATATAATTTTATTCTTTGGAGTGCCATTTTTCTTTTGTAAACATTACACTTTAAGAAACATAAAGATTAAACCTTGAAAATCTCCCATGGACTTAAATTGACAATGTTCAAATTATCACAATTTCACATTTGCCTTTAGGAATAGCAGTTAGTCTTTTTTAGCACACTGAATTGTGATTGGCCTTTCTTGCATATATTTAACCATTTATAAACGCCTTTACATTGCAACCAAAGCTTAAAACCTTAACTTCCATTAAACCTAACTTAAACAAAAATGTAACTGTAACACTATTCTTTTGCTGCATTGCAAAATCTATTTTTTGCAATGTAAATTATATTTCTTGGCCTGCGCGCAGATATTCGGAAGCATTACATCTCACAACATTTGAGTAATTTTAAACCTCTGCAGACATTAACACAAAATGAAGAGGTAGAAGAGGAAGTGAAAGAGGTGTGGAAACACTTGCTGTATGTCTGAAGCAGTTCTTCCTTGGTGGACACAATGAGAGATCGATCCTTAGCGGAGAGCACAATGGCCAGGCACACATAGTGCTGCTCAGACGAGGTGGCCCTTCGCACCAATGTGAGCAGACGTACAGCGTGGCTCTGGGGTGGCGTGCTGAAGCGTTCAACACAAAACCATGTCGAGTAGCTAAGGCCGGATGGGGGTGGAAAGAAGCGCTCGCCTAAAGATAAGAGAGATAAGAGTATTTAACATTAGGGGCTACTTTCTTTACAAACTACTATCAGTGTATTTTCATTCAATATACTCTGTATACAGAATGTTATATAAAAGTAACTTTAGCCGTTCAATGCTGCATAAAAATGAGTAGCTTTTTATTGGCCAGGTAAGATTGCTTTATAATTCTGATGGTGCTTGAACAGCAATTGAATTGTTGTTGGAAAGGGAGAATTCAAGCGGTGTTATTAAAATAATTGACTTTATAAACATATATAGCATTTCACACCTTACTGAAACAATGTTCTCAATGGTCTCACATTTAAAAGGATAGTTCACCCAAATCTTATTGTTTCTTTCTACAGCAGAACACAAATGAAGATTTTTAGAAGAATATCTCAACTCTGTTGGTCCTTTCAATGAAAGCGGATAAAAACAGCAGAGGATTAGATATGGATTTTTACCACCGGAGTCTTATGGATTACTTGTATGTTGCTTTTATACATTTTCTGGCCATAATTCACTTGCATTGAAAGGATCAACAGAGCCGAGATATTCTTCTAAAAATCTTTGTTTGTGTTCTGAAAGTCAGTCATTCACGTCTGGGATGGCATTAGGGTGAATAAATGATGAGAGAATTTAAATTTTTGGGTGAAATATCCCTTTAAGCCTTTATTTAAAGGGATTGCTCTCCTGAACATTTAAATTATGTAATCATTTACAGCACAAAAGCAGATGTAAGGCAGACTGTCAAGTCACCAATCATTAGTTTCAATGAACCTTTTATCCATTCAATGAAATTGAATGGTGACTGAGATGGAACATTCTGCATAACATCTCCTGTGTTCCACAGAAGAAATTAAGTCATATTGGTCAGGAAAATTATGAGGGTAAATGATGAGAGTTTTTATTTTTGGGTGAACTACTCCTGTAAGTGAACATTATTATTACTAAACAAAGATCCCTGGAATTACATAATGACTCCTGATGAGTCCACATTCTTGAAACTTTAACTCAAGTTACTTAGATACACCAAATCCACTTCGGCCTGCACCCTTACAACCAAGAAACCCCTGGAAGAGAGACAGGAACAATGGACCAGACTGCAAAGGAGCTGAATGAAACCCTCAAAGCAGGAATGATGTCATTGACAAAAAATAGGTCAGAAGATATGATGCAGGAGTCCATCTATAAGTACTGAACTCATCCTTTCACATTCAAGATAGATAGATAGATAGATAGATAGATAGATAGATAGATAGATAGATAGATAGATAGATAGATAGATAGATAGATAGATAGATAGATAGATAGAGAGAAGGGAGGAGAAAATGGGGAGGATGAATGATAGAGACAGTAAAATGAAGAGAGAAAGACAGGAAACGAGAGAGATGGAGAGGCAGCGAGCCCTGAATCACCTCATTAATACTACATAGGCACTTCTATGCCCACTAAGGGCTGCTGTGAGACTGTGACATTCACACAGGAGCAAAGACACACACAATTTCTGTCAAGCTCTGTCAAGTTTCAGTACACTCTCTCTTTTCTCTTTTTAGACTCCTGCGTCTTCGCAAAACATACAGTCACACTCCTGTGCTCTCGTTCACTCTCTTCCTCTCCCTTGTCAAGTGCAAACACTTCTAAAATTCTGACAAGATGATACACCCTCCTTCACGATTCCATCCCACCTACATAACTCAAAAACAAACTCCTTTTATCCCTTTTGCTCTCGTTTTTTTTTTTCAATTATTAGTTTAAAGCTTATGTGTGCAATTTTTTTCAATGTTAAAATAGTTTATTCTATCACAGCTTAATATGCAGAGAAAAATATAAGTAAGCCATTTGTAAGTTGATTTTCCTGAAAACGTAAACAATGTGGCGCTATCAAAAATTCCTTATTTCAGCATCTCCTGGCCAGCCCAATATTACAACACTGGTGCAACCGATAGTGTGAATTTGGGGCAGGGATATCTGTTTATACGACCAATGAGCAGAGTTGAATTTCGTTTAGCGATGCTAATGATGCAGACATGATCCTCTTCACCTTTAATGGATGAATAACTAGCATACTTTTTCAATTTAATGAACATTTTATTCATATTTTGGGCTTCATCTTCATAAAATATTAGCATTTCCCCATTAAAGTAAAAGGCTGCTGGCTGGTGTTGTGCAAATCAAGGGTTTATGCATGTTTGTGTATACAGACCGTTTCCCATGCCGCTGACCACTGCCCCGTCACTGACTCCAGATGTGTTGGCATTGCTGGACGGTGCATTGTGAGGGGCCAGACTGGGCAAAAACAAACAGCTGGAGAGAGCAGGAAACAAGCAGGAAATAAAAAATAAATGTCAATTAATTAGGAATTCCCATGGGCCAGGCATTTAGCAAATTTTTTTCTTGCCTCTCTGAGATAAAATAAGAGAATATTTCACATTGGAGGCTTAAAGAGGAGATGTGGATTTATTTTTGTGGGTGTCATGCTTTATGTAACATTTGCACAATGTGCTTATCATAACAGCACTGCATTACATTGTTTTTTTACCACATTAGAAAAGTCACCGAAAAAACAGGCGATCAGACTATATGTTTATGATGTTTGATGGTTTAGAAATATGGAAATTGTGCGTCCTTATGCAATATTTCAGTCAATCTCTAATTCATTAAGCATTCTGTGATTCATCAAATATACAGAAAACCCAGTGTCACTCAAAACAGCTTCTAAAAGAGTCTCTATGGAAGCTAATTAACTCTAACAAAGGAAGCCTCAAATATAATTTTAATATTGAAAAATCTGTGGCCTAATAAACTTACCACCCCACACTGACAATAGAAGCACCCACCCAAAAAAAGCTGCACATTAACACTTCCCCACCAGACATGTGACTGTGTTTGAGGGGGTTAATGTCCACCCCCTTCACACTGAGTGCTCCCTCATAAACCAAAAAGCTCTAAGCCCAGCTGTGGCGTCACCATTAGGCTGGTCCGTACGCCCCAATACCGAACGCGTTTACATGAATTTTTCATGAAGGCAGATGGAGAGCACACGGTGTGTGTGAGTGAGAGTGTGTGTGCATTTTCTCAACATTTGCAAGATGAAATGTGGGCCAGTACAAGTGACTTTTACGTCTTCAATTATTCTAAACTCCATGTTCTATTCAGATGAAGAAGAAAGTATTTAAGGATGGGGGAGAATTCTGACTAAGACATAAAATATGCACAATTAAATTTGTCTGTTTAGCTGGTAAAGGTTGAATGGTAGTTCATTGTGCGGTAGAAGTGCTGTATAATAGCATTGTTAAACTGACAGTAAGGCCTTTGGGATACAGTAAAAAAATTATATCTGTGTACAACTAATAGTATTTGAAGCATGTGGGTCAGAGTTAAGTGTGTTGGATAAAAAAAATTGAAATTTTGTCCCATTTCAGAAATATACATTTCCCATTTTATAATTTGAAAAGAAGACAAAGTATAATCATTGTACTTCCAGTATTAATGAAAGTGCTGACATATTAAAAGATCTGTTATTTCCAGTTTACATTCCATTCTGATGGGATTTTGTTAAACAGAAACAGATGGAGGCTCAGTGTGGATTCTTTCTTGCGCTTCGAACTGTGATTATGTTACGAGATTTAAGCGCATTTCAAGCCTCTGTTTTTGGTAGCTTTAAACTAGGTCAAGCTTTTAAAAGCACAACACTGAATTGATTTTTGATCAATGTATGCAGTTGGTAAAAACAATAAATCTCTGATGTCTAACAAGTAAACAGATATCTCTTGTTTACAAACAGTGACTATGTAAACAAATAATTTTTTGATTTTCAAAAGATGGTCGCCTTACCCGAATCCCTCTAATGACGTGTCAAACTCCACGAAAGCAGGTGTGACAGAGGAGCCATGGAGACGGATGTCATGGGGCGTTGTCATGGAGACTAGGCACTTGACTCGGGTGAGGGGCACAGTGCTATCCTCAGCAGAGCGCACTAGACTTCTGCTGATTCTGTACTGGCTGTTGTCCTCATTAATCGTGAATACGCTGTCTGGCCCAAAACCCTCCATGGACAATGTCATGCTGTCTGGAGATGCAAAAGGTCAAATGTTGGTAGGGTTAAAGTACTATATAAAATATAACAGTCCAAAACACTCTTAAAGGGATAGTTCACCAAAAAAAATACAAATAATTATTAAATACACATATATATCACTATCATCATTTACTTATTCTCAAGTTGTCCTGTATAACTTTCTTCTGTGAAACAAAAACGGAGATGTTCACTTTAATTGTATGAATAGAATGCAATGAAAGTGAATGGTGACTGAGGCTAACACTCTGCCCAACATCGTATCGTTTTATGCTTTTAAGTTTTGATACAGCCAGGATCATCTTTTAAATTCTGCTGCTCTTAGTATTACATCAGACTGCATGATTAAAATGAGCCAGGCAACATTAATGCAAGATTAGAATCAATCATTATGTAATTTAGATAATATTTATTACAGCAAGTGTAAGAGTTTATGCATCACCCAAATCATAATTTTAAGCTGATAAAGAATTGTTGAATATATTCAGTCTGAGCAACAAACTATCAGACAATTTATCAAGAAATACCATGTACATTGGCCCCAAAAAGTATTTGGACACATAAAACTGTACAAATGTACGTTTTACATTGTATAACCAATTTTAAAGAAATCGAACATATACACTTTAGTAAGCAAAACACTTCACCAAAAAGTTAATCTAATTATAGATGTATTGTTCAAAATTAAGAAATTTTCTTTTTTTTTTACATTTCTTGGTTAAAAAGTAATTGAATTAATGACAAGAAAAGTAAGCTAATGCTGAAAAAAGGTATAGTACAATTTTGTTTTTAGATTGGTTTGGAAATATTTTTTAATCTATTTAATGAAATCCATAAATTTTTAAGTGTGCCTTAAGTTTCCAAACACTTGATTGGGCCACTGTTATTTAGGCAAATAATACACATGGTATTATTTATGTATGAATTTTGTCATTTCTTCATCTAATGTTTGTGTTGGTGTGTAAAGAGTGAACCAGTGTAACGGAAAGGGCAAAAGGTTAAAAAAGGAATGCAAAGGAATTTTGTAAATCTGACATTGTCTGGTAAAATTGTCTCTCAATCTGTTTTTGATCTTTTAAATAGCCTCATTCTGTTGTGTGTATAACCAATAAAATGTACTGCTTGTACTGAACACTGGACAGATTGCAGAATCACATGCATTCAAGTAAGCAAGCAGAAAACCTTTTAAATTAACACATTCAAAGGGGACTCGCTGAACTTGGTGTTAGCTTGGAGAAAAGTAATTCCATTGGTAATTAGGGAAACTGGGAATTTGTTTCTGGAAAAAAAAACCTGTTCAATTGAATTGCTCTGTGCTGGCAGAGCTGAAGAGAGCGAGAAAGGAATTTGTTTTGTTTGATTCTGATGTTGATTAATTGCATTTCAGTAAAGTCCACATTCAGTCAAGCCTGAAGAAATGTCCCTCCTTTCACCGGCTCACAGAGAAATCACAGAGACAAGTCCACACAACAATGACACAAACTGTTTGGAGGATTGTACAGAAACACAGTGACAGTTCTAGAAGTATTTCTGCATTCACTTCTTTTTTTTCTTACTTCGCATTTCAGATTCATAGCTGAGGGAGCTCGGCTTGTGGACCCGGTACTGCTTCAGGAGCTTTTTGTCCCAGGCACCACAATTGAGAGGATTCCCTAGCCGTAAAAATTCCCTGAAAAACATATTAAAAAGAGCATTTTATGGAGACAGCGATTAAAACCACACAATAAGCATCCACTTGCTATCCCAGCATGATAAAAGTACTTCGAAATCAAGGACAAAATGACAATAAATCTCAATTTTAAAGTAAAGATATAAACAGTGAGATTTAAAAGCCTGATTCCATAGTTAAAATATCAAAATTTAAACATGGAATCAAATTTTTGTATTTTGAAAATATTACAACAAAAGAAACATTATAATGTAAAATTAAGAAGGCATATTTAAGATTTTGCAGTATGTATATAGGTCAGTAATCAAATAAGCAAATTTGTGACATTGACCGTGTTAACTCCCTTGTACAATAGGTACAATATTCTTGCTAACTTTGAAGCACACAAGATGTTCTTTAGAACATACTGAAATCTTGCTGGGGTAATATGGATCATCAGGGTTTGCACAAACTTGTGAAATCAGCTACACGAGCAAATCAATTCACTTCAACTTTTTGCTAAAATTTTTATACGGATAAATAGAGCTGTCAAAATTATTCCGCTAACGCAAGCGATTAATTTAAAATGATTAACACGTTCATTTTTCTTTAACGCGCTTAATGCATTTTCCAATTTTCACATTGGATACAGACATTTCAAAGTCACAAAGCAAGTCAGTCCACTTTCGGGCAGCTATTTTCTATGTATATAATTGGAATAAACGTACAGCTCTTATCGACTTGAATGGGGTAATATGAAACCGAAATCTCCAAAATGGTTGGTCTAGATAACAATCAAAGGACATATTTCATATCAGTAGTAAAATCTGACAACATTAGTATCATAGATAATGCTTCTTTAGCTCAGATCACGCTAAGACGCTAATTTTCAGGCCAGTCCAGCTGCTGTGAATGCGTGTTCCCGAGTTGACTGACAGGCGATGTCTGTATATGTGATTCTGTGGCAGTGATCAAGTGAAGGGGAAAGAACGTCTAACAAAACAAACACAGATTGGACTTGTAACAAACATCGAGTGTAACGTGGAACTGAATTACCACAGAAGCACTTAAAGTCTTAACTATCACCT
This sequence comes from Xyrauchen texanus, assembly GCF_025860055.1. Taxonomy (NCBI): domain Eukaryota; kingdom Metazoa; phylum Chordata; class Actinopteri; order Cypriniformes; family Catostomidae; genus Xyrauchen; species Xyrauchen texanus. The sequence goes on along the minus strand of NC_068278.1, from coordinate 28,591,309 downwards.
AAAACCAAACATACAATAAATGCCACAGATGAGGGATTGCTGTGGTAGGCTAGCTTGTTTTCCCGTGTACGGTTTATTGATGTGCATCTCATTTAAAAAAAGGTCAACTTTGACCCGGTTTCCACAAATCTTTTTAGGCATCAGCTAATGATTACCGGACAATTCAGATGAAGTATCATTACGTGGTCAGTGGCAGCGCTTAAAGCAGAACAAGATGTTGGAAGTATTTGGAATGGCATACTACCATACTACTCTTACCATTTCTGCCATACATAGATTTGACAGAAAAAGTTAGTGTAGAAAAAGCAGCGCTTAATATATCCTATAGCGCTTTATTTATATCCTGCCATCTGATTAATATTGTATAACATAATGGTTTAAGAGATTTAATGTCCATTGCAACAAATACTTAACATAATGTTTGGGGACTAGTTTTCTCCTTTAATCAACCTCCCACTTAGACTTCAAGAAACATTTTGTTACTTGAAGAATTTCTATTTTAGTGCATTTCTTTGTTTATGTGATAGAAGGCTTTGTTTGTTGTGAATGTTAATACTAATTATTGTTACATATAGTTTTCTTTTCTAAGAAGGAAATAAATGTATTTTAACAGGAATATAAGTATATGTAGAGTAAATTTCCAGCACTTTCAAAATCTGCAATAAATAACAATTAACTATGAAAAATCATGCAATTAAACATTTTACACCACTACTGATAATACAATTTGTTATAAACATAAAAGCAGTTTTACAAGTGGATTTTTGAACCCCACTGTATGTATAAGATGTAAAACTGTAAAACTAACTGGATCAACTTTAGGCATTCATTTTATAGAAGGATTTTTCCATAACTGACTCAAGCATTGAATTTAAGGCAAAATATGAGGCTGTGTTTGACTCCTCAAATGAGCTGAGGTGAATTGCTGTTTTGTTTTGTATTTTGTAGTGAAGGGAATCTGCATCTACCATCACATTAGACCAGCCATGCGGAAAATTGAAATCGCTAATACGTTGGGGGGTTTTACTTAGAAACTACCCACGGAGAGCTTTGAACAATATTGAGATGTGTCAAATTTGATCAGTTTCCTTTTATGCAAACCTGCAGCTGTGATAAGATCAAATAATAATAAAAAAAAAAGACTCAATCATGCAGGATGCCAGGAGAAAAAACGATTTTTAACAGACTAATGTTGTCTTGCTACAAACAAAATTAGATGTTCAAAATGAGCTCATATGTGGTAGGCTATCTCTCTCTCTCTCTCTCTCTCTCATATATATATATATATATGTTCATTTTTTTTCCTCATTAATGTACACACAGCACCCCATATTGACAGAAAAACACAGAATTGTTGACATTTTTGCACATTTATTAAAAAAGAAAAACTGAAATATCACATGGTCCTAAGTATTCAGACCCTTTGCTGTGACGCTCATATATTTAACTCAGGTGCAGTCCATTTCTTCTGATCATCCTTGAGATGGTTCTACACCTTCAATTGAGTCCAGCTGTGTTTGATTATACTGATTGGACTTGATTAGGAAAGCCACACACCTGTCTATATAAGACCTTACAGCTCACAGTGCATGTCAGAGCAAATGAGAATCATGAGGTCAAAGGAACTGCCTGAAGAGCTCAGAGACAGAATTGTGGCAAGGCACAGATCTGGCCAAGGTTACAAAAAAATGTCTGCTGCCCTTAAGGTTCATAAGAGCACAGTGGCCTCCATAATCCTTAAATGGAAGACGTTTGGGACGACCAGAACCCTTCCTAGAGCTGGCCGTCTGGCCAAACTGAGCTATCGGGGGAGAAGAGCCTTGGTGAGAGAGGTAAAGAAGAACCCAAAGATCACTGTGGCTGAGCTCCAGAGATGCAGTCGGGAGATGGGAGAAAGTTGTAGTAAGTCAACCATCACTGCAGCCGTCCACCAGTCGGGGCTTTATGGCAGAGTGGCCCGACGGAAGCCTCTCCTCAGTGCAAGACACATGAAAGCCTGCATGGAGTTTGCTAAAAAACACCTGAAGGACTCCAAGATGGCGATAAATAAGATTCTCTGATCTGATGAGACCAAGATAGAACTTTTTGGCCTTAATTCTAAGCGGTATGTGTGGAGAAAACCAGGCACTGCTCATCACCTGTCCAATACAGTCTCAACAGTGAAGCATGGTGAAGCATGGTGGTGGCAGCATCCAGGACGACTGGTTGCAATCGAGGGAAAGATGAATGCGGCCAAGTACAGGGATATCCTGGACGAAAACCTTCTCCAGAGTGCTCTGGTCCTCAGACTGGGCCGAAGGTTCACCTTCCAACAAGACAATGACCCTAAGCACACCGCTAAAATAACGAAGGAGTGGCTTCACAACAACTCTGTGACTGTTCTTGAATGGCCCAGCCAGAGCCCTGACTTAAACCCAATTGAGCATCTTTGGAGAGACCTGAAAATGGCTGTCCACCAATGTTTACCATCCAACCTGACAGAACTGGAGAGGATCTGCAAGGAGGAATGGCAGAGGATACCCAAATCCAGATGTGAAAAACTTGTTGCATCTTTCCCAAAAAGACTCATGGCTGTATTAGATCAAAAGGGTGCTTCTAACAAATACTGAACAAAGGGTCTGAATACTTAGGACCATGTGATATTTCAGTTCTTCTTTTTTAATAAATGTGCAAAAATGTCAACAATTCTGTGTTTTTCTGTCAATATGGGGTGCTGTGTGTACAATAATGAGGAAAAAAAATGAACTTAAATGATTTTAGCAAATGGCTGCAATATAACAAAGAGTGAAAGATTTAAGGGGGTCTGAATACTTTCCGTACCCACTGTATATCTCTCTCAGATATCTCTCTCTCTCTCTCTCTCAATTCAATTGAGCTTTATTGGCATGACTGTGTAAAATAGCACAATATTGCCAAAGCAATAGTAATATACAAACATATATGTAGATAAATAAAAGTGAACAATAAAAAAACAAAAAAAAAAACCATCTCTCTCTCTCTCTCTCTCTCTCTCTATATACGCATGCTCGCACACACACAGTTGCAGTCAGAAGTTTACAAACACCTTAGCCAAATACATTTAAACTCCTGACAATGAATCATAGAAAACATTGCCTGTCTTAGGTCAGTTAGCATCACTACTTTAGAAATATTTATTTCAGCTTTTAATTTCGTTCATCACATTCACAGTAGGTCAGAAGTTTACATACACTTTGTTAGTATTTGGTAGCATTGCCTTTAAATTGTTTAACTTGTGTCAAACGTTTTGGGTAGCCTTCTACAAGATTCTCACAATAAGTTTCTGGAATTCTGGCCCATTCCTCCAGACAGAACTGGTCTAACGGAGTCAGGTTTGTAGGCCTCCTTGCTTGCACATGCTTTTTCAATTCTGCCCACAAATTTTCTATCGGATTAAGGTCAGGGCTTTGTGATGGCCACTCCAGTACTTTGACTTTGTTGTCCTTTTGGGTCCAAAAGACCCATTTGCAACCAAGCTTTAACTTCCTTGCTGATGTCTTGAGATGTTGCTTCAATATATCCACATAAGTTTCCTTCCTCCTGATGCCACCTATTTTGTGAAGTGTACCAGTCCCTCCTGCAGCAAAGCACCCCCACAACTCGATGCTGCCACCCCCATGCTTAACGGTTTAGATGGTGTTTTTCGGCTAGCAAGCCTCACCCTTTTTCCACCACATATAATGATGGTCATTATGGCCAAATGGTTACATTTTTGTTTCATTAGAACAGAGGACATTTCACCAAAAAAGTAAGATCTTTGACCCCCATGTCTACCTGTTTCCTCCAGCATCTTCACAAGGACATTTGCTGTTGTGCTGGGATTGATATAAACTTTTCGCACCAAAATACGTTAATCTCTAAGAGGCAGAAATGCGTCTCCTTCCTGATTGGTATGATGGCTGCGTGGTTCCATGGTGTTGATACTTGCATACTATTGTTTGTACAGATAAACGTGGTACCTTCAGGCATTTGGAAATTTCTCCCAAGGATGAACCAGACTTGTGGAGGACCACGATTGTTTTTCTGAGGTCTTGGCTGATTTCTTTTGATTTTCCCATGATGTCAAGGAAAGAGGCAATGAGTTTGAAGGTAGGCCTTAAAATACATACACAGGTGCATATCCTAACAGAAGCTAATTGGCTAAATTTCTATAGACTTGACATAATTTTCTGGAATTTTCCAAGCTTCTTAAAGGCACAGTTAACTTAGTGTATTGTAACCTTATGACCCACTGGAATTGTGATATAGTCAATTAAAAGTGAAACAATCTGTCTGTAAACAATTGTTGGAAAATTACTTATGCCATGCACAAAGTAGATGTCCTAAACGACTTGCCAAAACTATAGTTTGCTAATATGTCTGTGAAATCACACACACACACATGTTTGGTTTCCATGTTTTATGGGGACTTTCCATAGACATAATGGTTTTTATACTGTACAAACTTTATATCCCATCCCCTAAACCTAACCCTACCCCTAAACCTCACAGAAAACTTTCTGTATTTTTACATTTTTAAAAAACATAATTTATTATGATTTATAAGCTGTTTTCCTCATGGGGACTGACAAAATGTCCCCACAAGGTAAAACATTTCGGGTTTTACTATCCTTATGGGGATATTTGGTCCCCACAAAGTTATAAATACACGCTCACACACACACTCTCTCTCACTCTCTCACTCTCTCTCTCTCTCTCTCTCTCGGAATAATGCACAGATTTTGCTTGTATGGAAAGAAATTGGTACTTTTATTCACCAAAGTGGCATTCAACTGATAACAATGTATAGTCAGGACATTAAAAACTTGAAAAATTACTATTACAATTTGACATTTTACATGAAACTACTTAAACTACTTCAAAGAGTTCTCATCAAAAATGATTTTTTGAAAGTGATGGTGTTATTTTCTACATCAGTAATGTCCTGAAAATACTTTGTGATCAGTTGAATGCCACTTTGATGAATTAAAGTACCAATTTCCTTCCGAAACAGCAAAATCTGCACATTATTCCAAACTTTTGGCTGCCAGTGTGTGTGTATATATTACATAATCACAAATAATATTGCTAATGTACTGGACAAAAAGCTGGGCCTCTGGTAGTTCTGTAACAAACAACAAAAGCTATTTTTTCAATGTAAATCTGAGTTTTTGTTCTAACCACAAAAGCGACAAGACATTTTGTTGACTGCTTGGTCTCTATTTTTTCTGTACCATTTTAGTCTGGTTACAATACAGTGTTATATTGTATAATTGCACATTCACATGCATTTTTCACGGCTGTACCCAAAAAAGGTTGTACATCTCGTGTGGCACTATTCTATTCTATTCTAGACATTATAAACTCAGACATAACAGGAAGTTGATGAGCAGCCTTTGTAAAGGTTTAACTGATAAAAAAGTATTACAAAAAGGCAATAAGTCATGATGCTGCAGGCCATAAATAGATCACAGTTCTCTTTTAATTTTTACTGAACAGCATGATCCTGAATGCTTCATTAGTTTCTTCACACAGTCAGCAATTTCCTTTATCTCTATTTACATTATGAACAAACATAGACTTACCTGAGCACCATGGGCTGCAGGGCCTGTGAGGCCAGTCGCTCAAACATCCTCTGCAGCGGTGGGTGGAGTGGGTGATCTTCATCTCCTAAAGCGCAGCTACAGCGCTGAAGCAGGCGTGAGTGCAGACCCGCCTCACACAGGATCTGCTGGTTCCTCTCTGAATGCACCAGCAGCTGCACGATGTTAGCAACTGCTAGCTGAAGGTCCAGAGCATGCTGAGGAGCAGAGTGAGGATGATGTGAGCTTCAGGCTCAGCTAAACACTCAAAGCAATCTTTATAGCAATTTAAAGCTGCAAAAATATTTGGCCATCTTACTAACCTCTCACACTTAACTCGGCATTAGAGCACACCCTCAAAAGATGTCAGCAAACCTACAGTAAATGGACTAAATGATTGCTGACTATGTTTTGATTCAGAGCCTATGTCTACAAATAAGCAGCTCATACCTCCGGCTGTTTGTCAGACGAAACGGAGGGTAGAAGGTCGAGCATTGCCAACACTGCTCCAGGGTGGATGACTACAGGGTCTGAAGAATGTTGAGATGGATTCGCCAAGTGCAGCTTTAGGTCTGTTAGGGCTTTACCGGGAGCAGAGTTGGATGAGCTGTGGTTGCCATGTCTATTTGGAAAAAGAGATCACTTAAATCACTCGTCTTAGGCTCAGTAATAAGTCTCAGTGTCTGGAATCTACAGCAGTGCAATAAAGCTTCATGAGTTATGCTATTCTTTTATGTATTTTTACTTTGTAGTTTCTACTTGGACAGCAATTTTGTTAATCAGTAGAATTTTTCGGTCAAAGTTAGACTTACTCTTAAATACAGCACAAAGATTTGAGAACATCAGCTTTGATATAATATTAATTATAAATCAAAACTCCCCGCAGAGAGCATGAGAAAAAGTAACAGGCTGAAAAAAAGGTGTCAGCACAACCAGAGGAGGACATTTTTGCAATTGCACGCTTTGGGTGTAAACAAAGTAGTTCAACATGGCAGATGAGGTAGTGCTGATGAGGAAAAAGAAAATATTTTGAAAACAAAGTTGATTAAGTAGAAGAAAAGTAAGATGAGAGGGATCTAATGAGAGGGAAATAAATACAGGACAGAAACACAAATATCAAGAAAGGCACGAGACAGATGGAGAGAAATAGGGATGGGCATTTTGTCTACTTGAGTACTTGAATGAAACATCAATTGGTATTTTGGGGTATTGTTTTTATTATTTGCCTATGTAAAGTCTGTATGTCTGGGTCTAGATGTTGTGCCATGTTTAACTTGTGACGGTATGCCAAGTTAAACGTACATACAAGTGTCAAGTGTTTTAAAAAATTGTCAAGACTCCAGCATTCTGTATCATTTAGTTGCGCTCCATCAAACCATTTTTGAAAGGAAGAATTCGTCCTATGATACAACACTCCAATACTCTAAGTGTTGAATGCTGTTACTGCCACAGAAAGAAAGCCACTGTGAACAGTGTTCATATAAATTGCTGTCTGATTAATCAGACACCAAGGTACCTCTGAAAATGACACAGAAACCAATCACAAAATTAAAACGAGGCCCCTTTCTAGTTTGAAGTTGAACGTCAAACAATTATTGAGTGATTCTCATGAAAGAAAATGTTCCCCAATCAATAAAAAAAGAAATCATGATTTTATAATTTGCATTAAAGAAAACGAAGCCTAATTTTTTTTTGCATTGTGACAATAACACTTAGACACATTTTAACCCCAGTTCACATTACTGTTACACATCTGGATGCTTTACATTAACTATTCCCATGTTTTTTTTTTATTATTAAAATAATTAAAGGCATACCAAGGCAGCACTACTATGATGTATGAATAATTTACAATTTAAATAATACATCATTTTCATTAACGAGAATATCATAATGACCATCTTTTCTCGCAATGCAGTAATGAGAATTGAGGATTAAAATGAGTGTAATTGTCATGAAATTAATCTCACAATGTAAAAAATCTTAATCGTCCCAAAATAGGCTTCATATTCTATATGCAAAATATAATAAATTTTTTATTTTGGAGTAAAATAGAACCAGGACATTTTCTTGACAGGTTTCATCAGAATAAACCACTTGGGTACTTGTACCCATTCCTGAAAAGAAAATTTTAATGAAGAGAGGGATAAAGAGGGGAAAAGTTGACTTAAGAAAGTGAGAGGAAAATTGAGTGGAAAATAAATTCTCTGATCAGCATATAGTAGGAAAAAAAGGAAAAGACAGGGAGAAAAGGAAGAGGTGGCAGAAGGCAGTACCTCTTCCTGGCGATTGCTGGAGTGCCCCAAGGAGAGGGCAGTGAGGTCTCGTGAGTCAAGCAGGGAGGCACCTGCTCAGCACGACTACACGATGAACACATAGAGTCACGACCCAAAAATCAACATACAGATAGATCCAACATTCACACAGCCATCCACAAAAACCCGCATGTGCAGCCAGGCAATGCCAGAGGTTACAAGAGAAAAAGAAACGAGATAGAGTGAGAAAGGAAAGCAGTTAGTTTCTCATGGCATGGCACGTAGAACTTATCAGATGAACTAAAGATCATGCTAATCTAAAACAGACATAAGTCCATAACACAGCTACCATTAGATGGAATGTAAAGGCCTCTACAACTCTTTTGAAAGTAATGACATCTGATAATGTTTCATTAATGACAACTACACACTATTAGAGTGTAGTCAGAGGAATTCATACTAAAACACATTGACCCTTTGAATCAATCAAGAAAAAACCTGTAAAATGAGTATCCACACCTGTCAAATGAGTCTGTGGCCATCTTGTATAGGTAAATGAACAGCTTGCTGCAGTGTTTGAGTGTGGGACACACGTTTTCTGCAGGCATGATCTCATCCTCCAATAATCGTTGGAATGGTTGGGCATTTGAGGGGAACACGGTCACTGGTCCAACTTTTTTAGCATCAGAAAAACAACCCAACAGTCGCACTGCATCGGCCAGCTTCTCGTACTGGATCTCGGTGCGAAAGAATTGCGAGTTGGCTGGTTCGTAACGCATGGCTGCTGTTAGTGTGCAGAAAACAGTGTTTAGAAGTTCAAAGACTTTGTTCTGGTTGACCTTCTCCCAACCGCTGACAGGTGGAGAACAGAGACAACGCTCCATGGCAACCAGCAGTGAGGTCACATACACAAAGCCGCCGACCTTGCGGAAGACGGTGCGTGTACGGTGGCTCTCACGCAGCACAGTAAGTAAAGCCTAAAGTTAAAGAGAAACAATGAACAGGTTTGTTAAGTTAATTCAAATGAACAAAGACCTCATGAAATCAAATTTGGAGTTTTGTGGCTTTTAGTCAATGTCTAATAGCTTGGACCAAAGCCGTGGGTTCATGGCTGTGATGTAACTAAAGCTTGTTGGTAAAAAAAAAAAAAAAAAAGTCCTTCAATACATTACACTCGAACTTCCTGTTTCAATATAAAATCTATCAACACAGGAAATAAAACTGCTTTTTTCAATTGATGTCATGGGGCATTTCAATTATGTGGATTAAAAGTTAATCATGAAATAAAATGTTCCTAACCCCATTTATGTAAATATGATGAAAAAAAAAGGTGTCCTTTGCATCACAAAAGTGAAGTGAAGTGAAGTTTGCTAGAGTAATGAATGTGCCTTTTCACCCGCAATATGTCAGTTTTGAGCTGTAGCTCTGTTGATGGTGCGGAGTGCATAAGGCCCAGCAGCGTGCCCATGTCATCATCTCCAGACGGCGACAGCACCAGCTGCTGAATGATCATTAGAGCATGCTCACGACACTGACGGTACTTCACGATGTTGTGTACACATCGCGCACCTCCAAACTCACGGAACAAACCTAAGAGTGAGATAATTTGATGATTTTATTGTTAGACATAGATGTTAAATGTACAGCCATGGCCAAATGTATTGCCAGTGACATACATTTTGTGTTTCGCAAAGTTTGCTGCTTCAGATGTTGTGGTGCTGATTCACATTGTTTCTAGATTATAGTTCAGAGTGATCAGATGCATTTTAAAGAATTGCAAAAAGCTTCATTGGCCAAAAACAATTAACTATATCACCAAAACCCAAATTTCACTGTTTTTAGGCCCTGGCACAAAATGACCAGCAAACATCATTTCACTAATCATATCAGCTGCACCTGGGAAAGTGTGAATGAGTACTAGTCAGGTGAAATCATTCTATCATTTTGATTGGATGATAAGAGCAGACTGATTGCAATATAAGGAGGGAAGAAGTGCTTCCAATCATTGTGTTCTTGTAAGCAATGGTTATCTCCAGTGAAATACGTGCAGGCATCATTGCTTTGCATCAAAATGGCCTCAAATGCAAGGAAATTGCTGCAAAGAATATTGCACATGAAAGAAGATTACCGGATCATCAAGAACTTCAAGGAGAGAGTTTAAATTGCAGTGAAGAAGGCTTCAGGACGTCCCAGAGTGTCCAGCAAGTGCTAGGACCGTCTCCTACTGAGGAGTCAGCTACGCGTCACCACCATTGCAGGGCTTGCTAAATATTGGCAGCAGGTGGGTGTGAGTGCATCTGCGTGCACAGTGAGGCAAAGACTTTTGGACAATGGCCTGCTGTCAAGAAGGGCAGCAAAGAAGCCACTTCTCTCCAAGAAAAACATCAAGGACAGACTGAAATTCTGCAGGAAGTACAAGGATTGGACAAAAAAAAAAGACTGGTGCAATGTTATTTTCACTGATGACACCCCCTTTCAACTGTTTGGGACTGTAAAATCGATTGTCCAGAGAAGAAAAGATGAACGCTACCATGAGTCCTGTGTCATGTCAACAGTGAAGCATCCTGAGACCATCCATGTGTGGGGTTGTTTTTCATCCAAGGGAGTGGGATCGCTCATTATTCTGCCCAAAAACACTGCCATGAATAAAGAATGGTATCAAAACCATCGCAAGAGCAACTTCTCCCAATTACCAAGGAGCACTTTGATGATGATCCGTGCACTTTTCAGCATGATGGAGCACCATGTCACAAGGCAAGAGTGATAATGAAGTGGCTCGGAGATCATTACATTGAAATTTTGGATCTGTGGGCAGGCAACTCCTCGGATCTTAATCCCACAGAGAACCTGTGGTCAATCCTCAAAAGGCAAGTGGACAAACAGAAGCCCACAAATTGTGATACATTCCGAGCACTTAAAAGGCAAGACTGGATCGCCCAACATCAGTAAGACTTTGGCCCAGAAGCTGATATCCAGCTTGTCAGAGGGAATTGCAGAGGTTTTGAAGAACAAGGGTCAACACCGTAAATATTGACTCAGCATATATTGAATGTTTTTGCCAATAAAAGTTTTTAAAACTTATGAAATATATATCATTGTTTTCCAGTATACCATAGAAACATGTAAAAAGAAAATCTACAAATACTGAAGCAGCAAACTTTGCAAAACACAAAATGTATGTCAGTGCCAATACTTTTGTCCATGGCTGTACATATTAAATACATCAGGACAGTATTTGGCTACACCCAGTTGAACCCAATGGTAATGCCCAATTTGGAACACTTAAGTAATTTGGCAACTCTTTACAATTAGGTTCAATTTGTTAACATTAGTTAACATGAACTAACAATGAATAATAATTTTACAGCATTTAATAATATTTATAGCTTTTAATGTTAATTTCAACATATAGTAATACATTTTTAAACTCAAAAGTTGTGTATGATAACATTAGTTAATGCAATATGATCTAACATGAACGAACAATGAACAATTGTATTTTTATTAACTGACTTTAACAAAGATTAATAAATGTTGTCAAAATATATTGCACTGTTAGCTCGTGAACATAATGAATTAACTAATGTTAACGAATGGAACCTTACTGTAAAGTGTTACCAGTCATTTTTTGCACTGAAATCTAATTGGCTAACAATGCATGAGAGCATCTGTGAGAGTGAGTGTTGAGAGACTGGGAAGCAGACATGATAGTGAATGGAAATTATTACAAAGCTAATGTTAAGAGCATAGCCTGACTCAGCAGTAAGATTGAGACTACTGCAGGGCCTGTGGGCAGAGTTTTAAGGAATATTCCAGGTTAACTACAGTACTTTAGCCATATCAAGTAGTCTAAATGATTTTCTGTATGCCACATATGTAGTCAATCACCACAGGAAATGTTGACTACTCCCTCCTCATTTTGTAAAAAAGGCAAAATGGGTATATACTAATGCACTTAGCCTAAAGCCTAGAGGGCAAGTGTACAAAAGGGTTTAAAAAGTGAAATTCTTTGTTAGAGAACTTATGAATTATTCAGTACAAATATTTTTTTCTTTCTGTAACATTGTCTTAATCGGCCTTTTGATGTGATACTTGGTGGGACTTTTCTAAGTGGATGAAACTACAGGTTCTGCATACCGGCATAATATCCTGAGGGTGGAGTTTACTCCATGCAAATAGTGCTTCATGGATAGTTTTGTCAGATCCCTTCCTGGTCTCGTGGATGGATATTGAGATAAAGTTGCATGGTTTAATTAGCCATTATATGGTTTATCACAACAAATTTGCCCCCGTACGCTTGAACCATAAATGCAGGAACACCTGCTATTAGAATTATACCAATAGAACAATGCCAGTGAACGAGAAATAAAGCTGAAACCAAAATAGAAAGAGATGTACACAGTCATCTTAATAATTGTTTTTTCCGGGGGCCTCATTTTCTGTCTCTCAAGCTCAGAGTGAGCTAGCTAAGAGGAAGAGACAGCCAGTGACAGCAAAACTACTGAGTCAGTCTAAATTCCAGCCTCCGTGTATTGCCTGCAATTTCCTCTTTCAAAAAAAATAAATCCTCCTCAGAACAATTGATCATCACTTCAATCTGCTTTGATATCAATGTCATACATTCATTAAAAAATCCCACTCCAGAAAACATTCACAAAGACTTGCCTGCATTGGTGTTCGAGCCTTGCAAAAGGACTGTGAGTGTCTCCATGACAAGCCATGCAAGCTGCTTTTGCTCTTCCGCCACATTGTTCTTTGCATCGCCTGCCCACAAAGAGAGGGAACAGTCCATAAAGACAGATATTATTTGTACAGCCATATCAAATATTGCTTGTATGAATTGCTAATGAGTTCTGATACCTTCAAAACACAGCATGCTAATCAAAAAACTTCTAGGCACACACATATACAGTTGAACTCAAAGTTTACATACACCTTAGCCAAATATATTTAAACTCAGTTTTTTACAATTACTGATATTTAATCGTAGAAAACATTCCATGTCATAGGTCAGTTAGGATCACTATTTTAAGAATCTGACATTTCTGAAAATGCCACAACTATGTAACAAGATACACACCATTGTGTCACGTCTTGGTTTAAACAACAATAAAAGTAATATCTATTACACAAATAGACAAGAAAATTACAGTGATTATTTAATATGCTGTCTCAGACTGGAGAGGAGTTTGTGGAGGGGGTTAATTAGGGGTCTGACTCTGGCTCAAACATTCTTCCGGTTATAATTTTTTTAACCATCCGAAGTTTTCAAAACAACCACAGACGCATGTAATGGTTGGGGCATTTACACTTAACCACATTTAAAGGTGTTACCCAATCACAGCAATGGCCATTTACACTGAAGTCTTCAAGAACACATGCCCCAAAAAATGGAGCATTTGAATCAGAGGCACAAAAACTTGATAGAAAATAACCAACTATTCCTAAATTATGACTATTTTTTATGAATAAATAAATAAATAAATAAATATCACACTAACATTATAAGTGGACCTCAAGGAACATTATAAAATTAAATAAAAATCCAATTCATGACACCTTTAATATACTGTAGTTACACTATGGCACTGGATAATTACCTTATTCATGTGCAATTATATTTACAGGGTGCTTAAAAGTACTACAAAGAAAATCATGGCACTACCATGGTATAAGACCAAAAAAACATGATAGTACCATGGTACATGCCAAACAAACCTTGGTATTACCATGTTAATTTTTGTTAGCATAACTGTGCTTTCATTTTAAATGGCAAAGATAATTAGAAGTCTTACCCTGCTCGCTCTGGGCTTGAGTTGGGTCTTTCAACAGTGCTGCATATTTGTGGAGCAGGTTAACTAGCACTTCAAGCAGTCCAACTTCACGGAAGACATCACTGAAGACAGAGTGGTGGCGTCCAAGCTTGAGAAGAGTGCGAGTAGCTGTGATGCTGCATCCGTAGGAAGTGCTTGACTTTAACAGCACACTAACACTAAAAAGCTCTTTGCATGGTACGTAATTGAGTCCAAAGACAACAAACTCTAGCAGTTCAAAGTACTTGGACTGCACTTCAGGCAGCTTTGCTATTCGCTCTGCAATCTGCGAAAGCGTATGTTGTGCCTCTAAGATGAAATAGTTGGCGTAGTCGGCTGCATAGATGTTGGCGATGGCTTCGAGGATCATTCGTGCCAACCGACCACTCTTGGCCTTCAAGAAGGCATTCTGAAGCACAGAAAAGGCCTGTATGTTCTTGACTGTATGGCCTGAAACGAGAAATCCATATATTGTAAAAAACAAACAAAAAAATAATCTACTTTGCATTGATCTGCGCCTAGCCTTTACTACATTTGATCTGTCCCTCTATAGACTTTGGCAACGTCACAGCCTATGACACAGTCACAAAAAAGAACGTTTTGATCAGTGAACCAAACCTGTAGTTAGCTGACCCAACAGTCCTCAAAAGTTAGCGATCACCATTCAATTGTCTGGTTAAGCTAAAACAAATGTTGTGCTGGGCTGTGGCTGTCAAAATTGCAAAGACAAAAACAGAGGGATTCACTTTTATCGGATTCCATCAACAGAGCTGACTGGACTGATGAGATAATTTCCAACTAATGACTTTGCATTGAACTTCTTATTACAGGTATGATCCAAACTCATACCATTATAATAATATTAAAGCCAAGAATATTTCTGTATTTATGATGTCTGAGTTGTACTATCGTTTAATCGATGATTTTAACTTGCGGTGTTACTAGCAATTAGGGGCGTAACGGTTCTCGGTAAAAAATCTAACCATATTCGCCACCCACGATTTAGTATGCATTTGCACTGCGGTACACAGTTTCAAGAAAACAAAGTGTCAAATAGACAAGCACAGTTACAACCTCTGCTAATGCATCTGAATGGCTCTGTAGATGGACAGTTTTTCACGTGGGTCAACTTGATGACATCACAGTTCTACATGCGTGTTGTGTGTAGTTGAAAATAGCAAGCAGAGAAAACAGGTCACTGATCAAGAACCATGCATTATTCAAGTCTCCTGTCTAGGAACATATTCTTTTTGCAATCAATTACAACAGCGATGGTCAAAAAACATTTACAAAACTGTGACTGTTTGCAATCATTTAGACCGACATCACCCCGGGAAAGCACAGAGCCAAAACTAAACACAGTCCCTTCCGTTTTAAGCAGGTACTCGTTGCTAATTCGGACAGACACAAAACAATAAATTAAGAGATTGGGGTGTTCATTGCAAAAGTTATGTTGCCTTCCTTGGTTGATGAAGATTTGGTATTTCAGCATATGATAAATACACCTGAGCCGCATTACAAAATACCTTTTATATCCATCTTAATATGGTTATTCTTTCGATAGTGATGTGCAGTTTCCGAATGGTGAATATCTGTCAAGTTGAGTTTGAAATGCACTTTATGTTGATGCATGTAGCATAATAATGCAGGTATTATGTTAATGTTGATTTAATAATGAGATAAAAAAAAATAAAAAAAAGTTTTTTTTTAGTTAAGGACCCTAATGAAAATGTAACATGGTTTTACTAATACTGTAACCTTGACTGTAACAACCATTACTACTGTCACCATGTTTTTTTTTTTTTTTTTTAGCAGAAATCATGTTTTTTTAATTACCCATGATTCTACAACAGTAATACTGTATGTTCCATATACTGTAATAACCATGTATGATTCTTTTGTGGTTACTATGATGACAAATACCATGGTCAAACTATGGTTACAATAGTAAAACCATTGTGATTTTTAGAAAGGGAAGTGTTTAGCAAATAGAGTTAGTATTTTTACTTTGGTTTTGGCAGTCATCTTTTTTTTTTCTGAACACACCGAACCTGTGACCAAATAATTGTGATACAAAAAGAACTGTAAGAAATGTGAACTGTTATACCCCTACTAGCAGGTGTACTAGTAGTCCCAAACATAGCTAGCTTTGAACCTGATGGCTAATTTAATTGAATATTATCTTTTGGTGATAATTAAAGGAGCTAGCACTAAATGTCTGATCTGTCACATCGAACACAACAGCTTGCCGACATTCTGCCACTACTCATTGAGCATGCGCTGCAATATTTGGGATTGGTCTATTGCTGGCATCACAAATGTTAGGAGATATAATTTAGCATTTAACATTTTTACTACTGATGACTCTGAGACTATGCATCAAACTAGAGTTTATAAAAAGCATGGAGTGTGTAACATCCCATGATTGTAGAGCAAAATAACAAGTCAGCCCTATAATCCTGCACCTTAAAACACATTCTTGTGCATTCATCCTTTATGCACTCTAATGCTGGTTGCATAAAAATGCCACACCACAACATAGGGAATAAACTGCTTCTTGGCTTGTTGGAAAAGAGAAAGTCTTGATGCGACTGGATGCATAAATATTATCTGGCACCATTATTTTAATTATAGCATTTAATGGCTCTTGGCAAGGCATAAGACAAGGCAAACAAATAACCTAACCAGATTACACAGTAGGTGTCTGCTGTTTGCCTCCTTCTGTCCAATTAATGCCATTTAAAACCAGTGAACACTAATGTTTTAATTCTCCCTCAGAAACAGCAGGCCATTCTACTCCCTCTGTGTGATTAAAAGTGCAATCTAAATGCTTAGGGGAGAAAGGAAATACAGATGAGGAGGTTAATAAGTGAAATGAAGATGCAAAGCGGACGAATATTGCTAATCTCACTCAATGGGTTCGACAACCATTGATTACAGCTAGGTTAATTCATATGCAAGCTCATAAAGGGTTCGTTCCGCCTAAAATGATTTTTTTTCTGTAATTAACTCAGCCTTGTGTCATTCCAAGCCTAGAAGACTTTCTTTCTTCTGGGTTACATAAGAGGAGAAGCCGTTTTCTTTCCATACAATGAAAGTGAATGGGGACTGAGGCTGTCAGTCTCTAACATTTTGCTTAACATCTCTTTTTTGCATTCCACAGAAGAAAGACATAGGGAAAGAATTTTCATTTTTGGGCAGTGCATCCTTCCTTGAAAAGGATTTCAGTTGAGTCTCTCGCTATTAAAAAAAAAAAAGAAGAGGAATCTTCATCTGTATAACAAGGAATCTTCATCTAAAAAAGGACAGCATAGCTAAATGACATTGTCTAGTCTAGTTTAATTTGTAGAATAACATACCTAAATGGGAACCAAGAAAAGAATGCCAAATGCTGTAAAAATGTCAATTAATGCAGAATAGAAGCACCAAAACTATTTATACTTTAGTATTTTACCAATGCTTGGATTGTTAAGCCTCAACATAGTAAACATGCCAGCTGAATGTTTGTAAAGACCTCCATTTTTCAATGTTTCCAGACCAAAGTTCAACATACAAAGGAATTTCACATCACCCATTCACTTTCACACCCAGCTGTGCTGTGACATAAAAAGTGACATAAATATCATTTAACAGAGGGCTGACCTTTCCCAGAAGGTTGTGGTACCACAAAACCTGGAAGCAGGAAGGGTGCTCCGGTGGTGAGACCAGCTGGTTTCAGCTCACTAACACCATATGTGGTCAGAGCGGTCACCAGGTTCACCAGGTCCTTTAGAGCATCTTTGGATTCATCCTCTTTGGCCTGCTCCAACCTAGGAGATACAATACATATTCCAGAGGATTATCACAACTGTTCAATCATATCAGAATGGATAGCACTATTAGGCTTCCCAATCATTTCAAGGCAGAATTTTCCAGGACATTTCCAGAACATTTTAAAGGAATGTGCACATGAGATCATAATGTATATTGTGGTTATTGGATGGTTATTTTTCTGAATTATGTATTTGACAGTTTAACAAAATTGTATTACCAAAATGGTGTTTACTCTAATGAATTAATTCAAACTTGAGTCAAATTAAAATGTAATTATTTAAATTTTTCAACATACCTTGCAATATTGTTTTATCAAATGATGCTCTTTTATACAAAATGCTCACAGTACAATCCGAAACAACAAATGAAATCACAAATGTGAAATATTGCCTTGTAATTATTATAATTTAATTACATGTGCAGTAAACATTACATTTCTATACAGTAGTAATATATTGTTGTCTTTTTTGTTTTGCCATTTCACACATCCATTTAAATCAAGCTTTTATTTTTTGAGTTTAATTAGTTTTTGACAGTAGTTTCTCACCGCCAGATAAGCAGTTTGCTACATGGCCCAGTGTGATTACTAAATCCCAAAAAGTTGTGATTTTGTGAGTAAGAAAAAATCCTTATTGCTGAGCCCTGATTAATACTGAATCTAAAAAACAATACATTTGTTGGTGCAATGAATAATCCCGGATCAAGTACCTGATCATAAGATCTATGAGGAAGGTGTAGCCCTGACACATGCGGAAGTCATCTAGCAGTGTCTGTGAGACATCACTTGAGTCCTTCAAAAAACAGGAGAGCCCAGCAAACATCTCCACAATCTCCAGAGGGGAGAGGTCATCTGATTGCTGCATGTTCTGGATACACGTCGACAAACACTCTTTCTCTGTAAAAGATCCAAAATATAATTTGTCATGTTGCTCGTGCAGTATCTGAGATGTTTTAACTTTGGCAGGGCATTTGGATTAAACCAATAAACACCATAACAAATAACTAAGTATTGAGATTCTTTCATTAACTGCAAACCAACACCACAGATTAAACTGACCTCTAAAAATACTAAATGCACAATTGTAAATGTAAATGGTTATGTAAGGTTAAAATGTTGCTAGGGTTCATAAGATGCCAGCAGCAAAACAATGTCAGTTTTATGCATCCATGCACAGTGGAAGAAGCAATTAGGCCCAATCAGAAAGCTTCAAAGACAAATCATCAGTACAATTTACCATGGATATACTTGACAACATTGACGCTGAGTCCGTGTCGAGAGATGGTAGTGAGCACCTCTCCAGCGCTCTTTCTCCAGGGCAGGTTGTGGGGTGGGCACCAGGAGGTGATGGCACTGAAGAGCAGCTGTAGATCATCCTTTTGGGCCAACTCCTCAGCTGGAGACACAAAACTGCACAGCTTGACGAGGATCTGAGCAGAACAAAACAGGAAACAAATCACTAAATGTTCAATGAGTGAGTAATACATAATGATTATGATTCGCTACTAATTAGAAGGACAAAATGTTCAACTATATTAACTCTTATAATTAAGCTCATTATTAATCTCCTTGTCATTATTAGACATTTTATTAGCATTCTAACAGAAAATTACTACATTTCCTAATTAGCAAATATTAAATGAAATCGCAAAGAGCATGTTTTATAGGTATTTTGGAGGAGAAAATTCTGTTGCAAAGTTTACACAGACCTGGACAAAGACTTTCTGCAGAAGAGCTCTGCGGTCTGCCAGAGGAAGCTCAGTCTGGGTGGCAGCAGGAACCTCGGGCATGTGGGGCAGGTCAAAAAACAAGTACAGACATTTTACCAGCGTGGAGGGCACCGACATGGTCGTCATACAGTCCACTGTTTTCTTTAGAAACACAGACAGGAAAGATTAGGTAAGATTAGAAAGTCAGGTTTTCTTAATGGAAACATTTTCATGCATGTAATAAAGCAGTCTATGGAGCAAGTAGTGACAGACCACTATATTGGCAGTTTGATGGCCATTTTGAAAAGAAAAAGTAAATGTTACCTACTGCTCATCTCGGTTCTAAAATCAACAAACATCATCTACAATTTCTGTTTTTATTTTTTGGGGAGAATTCTCAGTGAATATTGTATTCATTTAAATTCAGTAATTTTGAGTCATCTCATTTGTTGCTATTAAGTTGTATCACATATATACCACTGAAACTATATTGTTCAACTAACTACTTATAAGTAGTAATTAACTTAATCAACTAAAATAAACACTCTGTGGCTATGAACATGAAAAGCGAGTGGAAAAAGTGTGAATAGATGCTGCCAAAATAAACACAACAGTGAAGTGCTGATGAAAATAGGCTATTACTGTACATAAATTGGGTATTTCCATAATATGTACAAGTGTTTTTGTCTAAGGCCAATCATTATTAAATCCTGAAAACCATAAATGGGAGACTGGTGATGTCATTCCTCAGCTCTAAAGGGATGGATGTGACTGAAACAAAGTCTTGGCTCTGACACTAATCACAGCAGGATCCTGAGAATGTTGCCACAAACATTGATGGAAGAGGATAAAATCCCATCAACTGCTTTTACAGAGTACTGGAAAAAGATAGGACTCAGCTCAAGCTGGCATATAATTCACACTATATTCCCTATAGTGCACTTTATGGCATGTCTGCATTTTTTGTAGTGTTTTCCAAATTCTAAAAGAACAACATCAATCCAACATAGTTAACCCTTTTATACCACTCTAATTTATAGTTTAAAACAAATGTAAAATCTGAAATGATCTCATCATTTGGCAACAGAAATCTGAAGGCAGTAAATGCAATCAAACTTGCATTTCTTTTCCCAAATATTTCTGTCAAAAGTTAGAATTGTTAATTGATCTGTTAAGAGGAATAGGAAGAGTTACTTACAATTCCCATCCCTAGATATCTGCCATTCACAATAAAAGGAATAGCAAATCAGTGAAGGACAAATTTCAGATGAAGCGCTAGACTTGACCCTCTTTTATCACAGATACATTCTGAATCAGTGAACCTGTTTACGTGCTCTTAAGAAAAAGTTTGCAGTAAGCACTGTTTTGAAACGACGCAAACACGAACGCTGTTTTCCTTACGACGTATAAGTGTGCTTGGGGAATACTGGAGTATGAACATAAGAGGGAAACCCCACTATTGCAGCACAATATGGCTGCAGGCACGATGAAAACACAACAACAACTGTAAAACATTTGGAAATAAAGCGAAGCAACAGGAAACAAAAAGTAGCTAAGTCTTCGATGTCATGGTTGTTATTTGCGTCAATGTTGGGGGAGAATTACATTTTATCACCTTAGTTGTGGAGAAATAGGCTTACAGACCGAGCCACATGCACATATTATATATTACATGGGTGTAATAAGTAAACCATTAACACAGTGCATGTGAACGCACACCATTTTCACATCTTAAGCAGCTTTTTCTCAACAAACAGCTTTCTAGTGTTCATTTAGTGTTCAGTGTGCACTATCTACCACTTAACTTTCTATCGTGCAAAAAAAAATCCTCACATTAGGTAAGAAAAAGATAAATCTATTATTACAATTCCAAAGCAGACAGTGAGGTGCAGCCAAAGAATTCCCACAGTGCCAAAAGGGCACGTCTTACAATACTGTCACATTAACTGCTTTCATCATAATGAGACAGCATTATCAAAAGGAAAAGATTCCGAATTTATGCATTTTAATTCAAAGAAACAAACTATGTCCAAAGAAATAAATCATATCACTACTCTGCAAACATAAAACACTCTAATTAGGAAAACATATTGCCTCTTTAATTCAAATAAGAGTCTATGAGAAAAGGTCACATTGATTAAGCCTACTAGGCAAAGGAAACCATGATCCATGTGTGAGAGAATTTGGAAACACAGTTGGACTCCACAAAGCATGAGATTTTGTCTCTGTTATGGCAGACGGTCGAGGCTCGGAATGGCTCTCTCTGTGGTTGTTTGCCTAAACACTGCTAGCAGACAGCGTTGTCTGGGGTCAAGTACAAATTGCACCAACAGCCACTAAATGATAATGTCAGACACAGAAAAATACCACCTGACAAGAAGTCAATAGAAAGGGGGGAAAAGCTGGAGGACTTCTCACAGACCGTCAACGCAAGTTATTGCAGAAAAAAGATGAGACAAGAGAAACTGCATCTATGAGGGTGAACTGAGGGTGCATTGGGAATGTTGAGCATGAAGGGTATCCTTATATAGAGAAAAGAAAAGACCTTTGTTATTTCCAAGGGCCGGTGGTGTTGCCAGGAACACCACTTTTTGTCTCCAACTCACAGCTTGGAATACAAACATATTTCACCCCTCAAAAACGTGTTGCACCTCTCAAAACCACAGACGCTTGCCTGGAGAGATGGTGCATGCCCAATTAATTTTGGCAATCCATTATAAACGGTGCCATACCAATATTATATTTATTTGAAGAGATAATGTTTCAGATAGTGGAAATGTGTTGGTATATTAGAGTGGTGTTGGCTCGATGTACAGAGTAGCATGGAGATAATATCAGCAGCTAGAAAAGTGCAAAGTGCTTTCATTATACACTCACCTAAAGGATTATTAGGAACACCATACTAATACTGTGTTTGACCCCCTTTCACCTTCAGAACTGCCTTAATTCTACGTGGCATTGATTCAACAAGGTGCTGAAAGCATTCTTTAGAAATGTTGGCCCATATTGATAGGATAGCATCTTGCAGTTGATGGAGATTTGTGGGATGCACATCCAGGGTACGAAGCTCCCGTTCCACCACATCCCAAAGATGCTCTATTGGGTTGAGATCTGGTGACTGTGGGGGCCATTTTAGTACAGTGAACTCATTGTCATGTTCAAGAAACCAATTTGAAATGATTCGAGCTTTGTGACATGGTGCATTATCCTGCTGGAAGTAGCCATCAGAGGATGGGTACATGGTGGCCATAAAGGGATGGACATGGTCAGAAACAATGCTCAGGTAGGCCGTGGCATTTAAACAATGCCCAATTGGCACTAAGGGGCCTAAAGTGTGCCAAGAAAACATCCCCCACACCATTACACCACCACCACCAGCCTGCACAGTGGTAACAAGGCATGATGGATCCATGTTCTCATTCTGTTTACGCCAAATTCTGACTTTACCATCTGAATGTCTCAACAGAAATCGAGACTCATCAGACCAGGCAACATTTTTCCAGTCTTCAACTGTCCAATTTTGGTGAGCTCTTGCAAATTGTAGCCTCTTTTTCCTATTTGTAGTGGAGATGAGTGGTACCCGGTGGGGTCTTCTGCTGTTGTAGCCCATCCGCCTCAAGGTTGTGCGTGTTGTGGCTTCACAAATGCTTTGCTGCATACCTCGGTTGTAACGAGTGGTTATTTCAGGCAAAGTTGCTCTTCTATCAGCTTGAATCAGTCGGCCCATTCTCCTCTGACCTCTAGCATCAACAAGGCATTTTCTCCCACAGGACTGCCGCATATTGGATGTTTTTCCCTTTTCACACCATTCTTTGTAAACCCTAGAAATGGTTGTGTGTGAAAATCCCAGTAACTGAGCAGATTGTGAAATACTCAGACCGGCCTGTCTGGCACCAACAACCATGCCACGCTCAAAATTGCTTAAATCACCTTTCTTTCCCATTCTGACATTCAGTTTGTAGTTCAGGAGATTGTCTTGACCAGGACCACACCCCTAAATGCATTGAAGCAACTGCCATGTGATTGGTTGATTAGATAATTGCATTAATGAGAAATTGAACAGGTGTTCCTAATAATCCTTTAGGTGAGTGTATATTCCAACTAAAGCAGAAAAATCCCTTTTTCTGGTTTAGTAGGAAAGCAAAGCAACAGCTAACTATTGAGATACCTCCTTTTATAAAAACAGGCCAACATGTTGTGCTCTCTTAGGGATAAAAAAAAAAAAAAATGGCTTTTGGTTATGGTACCATTATATCATGTTTTGTTGGACAAATACCATGGTAATATGTTTTTTTTGCACATGGTATTCTTTAAATTGCCATGGAGTACCATGTAAATACCACCACTCTTGTCTAACTTTCTATATCTTAATGAAAATAAGACTGAGATTGTAGTATGCGGGTCCAGAAGAACAAGGAGCTCAGCTGAGTTAAATTTCGGCCCACTCTCAATACATGTTAAAGAACGTGTTAAAAACTTGGGTGTTTACATCGATAGCTCTCTGAAGCTAAATGCACAGATAAATCATGTGGTGAAGACAAGTTTCTTTCACTTAAGAAACTTGGCTAAGATGAAATCGTGTTTGACGTATAAGAGCCTTGAAATTGCTATCCATGCACTTATATCCTCAAGACTTGATTATTGTAACTCTTTATATAAGGGTATTAGTCAAGCTTCTATTCTACGGCTGCAAAATGTCCAAAATGCGGCAGCGAGATTATTATTGAATATTAAAAAATGAGAACATATCACTCCATCTTTGATCGCTCTACACTGGCTTCCTGTTCAATATAGAATTGATTTTAAACTTCTTTTATTGGTGTATAAATCACTCCATGACCTTACACCGACTTATTTATCAGCTCTGTTAATAGAGTATCAATCAGGAAGAACCTTGAGATCAGCAACTCAAAAGTTGCTGAAAATTCCACGGACTAAGTTAAGCCAGAAAGGGGATCGGGTTTTTGCAGTAGTAGCGCCAAGACTTTGGAATAGTTTGCCATCATATGTTAGGGATGCTGACTCTGTACATGTTTTTAAAGTACAACTTAAGACATATCTGTATGCCATGGCTTATTCGTCTTAAATGTTTATATTTTTATTTTTTATTCTATTACTATTGTAGTATGTTTCTCTTTCTATTTTTCAGTGAGAATGTAAAGCACATTGGTCAACTTGTGTTGTTTTAATAGTGCTATATAAATAAAGGTGACATTGACACTCTAACTTGGGTCCCACCACAGCCTTTTTTGTAAGGGATAACTAGAACATTTATTCTTAGTAGTTCATTAAAATTTCCTTACATTTGATACAACACTTGACTATTGGACATCAACAGACATCCCTTAAATAATTCCCATAATGCCGCCATACCATTATAATGGAGCAAGAACACACATCTGGGAATTGACAACCATTTACATTAGGTATTCGTCCAGAATAGGCTTTCTATTGCCGCAATAACCTCATGAATTAGTCATTAGTCAAAAGGCTAGAGCTGAATGCCACAAAGCTCTTTCTTCCAGTGTCACGACTATTCAGTTTGTGGCAGTAAGACAAGTTAAGCTTGTTTTTTCAACCGCCATAAAAAAAAAAAATAATCCACCACAGAAGTCCACAGAAGAAGAAGGAACACAACAAAATCCATCTTGACATTAATTAGCTGGATGGACATTGCACTGGAGACAACTACATGTCCTGGACGTAGCCCATAATCCAGTACAAAAGGTGGAGAAAAGTCACTAAAAGCTCCTACAGGTATGTATAGGAGCTCCCTGTATACCCGTGACAGCATTATTCATCGGCATCATGCTGACAGATGAGGTAGCATAATTAAAATTACACAGTTATGATTGTTTTACTAGAATCTATATTCTATTTGATTCTCCAGTGATGGAACAGGGCTAAAACAAAGTGTGGATATAGGTCTATGCGAGACCTAGAGTTGAAGTAATCACTTTTCTTTGCATGATACATTGACTGCATTTATACGATAGCCTATGTCGGCGTTAACTAGCAAGCCAGCTTTATCAATAGCTGTTAGCTAAATTTGGTGTATGATGACAGTGACTGTTTATAAAATAGAATGTATATATTTTCTGTATGAATGGGTCTTTTTGCATTATCTTGAGCATTGTCTAGCATTAATTTCATGCGTTATTGCTGTTTACCTTGCTGAATAATTACAGATTAACATTGTTTATGACAGTTACTGTGCAGGCAGGATCAAGTTAGCTAAAATGACACAGATCAATCATTATGGCACTATATTTCACATACTTTGTAGTTATGTAAGCTTACCTATCCAATAAGAAAGCCAATTCAGGGTCAGTTTTGATCCCCAAAAACGAAAGAATATCCCTCCAGGAATCAAATGCCCTGCAGACATTCGCTCTAGTTCCCGCTTAGCCAGACGGGATTCAGTAGGTCCTTTTTTATTCATTTTGGCTTACTCAGAGTTTGTGTAGGAGTTGGTGTTGTGCTGAGAGCCGGACGTTTGCTGGATTCCATCTCTAAGATAATGTTACCTAGTGTTGACTGTCTGTTGATGTGGAAGAGATGCTAATACTGAGGCAAGGCTCTCGGAAGCTTGCATAAACGTCACATCCTTTGGATTTTCCCAGCAAAAGCGACCCACTCCCTTCACAGGAAAATTAGTCTACAGGCTTTAATAGGTAACCTAGGATGTCCGGGAAGGCCTAATTTTTTAAGTTTCATTACAAGCCGTTCATTGGCAAAAAAAGGTGAATATTACATGAAAATTGTTACATATCGCACCTTTAAGTTTAATTGTAAAATATTCAGATATATTCAAATATAGAGGTAATTTGAAAGTGTAGGGAGATCGACTCAGTTGGGTCATTCACAGTGCATCATGGAAGTGGGCTGTCACAGCAAAAGTCTCATGGCACGCATTGCTGGCCGTGATGCTCTGTTTGGTGGATCTTCCCCCTTGAGATCATGATTATTATAGTTCTTCAACAGAAATTATGCTAATTAACAATTTTTTATTATTTAGATGAAATTCATCTGTGGGGAAAACCAATAGAATTTTTATTTCCAACCAGACTGTTGAACTCAAAAGGCTAACAAAGCCTGCAGATCACATTTTGCTCACAGTGTCATGTGCAGCCACATAAATCAGAGTAAGTCTTCATGTCACTCCATACTACATAGGCTGAATCAGCTCCACTGGTTGGAATGGGTCTATACCAATTCGAAGGCACTGAGTTTAGTGTGTACTGCAGCGTACTTGTTTGTTAATGAGAAGAACCATGGTCAATACCTGCTCTTGTGATGAATAACTTCCTACATCGCTCCTATCAAAGTCGTCCATTTGGGCATTTAGTCCACAGTCCCTGACATGGTGACCTCTCCTAGACAGAAAATCTACACCTCCGATAAATTGACCTGGAACATTTGTCATCCTGATTGACAGAAGATAATCTGCCCCACCACATCAAAAGTGAGCAATTCTTTTGAAAACCATTAGAAGAGAAATTAAATTAACCCTTCCTCATCTGATGATGAATGACACCACAAGTATGTTGTCTGTTTGATCAATACATGTTGGCCTCTCAGTATATGTAGAAGTGCTTCAGAGTTAGAAAAACAACTGGTAATTTGAGATAATTTATGTGATGGGTAGTCTTTGAAACTGACCAGACCCCTTTCAGACAATTCACTTCACACAGGGCTTCCATTCCATATTGTGACCCATGGTTTGAAAGGGCTGCACTACCAGATATAATGAACTTGCAGTCCTAGCTCTGGAGGCTTTATCAATAAACAGCTTTTGAAACCAGACACCATGCGCACTTAGCAGAGCTTCACTATTCCGTGGAGATTGAGAAGAATCTGAAAGTCAGGACTATATAGCTGAATTCCTTGTTGGAGAAGTCATCTTTCATGGAGTGAGAAAGGTGCATTCTTCTGCACAAAGAATCTCCAGCTGTCGGTCAAGCCTAGCATAGAATAAGGGCATACTGTAGAAACTGTTTCCTTTATGGTTTTCTTGATCTCCTCATGGTTCACCAATCTCTTGGTGAAGAAGATTACAGTGCCCCTATGTAATATTAGAGAGTGCAGTGTCCTGAACAGCACAACTGAAGATAACTGGCACTTATTCAGATGTGAAACTAGCAGGAACACACTCAAATAACACATGCTGCTTGAGATTCAAGCAACAGAACAGTAAGCACAAGCTCACAGTGCTGAAAGGGCCAAACCTTGATGACATCATCCAGTCACAGAACTGTTATACCAAATTGGATAGTTTGGATCAATTGTATAATCAGATCGATGCAGGCCAAGCAACCTTATAAAACTTTACAAGCAAATGCAAGCCACAGGGTTATTTCGTTGGGTGCAGTTACTTGTGGAACTTCTGTCATTGGCCTTTCGGTTATGAATAAAGGTACCTTCTGCAGGTTACACAAGGAGGCAATATCGACTAAATGGAAACAATAAATATCAAATCTGACACTCAAATCAGAGTTCTTTAGTATTGTTACAATAATAACATGTAAAATGTGTTGTGTTTTTTCTGTGTTTGAAAATTGAAGTGATTAAATGCAAAGGCAAATTTCAAGCACCTTGAAAACCAATGACAATGAGAATTATGCAAAAAAGCAACTATTTAAACAACGTTTATCAGTAGAAACTAAAAATTTTCACTTTTGAAATACATTTTGTTGAGTGTCAGCTTTGGTTAACATGTATAAAGTAAAATTTAGATTTTGTATAATGTAATTTTGTATAATGATATATACTTTGGATACTATTTAAATGAAAGTCTGATGATTGCATTTACATTTACATTTATGCATTTGGCAAATACTTTTTATCTCAACCTCGGGACTCCTATCCTGAGGCCACCAGAACCGGCTGGATCCAGCACCATTTCTGCTTCATGTTGGAATCCACTGCTACGTGTCGCAGAATGATGATGACTAAATGCAGCCGGTGCCAGCCAAACATCACTTCAGTCTATTATGATGGACTTCAGAGGATGAACTGATGCCTGAAGACAACTAGTCGCTCACCACGTGATTTATTAAATGCATCTGTAGGATATTCAGTGGGTGTGAAGCCCAGTGGCTCAAATATAAGCTATGATGTTCGGGCTCACATTTAAAAATGCACACACAGAATGCACTTCAGAACTGATGTCTGTTTTGTTGCTCTGCTCAACAACACAACGTATCAATGCATCAACAACAATTTTGCATATTTGCCATGTCTGTATTGCACATTTGCATAGCATTGTATCAACACTGATAATGTTCAGAACATTCCAAAGGCTACACTGAAAAAGATGACACAAAAAAGGTTGACCTGCAATATATGCAACTTGGCCTTCAAATATATCCAAAATATAGTATGTTATGTTGACCTGAATTCTGTTCACTCCTTCAAGAACACGATTTGGTGACAGATAAAAAGTGCTTCAATATGGAGTCCTATGACCTGAGAGAATACATCCCCATATTCAACTTTGTGTATTGGGATATCAGACTTGGACGCTGTTCACTCCTTCAAGAATGCAATTCGGTGATAGTTTAGGAAAGCTTTAGAATAGCTCAAGTTGGAGTCCACTAACATCATTGTCGCCTGCACGCTAGAGCCCTTAGCCCCACGAAACCATCTAGCTACATAGTGGAATAATGTCACCACTTGTATAATTTGACTTATAATGGGCTCAACTAGTCGACTATTAAAAATCAGCAGTCATGCAACCCCTAGAGCAGGGGTGGGCAACTCAATTGGTAAAGGGGCCACATTGGGCTTAAGTAGTTCATGGGGGGCCACATTGTATTCCTTTTGAGATACAATGTTCTGCATTGATTTGGTTTTTGTAACTTTTAAGCCCAGAAATAGTTGTGTACTAAATTTTCTGAAGTGTATCTGTGATTAATGGGACTATTCTGCAGTTGCCTGAAGTACTGTATTGCTCTACAAAGGTAGATACTTTTCTATCAGGCATTAAAAAACTGAATAAAGGCTGAGCTTATAAATGTATTTTGCCATCTCTACTTCCCTGTTAATTTATTTTTCAATTTAACAATCTCTACATAATGTCTTTTTTAATATTTTGTTTTTACATGTACAGAACTTTTAATGTTTGGGCAACTCACATGCATGGTTGCCAGATTGCATAAAATAAGTATAACATTAGGCAGAATATTTCCAATTTGCGCAAGTATAAATCTCAAACTAGGGGTGTTGCATCTCTTATCTGGCAACCCTGAGCATGTTAAATCCTTGTGGAGACGAGTTAGGTCCCAATGCAAGTTAACAAATATCCAATGAAAAATTACAATTATTTTACGATAAATGAGCCGCGGGCCATATTAAACCATGTGGAGGGCCTGATACCACATACCTGATGCCGTATGCTGCCAACGTCTGCCCTAGTGTATGTAGGTATGTAACAAATAAAAATATTGTACAGCCTTTAACTGCAAAATCCACAAATATTTTTTATATGTATTTAAGCATATGTATCAGGTATATGTGGTTCTGTTGGCATATGTTTTATGTATATGTTATTCTGTTCTGATGTCTTTCAGTGAACTGTTGTAATTATACAACATTACTATCATAAGATGTATTGATCATTTATTATGTAATCAAACAACTAATGTATCAATTGAATAATAAGTAGCCCAAAAAAGATTTACATGTCAAATAAGGTCCAGGTCTTGTTAGAAATGAAACATATGGACATAACTGTTACTTCCTCATTTGCTTTTGTCCAACTATAGAATTTTTTTTGTGCAGATAAAGATGGTTAAAGGCATTTCTACTTGTTTTATTTGCAAAAGCTGTACATAAATCCAGTGCTATATTTTGTCTGATGTACATTGCACACACAGACCTGTCCGGAGGAGGCCAGAAGGTTGATGGTGGTCAGGAGCATCCAGCCCCGACTCGCCTCTTCACTCTGATTTACCTCCAAAAACTGCACAATGGCTCTGCTGGCAGCCTCTGCAGGAGGGAGCACACATACACAAACAGAATCACTGACGCGTTTAACAGTCTATGCATGTGGATCAAATCCATTTTCACACGTCAGCTTGTGTGTGACTGGACTCATCTGGGGAAGGACGCGGAGTCAATTAGAGGTGATGACATGCAGGCAGTTTCTCTTTTCTTTCATCCATCGCTGCCTCTTTTTGAGATGCAATGCTGTGACACCCCGTGAATTTTAAAATAACTACATTAAAACTAAATATGAATGAATATGTAATAAATTAAAAATAACTTACAATACAATAGAATTTCACAACAAATTTAGAATAACTTAGCATTAAGATAATATAAATAACAACAATAAGACCTTATTCACAGCTGCGAAATATTAGATTTTTTATAGGACTGACAACGAGAGTGTATGAGACGTGCAGTCTCTTGAATGGGTTGCACAGCTGTTTGAAGAATTTTTGGATCATTCTGCTGACAAAACATTATAAAATATACAGAATATTTATATACAAATATATTTCTAAGAAATTTCAGTTGGAAAAAAAGTCCAGATAATGAGTTGTGGAAAATTAGATGTGCTCTAGGAGCTTTTTGATAGCATTATCCACCTTATTTTTCAGCGAAACTAGAGTGCTGCCATTATCAACCTTGAATGTGGACCACTTCCGTTATCAGCCACTTCGAGCTATTTTAGCAATACAAAAGTACTACATTATGCTGCTTTATATTACAGGCTGGCAATATATGTTGTCATATTATTATCATTAATCACGATTTTCATGAACTCATTCGTTTTGAACGCATATAGTTTTACCGTTTATCGCATTTTGCCATCGTTTTATCACATACTGTTGCACCGGCAGAATGAATGAGAGATCATGTGCTGACATGGACAGTCCTCCATGTCATCTAACATGCCATCACAAACTTTACACAACCAGCAGAGAGCAGAAAGCCGCTGGGCAAATGCTGCTTTAACTTCCTATGCAGCAAAACTGCATCTTGTTTCATTTTGGCAAATTAATAAATGCATTATTCTCTCTGTTCTTCTAAATCCTTCTATTTATTCTCTCTTTCTTAGTAGTGTATAGTAAACAGACATGCAGATCAACATTCAGCATGGCTTTTGAAACATCGCCTTTGAAAATAAACAAATAAAGGCATAATTGGAGGTTATGCAGGTACATATGAATGGAGGTTAACATGCAGACAAGAAACACTGCATCGTTACGATCTCAGTAAAGAAGCAGATTTTATTACCGTCTCTTCAATACAACAACACACAGCAACAAGTGAATGATTTACTTACTCTTTTACTATAAATGCTGAAGTTAGAAAATTATCTGACATTATTCCATCATTCAGCTGTACATACTGTGGTTGTGAGTTTATTACATACTGTGGTTGTGTGAGTTTATAAACTTATATAATTAAATTCTGGTATTATGATCCTTCTATTTATTTACATTCCGGTCAATAACAGTAGAAATTTTACACATTCACCGGAAATGCAGCCGCAGCTTACTTCCACATTGCAAAATGAGGTGGATACAGGGCATGTCATTGATGAGATGGTGAGTTTATCTCTCACAGCCTCGTTTTCATTTCCATAATAAATATATAAAAAAATCAAACATGGCGCTACTGTCAGTATGGTCTATTAATAATATTTTAAGTTATGCTGTTTAGTGTACTAGTATTAACACTCAAAAATCTAATAGATTCTAAATTTCCCTTCCTTTTTCTTGTTCCTTTAAATCACATCATGTCTAGAGCAAATATTTAATAAAAGACATGTTTAATAAATGTGTTTAAGCATCTAAAGTGCTTAAGCATTTGTTATATTCTCACTGTATCACAAGATGCTTAGTCTGGTGTTTGTAGGTCTATGTGGTGGTGGATTTCGTTACCACAAATAAACATTACAGCACAAGACATTCTGGGATCATAAAACCTGGATCAAGTCCAAAGCGTCAGAAAATACCCTCAATGTTCGTTGAAGAAAATATTGCTTAATAAAGAAATTAACCTAAAATAATCAAGGATCACCACTTTTATGCCTATGTAATGTGTATACAAATATGTATTAGCAATTAAGGATAGAACTGATAATAGATACATTGAAATGTATTAACTTTCAAAACAAAAATAGTGATCTTTGGCTTAATTTCCTATAATTTAACATGACAACTTTTTTCTTAAAAATGTTATTTATTTCAAAAGGTCTTTGTAGTACAGTACATATTTGTTAACAATATACACTCACTGATCACTTTATTAGGAACACTATGGTCTTAACAATGCTGTTTTTCCCAACCAGCACAAGGTTCGATGTGTTGTGCATTCTGAGATACTATTCTGCTAACTACAATTGTACAGAGTGGTTATCCAAGTTTCCGTAGCCTTTCTGTCAGCTCAAATCAGTCTGGCCATTCTCTGTTGACCTCTCTCATCAGCAAGGTGTTTCTGTCCGCAGAACTTTCCACTCACTGGATGTTTTTTTTTGGCACCATGCCAAAGTAAACTCTAGGGTGTGAAACTACTTTAGCAATTAAAGAAATACTCAAACCAGCTTGTCTGGCACCAACAATCATGCCACGGTCTAAATCTTTGAGATCAAATTTTTTTCCCCATTCCGATGGATAATGTCAACATCAACTGAAGCTCCTTACCTGTATCTGCATGATTTTATGCACCGCACTGGTTGCATAAATTCATACGATTGGCTGATTAGATAACCTCATGAATAAGTAGGTATTACAGGTGTTCCTAATAAAGTGCTGAGTTCATGTAAATAGGTGAATAAGTACCTGTTGATTTATTGGATGCTCTCCGTCTGATCTCAGTCACCATCAGCCTGGACACCTGTGTGGTGAATTGCAGCAGGTCCGAGAACTTCTCATTCATTGTACTCGGTGGAGCGTTCCCAAACACCTGTCACACAGACACACCATTTACAGAGCTCATACAACCCTCTATTGAGTTCAAACTGAGAATTAATGAGTGATCATGCCCTGGATGTCTGAAGAGCTGTATGCTTAAATTCTGGTGTTGTGTTAATTTAAATAACAGCAGAGATAAGACATTCAAAAGACCTCTGAAATGTACCCCACCACATATGGCTCGAAAGTTGAGTGTCCAATCAAAACAGAGTAAACCAAAAACATTTATAAATGAAGCGAGACTGCCATGCTCAAATCTAGACCGTCAGTCCTTTCACTGTTTGAAGAAATCAAAATGAAAAAGACATTACAGAGACATGCAGTGTTAATGCTAATACACAGCATTTTGCATGGGATCACACTTGATAAAGTATGACAGCTTGCATATAGAGAGCCTGTTTCAACCCACTTCAACAAGTGCTCTCTAAATCCACATAGGCTGCGGCAGATCAGCACTCTTTGAGCAGTAACTGAGGTCATCTGCAATATTTCTGTATAATCAATGAAGGATAATTAGCACATCATGCTCTTCACCAGGTTCTGAGAGTCACTTGATTTCATTACAACTACTTAGCCTTTGCAAATGAAGCACTAGTTACTGATGGTGCTTTTTTTCTTTCTCATTGTTCAAGTTTAATAATAAAAGAATAGTGTAAATACTCACATGAAGTATAATATTAGAAGTCAAATAATTTGGCTTAAAGATAGGGACCTATTATAGCTAAACATGATGAATATATTTAATATTTCAATACATTAAGTACACATTTTTTAAGAAATAATTAAGTGGTTTAATTTAACATTAGATTTGCCTAAAATAAGTGAAGCAGACAGTTTCTCTTTTCAATGCAGTTTGACTGGAGAGGCTGTATATTTAAATTCTGTCATTTCAGCCACTATCACCTGTCATTGTATTGAAAGACAGATCACAATATTCATTAACACATCACCACATAAGAAAGAAAGTCAAATGGGTTTGGAACAACATAAATTATTTTTTATTGTAATTGTTTTTTGGGTGAACTAAGAACTTTTGTCTCTTAATTTTATTTCTTTAATCACATTTTCTAAATAGCGATGCTGTCTCTTTAAGTAATCTCTCACCCGGTTGAAAACAGGCAGCATCATGTAGAGTTTCTCCTCCTGCTCTTTTTGTGTCATGTGGCGTGGTGGGTGACAGAGCTCGGAGAAGAGGCGGCGCAGGTGCATGAGGCCCAGAGCGTTGTCCTGCGGGCTGCACTCCTCCTGCCGCGGCCGCCCCATGATCCTCTTCACCATATTCATCTTTAGAGGCTTTTTGAGGCCAAAGCCAGACCTGAGAAGGAAACAGAGAGGAAAAATAACAAGTCAGGGAAACTGATTGTTGATTATAGGAGTCTAATGTGATGTGATATGCTAGCTTCAAGTTGCAGATCAAATTCAGCTCATTTATTTTTTACAGTCAACTGCTTCTTGCTGAGAGTTCCTCTAGTGATGATTGTGCTGCAGGTACAGAAATACTGAAGGACACACACACAAAACTGGATCCAAGATATTGTTTGAGTTTATTTCAAGGACACAGTCTTAGAGGTGAACTTAATTATAAAGCATCAAGCGCGGTATATAGGTGAATCAAGCTTATTGTACAAATATTATTGAGAATATTTTTGTGTTTTTATTCTTGTTTCTCTCTTGGTCATCTTTTGCTGCATGTTAAACTGTCCATATAATATACAGTTGATACAGTTACGGAACTACCATATACATTAACTGCTAACCAGCAGATGACAGCATGATTCAAACCTTTGGAAAACCTACTCTGCAAATAACAAACCGAACTTAGCAAATAATCATGAAGCAGACAACAATGAAGCCAATAGTTACTTATTCATTTGTATCAAAAAGCTTACAAAATAGCTATATACTGATTTTTGTGCAATGCAAATTTGTAATCTACAGCAAGTGAACTCTTGCTATTTGGCAAAAACAAAATAATCTGTTTTCAAAGCATAATCCTTGACTTCTGTGGACTTCTTTTTCAGTCTTCTTCAGTTTTTTTTGTCATGGGAAAAGTGTTGCTACACAGAATAACTAATGAGCCCTTTACAACAAGGTGAAAAGCCCCTAATATCTATATGTAAAACTTTATATGGAGTTAGGATAAAAATAAGGTGCATTTTGGACTGTTCTGAGACCAGTGCAGACAGACAGCACACTGGAGGTTAAATAGGGAGCATCCTATAGGTTTCTTTGCAGCGGAGTGCATTCACTTAAAATCAGACCAACAGTTCACTTTTAGGCTGCAGATGATGTTTGGACCACTCAACATGTTTGGCAGACATGGGACAATGGTAATCAGTACATAGATTCAGAATTGTATTATGCTACATTTTATTTTAACATGGCTGGCAGTGACTAGAAGAGGCTGGACATTACTTTGAATAATGTTTTTTTATTTAGATGTCTGTAATGTCTCAAAAACATGAATGACCAACACTCCTGAAACAAACAATTTGATGAAAATAAATATGCCTTTCTATAGCTTAGTGTTATTTAAAATTTTCACAATGTAATATGTGGACATACATTTTTAAGAAAAGGATTTGCAATAGAATTCTTTCTTTATTTATTTTTGCTTGTTTATTAGGTTCTCATGAGGGTATATTTTTAGTTAAATGTTTGTTGCTGAAAGGCCAATGACGTGACTCATTGTTTTGTCTAGATTTATTTAATTATTCAAAAGAAAAACATTAAAAATGCAATTCACACAAAACTATTTCTTGAAATGAATGAATGAATGATGAATCTGTTACCTATTACTAAGTTCAAAGTCATTTTTATATTTTTTCTAGTGCTTACAGTCAGAAATATTGTGTGGTTAAACATTTGGAGACAGAGACCTTCATGTTCTAAATCAGTATGACTTGGACACAATAAATGCAATTATGGAGATGTTAGACATTATTTTAGCCTCAGTCGCCATTCACTTCCATTTGTTTGTCATTTTTGAAAGTGAATTGTGACTGAGGATGTCAGTCCCTGACATTCTGTCTAATACCTTGTTTTTGGTTCCAGAGAAGACAGACACAAAGGTTTGGAACAATGAGAGTGAGTCTAAATGAAGACAGAATACTCATTTATGGGTGAACTATCACTTTAAGGAAGCTTGACAGATCGGGTTTGAAAATTAGAAGAAAAGTTTGGAAACGTTTCTTTCAAAGAATTTTGATAATTAGTTTTGTGCAATAAAAAAGCAAAGTTGCACCTTATTTCTGTGTTTAAGCAAATTTAGGCTTATTTTAGTACAGAGCTTGTTCTCCGTTGTCCTTAAGAAACACGCATCGTTCGCATGCTTTATAGCAAATATGGCTGTATGCTCTGCATCATCAAGCACGTGATCAGCAGAGCAAATAATGTTGTCTACATCAGACGCGAGCGGCATAGCACGATGTGACAAAAACAAATTGCTCCCATTATAATCAAAGACGCTGTCTACAATGGCATTGTGACATCCATCGCTCACGTCCATTGACGGTTTGTAACATGGATTTATATTCACTAATGTATTGCAGCACTGATATAAGAAAACATATAAATTCAAAAGAGCCCATAGGTACAGAATCACGCTGAAACTGACCATTACCATAACAAACAAGCCTGCATTATCATTATCACCACAACTTACCGCAACGTGTTTTCTTAGTTAAATCCGTAATTCTGTATGCTGAAATTCCAGCTTGTTTTGGTGTTAAATGAAGGCATCGCATAAACGTAACTGTGGTGATGGGGGCGTGGCAAAGTGATGTCTGTGGAGAGCGAGGCCGATTCAATTCGATTTTATGTTTTGATATAAAACTTCATAAAAGATAAAAAAAAAACTTAAATCCTTTTTCTCAGAAAGAAATGTCTATTTAAGAACAGTTGAGTCTGAACCATGTGATATTTCTCTGCGCTACTGTAGGCGAAGTAACTGTCAGCTCACATCAATTATAAAAATGAACTGCTTAACAACAGAAACGTTTAAATTTACAGAATGAGCAACAGTAATTTTGTGCGTGAATATATATCAGAACAGCATGTAATGTGAAATTTTCTTTATCAATAACATATTAAAATTGACTGAAATTAATGTTCCACCATTATAAATATTTTCTTTTCCACCCCAGTTTGGAAAACAATAATATCGACTATTTGAGTTTAACACGAACATGTTTGTTGTTGACACGGTGGTCCTAACAAGTGCAATTATTTAAGCATGTTTAGCTTAAAATGCTTTTCCAAATTTTTTATCAGAATTATTTGTCATTCCTTAAAGAATAATCCTGCCTTGGGGTATACAGAGAGGCAAATTTGATGTAAATCGATGGGGAGCAAGGTTGCTGGAACATGAAATCATCAGTAAAATGTGATTAAGCCTTTTACGCTTTAAGTCTTTAATTGCGTTTCTTAGAGAGCTGCCAACTCCAATGACTGTCTGAGAAACCAAAGTAAGCTCCAAAGGGACTGTTTGGGGTGGGGGGTGGGGGTTCATCCTCAGCTTTCAAAGTCTCTTGGGAATACTGAGTGACGCAAATACAAAAACTTCACATCTCTGTCACTGTTACAGGTGACGGAAGTGTAGAATTGAAGGTGAACTTTTCCCACTGACCAGAGGATAAGGGCAAGCAAACAAGAGGCTACAGTGTCAGTTGTTTCATTCCTGAATAGACATAAGACTCATCTAGCTTTCCTAAAATATTCTGTCACCAATTTTAAACAACTGTTTATTGCATTGCTGTTTTTACTTACAATCTGAAATCTCAATTTTAAATGTAAAACCAACATATTGGCCTAGTTTCTAACCATTAACTAACTAATATCTTTCCATTTTAGTAGCCAAATAATAAGGTAGCCTAGGTTAACTCATTTACGAAATAAATTATTGGCAGATGGTTTCAAACCAAAGCGACTTACAAGAACGTGTGTACGTATACCTTGGTGTTTATGTTAATTGTCATTGTGACAAGGAGGAGGGCGTGGCCGCGCCGTGAGGATGCACACCCGGTGCTGAATTGCCCTAATCAGCCGGGAGGGGGATAAAGACGAGCCGGAGACATCAGTTCGAGAGAGAGAGACATGTGGCCACTGTGTGTGTGTGTTTATGTTTGTTTAAGTTGACTTATGTCATTAAAGTTATGTTGACTGTTCTGCCGGTTCCCACCTCCTCCTTGCCCATCCTGTACTCTGTTACAGTCATTTACATTATAGCCAACAAACATTGAAACTAGAGCGGTTGAAAATAGGCATTTCATTTCGCAATAATTTAAAATTAAAACTGATGAAGCTTGACATTAGATTCTGACATTTTATTAATCTCCCTGTAAGCTCTAAACACTGGTTGGAATAGGGTGGAACCTTTGCGATGTGTGCGGGGTCATTATTCACTAACGTACACACCTCAAACAAACACAAAACAGTGATTCTGTATCAATGATCAAGTTATGAAGAAAGGACCTCTTAACGATTCTTTGTTGAAAAGTTCTTTGTTGCCTTTGTAAAGCAGAATTTAATTACCACGAAAGCATGTCAAGTCATATTTATCACCTAAAAGCCAAAAGCACGATCCATGGCACTGATGAGAAACTGCTGCGCAGCTTGTTGTTGTTCCGAGGAAGCAAGGTCTGTCATTGCTTTGCTCAAAATGTAAACAATTTTAACTTTAAGCTGGTTGCCACCGACCTTTTGAAGCGTTAACTAATGAATACCTGACAATTCGGATGAAGTATCATTACGTGGGGAATGTAAGACCTAAAAACAGAACAAGACGTTGGCCGTGTTTGGAATGGCATACCACCATCCTACTATTACAATTTCTTCCATTCATAGATATGACAGAAGCATTTAGAGTATGAGTCGTATGCTTTTCCGAACTCAGCCATTCTCTGCAGTGCTTTTTATGTGAAGTTCAAACTTCTTGTGGTGGTCAGATGAAGGTTTAAGAGATTTAATGTACCACCAATGGGGACTAGTTCTTTCAATTAGTCAACCTCCCACTGATTAAAGGAATGTTTAGGGTTCAATTCAAGTTAAGCTCAATCGACAGCATTTGTGGCATAATGTTGATTACCACAAAAAAGTATTTCGATATGTCCCTCCTTTTCTTTAAAGAAAATAAAAAGGAAATATCGAGGTTTCAGTGAGGCACTTACAATGAAAGTGAACGGGGCCAAATTTTGGAGGGTTTAAACCCTCCAAAGCTTATTATTTCATAAAAGCACTTACATTAATTCTTCTGTTAAAACTTTTGTATATTTGAGCTGTAAAGTTTTTTAAATCATAATTTGTACAGTCGTTTAGGATTTTAGATTTTGTTGACATTATGACATCGTCATGGCAACGAAGTTGTAAAATTGGCTATAACTTTACACAGAAAAGGTTAGCCAGTAATTTTATCACACTAAAATCATGTTAACATGCATATTGTTTGTCTTATTGCTAAACTTTTGAAACATTGAGTATTTTAACACAAAAAATTTGCCTCATTCACTTTCATTGTATCTGCCTCAATTAAACCCAAATGATTGCCTTTAAAATAAAAAAAGGGGCAGGGAGGAGTGGAAGTTTTGTGTTAATCGATATTATGCTACAAATGCTGTTGATCAAGCTTAACTTGTATTGAACCGGAATATTCCTGTAACCCTCTGGGGTCGCCGGACTTACCGGCGCATCCTGCTGGATATTTTCGTCACTACAGCGGAAACAACTTAAAATACTCAGTCATTTTTGGGTATACAGATAATTGTAAGACATCATTAGAACCTATAAAGGGTCTACTTTTATTTGTGTACACTCACAATAACAACAAAATCTTGTGCTTTTGTAAAATAAAGAAAATAAAAAGGGTGAGCTTTCAGCAGTCTCTGTGTTCACGAGCATATTTCAGAAACACGTCACAAAAATGAACTGAAACTCCGCAAATACTTATCACACAAACATGAAACATATGAAACTAAAGAAAGCTTAAAATGTTTACTTTTAAATAAAACAATTCAAATGTAAAACAAATATTCTCCTGCAATGTAATCTGTATGAAACAAAGCGATGTACATGTCTCAGCTGGCTGAGCACATTATAGCTAATGTGATCACACCCAATAGCAGAGCGCGCCATTAATTTACATTTATGCATGTGGCAGACGCTTTTATCCAAAGCGACTTATATAGCACTTATTTCAGGGACAATCCCCCTGAAACAACCTGGAGTAAAGTGCCTTGCTCAAGGTCACAATGGTGGTGGCTGTGGGGATTGAACCAGCGACCTTCTGATTACAAATTATGTGGTTTAGTCCAATACACCACCACCACTCCCGGTAATGTGCTGAGACGATCAAGGGAAATTGTGAACACCCCTGACGATTTTTCTGCATGATACACAGGCGATCAAACTCCTGGATATTAAGGAAGAGTTAACATTTTCCTCAGAAGAGGAGCGGGACTGTGATGAACGTTTGTATTTTGAAGAGAGACTTGATCCAGCCGAGGATACAATTTCGGACGAGTAAGTCATTTAGTTTTCATTAGTTGACATGCTATTTTATATAAACATGTACATATTTTACTAGTGGGACTGTTTCAGAGAATTGACATTTGAAAGATGTCCTAATAAGAAAGTTTTAGTTCCATTTAAAAGCTGTTTTGGCTAAAGCAGGTATTTAAATTGTATGCTGTATAATACAAATATGATATGTAATATGATACAGAATTATATGAATGTTTAGAATATATTTTAACTACCGTTTAAGCTGCCTCATTATCATCAACAAAGCTTGTGCTTGCAAATATGTGTTCAGGTTAAATGAGTAAAATGGACTTTAAATATGCCCATATTAGAAAATCAGCATATTATAATGATTTCTGGAGGATCATGTGACACTGAAGACTGCAGTAATGATGCTGAAAATTCAGCTTTGATCACAAATTGCATTTTACAATATATTCAAATAGAAAACTGTTCTTTTAACTGTTTTTATGTATTTTGGATCAAATAAATGCTGCCTTGGTGAGCACAAGAGACTTCTTTTAAATGGTAGTGTAGGTCTAAAATTAAGTAAAGTCTTTATGTAAAGAAAATGTATAGTCAGACTTCTTTTAACTTAAAACTTGATTTTGATCATTAAGTCTCCTCACATTCATTCTCTATCCCTCATTAATAGGCACAGGGGAGGCGTCTTTTGTCTCTTCAGGTGTAAATTACCTCAATATTCATGATCATTCACGCCTCCTCGCATATTACCTTTCAACACTAAAATTGTCTTACAGAAGTTAAATTACTATATTGTTTTGTATGAATGAGTGATCAGGATGGTTTTCACACCATTTTGTAGCAAAAACTCTAGGCTACAAGATCCAGTTCTCAAAAGTCTTGTGGACAAATGTTTAGTATACGTTATATGGCCTTATTTCAATGACTTTTG
The DNA here is from genome assembly GCF_025860055.1 of Xyrauchen texanus. Classification (NCBI taxonomy): domain Eukaryota; kingdom Metazoa; phylum Chordata; class Actinopteri; order Cypriniformes; family Catostomidae; genus Xyrauchen; species Xyrauchen texanus. The sequence goes on along the minus strand of NC_068278.1, from coordinate 28,549,783 downwards.
CATAAATGTTATTTTCTCAAAAATGCAAACATGTACATACATGTTGCTCACATATTATTGTAGTCCAGTTTGTGCTAAATACAGTGTTATCAGACTTTAGCCATTAATATGTTTTTAAGCAACTGAAAAAAGCACAAATGTCAAGGCATGTCAAAACACCCTCAGACCCCAGAGGGTTAAAGCCCTGTACACAAATGCAGCAACTTAATTGCTTGATGCTGCTAGTCTCTGTAAAATGAAGTCACTAGTGGGCGTTCCTACTGCTGTCGCTCTAACATTATTAGTGGACTGCACGCCTGGTCATATCTCTTGAAAATCTTATCACAGATGTAATTTTGCTAGTAAACTAAGATTTCATTCTAATTTGACAAGGCATCAGTTTTCTTGTCCCTAAAAATGCACATTCTGCAGGGGAGAGTGCTTTTATATAAACTGCTGCAGTGCTCAATACATCATAACATTTATAAGATGAACAATCTATCAATGTACACAATCAAACTCACTAAGACTGCCAACAATTTGTTATCCAAGCATCATTTTTTATTATATCCATGTATGTGGTTCCAGACGAATCATATGAAATCACAGAACAGTGAAATCACTCACAGAAACGGCTCTGTCTTGCATGCACTCGACACTTGTATCTTAAAGGAGACGCTGACGTGAGCTTCACTGACACACTATACACTCCCAAAAGTCGCTGCTCATTTTCATAAAGTTAAACTTTTCAAAAATTTGTCATGTCGCTCATCACGCTCACATCTATGCACCAGAGGGCACTGTCACTCGTGTCGCAGGAAGTCGCCAGCTCTCATTCACAATGAATGAGATGTGGTCGTGTTGTCGCTGGAAGTAAAATGTTTAGCGCATTTCTCTTTAAAATGTTCATAAATCAGAAGTGATTTTTTTTGAAGGGTTAAAGACAAAAATTTGAAGCTTATAATTTAATAAAAGCACACATTAATTCTTATGTTAAAACTCATGCATTATTTGTGCTGTAAATTTGTTTAAATCATCTTTTTTACCTTTGTTTTAGGATTAATTTTTAGGATTGTTGAGATTAATTCATCATGGCAACGAAGTAGTAAAATTGGAAAGAACTTAACACAAAAAAGGTTAGTAAGCTATTTTATAACACTAAAATCATGTTGACACACATTTTGTTTACATCTTGTGGCTATTAGGGATGCACCGAAATGAAAATTCTGGGCCGAAACCGAAACCGAAAATCCAGGATGCACTTGGCCGAAAACCGAAACTTTTACCTATTTAAAAAAAAATAATTAATCAATAAAAATTAATCTGAATTGAAAAACTACAAACCAATAAAATAATCACACTTTTATTGAAAGTAACACCAAAATTGGACAAAAAATATATTAAAACTATATTAAATATTATTCTTTCAGTTCTGTAAAAATCAAATTTTACAGATTTTATTAACAATTATCCAAATAATGTAAAGTTTTAGAAAACTATTATATGCAAAACAACAGTCAAGTAATGAACTTAGCTAGCATCTTTCAAAAAGTTTAAATATGCAACAGTAATTTTAATTAAAACAAAAGGCAGAACACAGAATGGCAGAGGGCCTCTATTCCACTGATCTATAACTATAATATATAATTATATATATAGATCAGTGCTCTATTCTGTTTATGTAAACGTATGCACACTTTAAGTGAACATTATTGTGCAAAACAGCAGTAATTGAACTAAATCCAAAGGCAACTGTAAACGACAGATGTATCCTCAAGTGAAGAACAAGTGTAATGTAATTTCTATACACATCATATTGGACCGCTTTCTATTTAAGTACAAGTGACAGGTTTCTCTTCAAGAACAAAAGTTGCAAAATTTTCTGACAGTTTCTCCTGTCAGAAAGCTCATCAAGAACATGAGATGCTGCACTGAACAGTCTCTCACTCTCTGTGCTGGTGCTTGGGCAGATAAATACCTGTGCGCAATCTGCGCAAGCAAAGGAAAGCGGTCTTTGTTTATCGCCCCGTAGTCAAGGGGATTGTCGCTTCTGGCGTAGTTCAGATAAATACGTCTCAAGTTGTGGTGTAGCTGCGCTAGTTGTGGCATTTTCCTGTAGAATCTCTTGCTGTACTCTGTATATATATATCTTGAAAGTTCTGCTGAATAAACACTGCAGATCGCAAATTTGATGTCCTTATCAGAAACTTTGAAGAATTTCCACACCGCTGACATGATCGGCCTTTGTTTGGTAGCGCTGTGATAAGGGCTAGATCGATCCAGAGTGAAATCTGAGCACTGAGGGGCGGGGCGAGGAGGTATATATTTTCGGCTCATATTTTCGGCCTTTTTTCTCTTTCGGCCGAAAACCGAAAGTGCCATTTTCGGCCGAAAATTCGGTGCATCCCTAGTGGCTATACTTTTGGAACAGTGAGTATTTTAACAGATTAACCCCAGTCACTTCCTTTGTCAGTGCCTCACTTTATCCCAGAGGGGCAAGTCAAAATATTTTTTTTTTGTGGTAATCAATAATATTATGCCACAAATGCTGTCGTTTGAGCTTAATTTGTATTGAACCCAGATTATTACTTTAAATATGAAAATTGCGATTAAATATTTTAATCAATGGACACAGAGGGCTACTAGGATCACAATGACAACCTCCCCAACGTGGTGGTGGACTGCCACAGGGGGTGATGTGTACCTAAAGGCATCAACTTATAAGACCTCGCAAAAACCTGAAATAAATGTATGCATATTTTGAGTATTGTGAAGTATTAGATCTTTTTGTTACTGTGTTATCGATTCTTCGTGCTAGAAACGTATTAATTTTCAGTAATTAAGAGACTTAGGGATTTTGCACAAATATCACTTTATTTTGGCACTGGCCTTTTCACAATGAGCATTGCGTAGTGTGTGCAACGTTTTCAAATTCAGCAGTACTTTTTGTGTTATTGTCTGTGCAGATACTTGCAATTTAGTACAAGTTCATATGCTTCATTGTCTGTGCCGATGTAAGAGGTAGAATTATATTTATGTTGTTGATATAGCTGATTAATGTCATATGGATAGCAGATGCACTTGAAAAAAGGTGATTACCCAACACAATCTCACAGCGAAATAGTCAGGATTCGTACGACTTTTCTGAATTTGGCTAATTAGTATATCATGCGACTGCAATCGTTTGAATTCCTACGACTTTCACTACAGGCAATGATGTCGCTGGACATTGTTTCCATCAAATATGCAACAATAACTTGCTTCTGTCACACACAACAACTTCCTTTCATGTTTACACACTCTACAGATCGGTTAGGTTTAGAAGTCAACAATATGTTTTAATTAGAATTGTTTAGGCTAATTATCCTCATGATGCGTAATTTTACATCTCATCTTTGTTAACGGAATCAAAAACATTAAAACTCAATACATTTTTATCAATAATTTGGATTACCAGACAGTTTGTTAAATTTGAAAAGCCTTTATTTTGGCACATGGGTGTTGTTTCTTTTCCTTGTTTGTGTTGTTAATGTTGGACTTCCTCCATAGCACTTTCAATTAGAAAACTTTCAGAAATTAGAATTCAAATGTGTCACATAAATGTTGTAGTCTGCGCCGTGATATAGAAGGAAGCCCTGCTGGCATTCCAGAAATACATTATGTTAGAGCAGAGAGGATTACAATGAGCAAATGAGTGTTATACATGGGAAGCATATTTATCGTACCTTTTATAAAGCATCAAACTTGAGATGAATATCATTCATTTTGCTTCAGTGGTACAGAATTTCGTTTGGAAGGCCAACGAAAAACGTTAAATGCAGGAAAAACCTGTAATGCTTAGCAATACTCTGAAAACATTTTATTTAGGTCATTTTTATAACTTTAAAAAAAAATTATTGAACACTTACAATAACAATAACAATCGTTCAAACTATATTTGATTGAAATATTCTGAACACATTTAGCTAATGTTAAGTAAAATTACACCTATGGGGAGGAAGATAAGTAAACTGACATTGTAATGACTGTGAACAGTTCCAGAAGCCACAAGATGAAGAGAAAAGGTCCAAAATAATGGTCCAAATATTAAACATTTGTTGAATAACATACTTCAAACTTCTCTTAAAGTAAAGAGGCCTTTCTCTCCAAGTTATTGTGCTGAGTTGAATTAAACCCTTGGTTTTAAACATGTCCTGACCGGCAATGAACAGTCACAGGTGCCTGAGGTCTTTTAAAATCACACTTCTCAGAAAAGGATGTCTGCCTGGATAAATCAGTGAAGAAACAATTTGCCTACGGCGTCTGATGCAAGATGCTTATTATTTCTAAAAAAAGAGCTAGTCAAGAGATACGCTAACCTTTTTTTGTATATGAAGCTTACAGCAACCTCTTGTTGCTCCACATCATCAGCGGCATCTTTGTGTCACAGTAACGCCATCTGTCATTCGCTAACTCATCTGCTTTACCATCAATAATCTTAAATTACATCAAACCACCTATCACAGAGCGATTTTCACATGGCATCAGAAAATGTGTTGCCTGTCTTAAAACAACTCTCAGCACAACACTGCCAGTAGAAGCCATTTCAAGACCACCATTGCACAAAATAAATCCATGACACAGAGCTACAAACTGTAAACATACGTGTTGTCACTATAGAGACAAGCTGATCAAACATGTTTTTTTTTTTTCCATACCTACTGTTCTCCCGGTGCTCTGCAAGCATCCCTTGTTGTTATCAATGCAACTTCGTTCTAAAGATCACAGGGAAAATAAATGTCCTTAATCTGCGCCGTGTTCGCTATGAAAAGGAGAGAAGGCAGACCATTTATAGGACATTGTGGGAGTATGCACCGATTCATGCTCCTCACTGGCACTGCCAGGAGACCTGTGCACCACAGGGATTGGCACAGCTGATCCTCCCTGTCACCAGCTCTACCACGTGGCTACACCATTGGGGGGGGGGGTGACCAGTGTCATACCAGTAGATACAATACTGACAGTACAGGGGGGCATTTAGAGAGCAAGGAAAAATGATAATAAGAAAATGACAATTTAATGAAATTATATAAATTGATCAACAGATCAGGGTGGTTATTAAAAGAGAGTGCTCTAGATCATGAAAAGGGGAAGTTATCTAACTTAGAGGATATACACACTCTGTACTAACTGAGGTCTGAAACAATGGCAAAAAAAAAAGAAAGGCTGAACCACTCATGGCAGACTGTCCGAAAGACTACAACCCAGTACAAACATAAGAAATAATTAAGAACAATGGGAGTAGACATATCACAAAATGTTCAAATGCCCTCTATAAAGCCTACGAACACCATGCAAATGCCCTTTCCAAACAGATATAACCAAAAAAAACATGATTATTGCAGAGGCCTGAATAAGACAATGAGAAAAAAATAGGATATCAAATCAAACAAAAGAACAAAGAAAAGCACTTTAACCAGGTGACATGCTTTATTCATTGAATCCAGGAAGAAAATACTTCCACTGGATTTCTCTGCAAATACAGGCTAACACAAGACACATTTCCAACAACATAATTTACTCAACATAAAGGGATAGTTCACACAAAAATTCTCTCATCATTTACTCACCCTTATAATATCCTCAATGTGTCTGATTTCATTTCTTCTGCTGAACACAAATGTAGATTTTTAGAAGAATTTCTTCGCTTGGTAGGTCCATAAAATACAAGCAAATGGTGACCAGAACTCCAAAAGCTCAAACATTGAGATAGAGTCAGCATAAATGTAATCCATCAGACTCCAGTAGTTTAATCAATGTTTTGTGAATCAAGTTGGTTTTGTTTGAGAAAAGACCAGAATGTAACTACTTTTTCACTGAACATCTTGTCTTTACAAGACTTTATCTGCTTTTTGAGCTTTTGAAGTTGCTATCACTATTCAGTTGCATTGTATGGACCTACAGAATTGAGATATTCCTCTAAAAAATGTCATGTGTTCTGTAGAAGCAAGAAAGTCATAAACATCTGGGATGGCATGAGGGTGAGTAAATGAGAGAATTTACATTTCTGGGTGAACTAACCCTTTAACAGCCTTTAAGCCTGTATTGTATAAAATATCAAATGTGAAATGTGTGAGTGTGACTTAATTATAGCAAACATCCTGTGTGAACTAACTGTCAGTCACAATTTCCCAAATAAACATACACAATTTATTCTCAGCCACATGTCATTGTTGTTTTTTTACACTAGACACATAGGCCTACTTGCCTACTTAAAAGCGTAGCCTAAATATTATGTGTAATTTCCCATGCTCTACTGAAAAAAACACCATGACGCTGAAGTTGCATCAAAATGGAATTGTCTAGAATAGAGAACACAAGACGGAACAGATCACAACTGCAACACACACAGAAAATAACAGTTCTGCAAATGAGCTACAACAAATGGGTCAAACGTTTTAACAGTTAAAGAACCTTTCAAACAAACTGTGTAAAAAAAAAAAAAAAAAAGGTAAAAGGATAAATAGGTTTATAGCCTTTAAAAAGGGTTAATTTAGGTCATGCCAGACTGATATGGACCCAGGCCAATGTTATGATGACTCTGGAATCATAGCACAGGGGCTCAATGACTTGCACAATACATATTATAGATATAAATATAAATATAATAAACCCACATTCTTTCACTGTCTCTAATCGTATTTAAAAATAAGCCCTTAGTATCCTTATAAAAGCACACAACTCAAATTACACGGAGTAAATATGAGCAGTCTGAAGGTGATGAGCCCACCCCCACACACAGCTGTCCGTGAGTCCTCGACCTCTCACCTGGCACAGCTGCCCACCACATCACCATCACACTGTGTCCTAATCAATCACCACTGTCTCCATTTCATTATATATTACATTACTGGGATTCGATTCAGGCATAAATGAGAGTTAATTTGTAGTGTTATTCACGAAATGGCTCTACATCGCCATGACCGAAAAATTATAAGAAAACAAAAACGGGAAAAAGAGCGAGGAACACAAATATAATATTCCCGGTGCATGCATTTACAAATGGGCAGGAAACACAAATAAATCCAGCACAGTCGAGGATGAAGAAATATTCAGTGACAGTAAGAGCTTACAATAGCATTACAGCTGACCAACCGTCGCTTAGATAAGCTATAATACTCACAAATATTTGCTAACTATAAGGCTATATCAATACACTTGACATTTATGAATCTTCTCCCATGTTTCTAATTATTCGTCCGCAGCTAACAGGCTAACGGAGTCCTCATATCCTCGCCACAGCTAGCCCGGCTACACACAACAACCAATACATGTCTGACTGACTGAGCATTTCATTTTCACAAAGCTTGACTGCACGGAATATCGCTTATATAAACAGAATAACATCTTTAACATTTCAAGAGAAATGTAAAAACGAGGAATGGGAGCTAGATTTTGTAGGAAGGAAGCTAGCGCCAGTGGGCAGTGTGTGTGTGCGTGTTCGTGGATGTGTGTGTTTTACATGTCTCCAGTGTAACCGCAATATCCATGAGAACTCACCAGAGCAGCCTGTGTGTTCAGCTTCAGCGGGAACAACTCTAAAGAGATCCTCTTGCGCTCTTTCCATCCGCTTTCTGAAGCGGTTACTGTTTCTGTTAAAGCAGCTAGCTAGTGGCCATATTTAATCCTCGACATCCCAAACAACACAGGCTCTAGCTAGTCCCTGCTCCAGCGCTACTTCATCTCAGCGGTATGGGAGAAGCTTCCTCACTGTGCTTGCTGAAGTGCGTCAATTACACGGGAAACAGCGACACCTGCTGGCCATACAGATGCAAAGTACATGTTTTGGTATTACAGTATAGACTAATTTTGAGGATAATGCTTTTACTCTGCTCAGATAATAACATTTGGAATCTAATCTAGCAGTTTTCATTCGTAATGTTAGTTTACTATACTTGACAGTACCCAACAATAATATGCCAAATATCAGTGCAACGTGATGTGAATGTTGCAGCTTCAGCGTTATCTGTACTTTATAATGTATTATACCATGGGTCTGTTGAATGCTTGATTCTGATTGGTTCGTGGACGTTCTAAGGTGTGCAATTATTTTTCAAGGAAACGCACGGCTATGAAGTAGATCCAGGTCTTGACCGCATAACGGTTCCATATCACTTCGCCAAATTTGTTCAGTTATTTCAAAGAGCCCTCTACTGGCTACCACATCAAAATATCTAATTAAAACAAAGACATTGGTTAAAGTAAATTGGTTAAGAACGTCAAAACAATGTATAAATATCCAACATATATTTCAATTTCGTTTAAAAAGAGCCCTTGCGCTCCCTTGTCCCACCCCCCGCTCTTACAAACGCTCTCGCAAACGCGCGCACCGAGACTCGAGTCGTAACCGAAAATTTCGATTATCCGAAATAACTTTTAATGTTTCGATATATTTCGCCCTAATCAGCCTCACATAGCTGTAGTGTAAAACACTATGTAACACTCGATAACTACAAGAGTTCCTACTATTATCTGAAATATCTTTGTAGGAAAAACCCTCATGCTCCCCTCTCTCTCTGTCTCTCTCTCTCTCTCTCTCTCTCTCTCACACACACACACACGCACGCACATGCGTAACGCACAGACTTAAGACCCAAACATACTCGTGTGAGAAAAACAGAGTTGTCATGTCAGCGCGCTCCTGCATCTCAGTAGCCTAAGGATGAAAAAAAGTTGTTAAGGTTTATAAGGGGGATATGGTGGCTAGCATCTTGGCAATTTTGAAACTATGTCACTTCTGACTAGAGCTGCAACAAAAAAGGTATTCCCAAAAGCGATCTTTTCCACTCTCTCTTCGATCCCTCAAATGCGAACTCACACACATGCACAAACCCACTAACTTGTTACTCCAGTAACAGCCCTCGCCAGCATCCATTGCTAGTTCTAACGTGACGTTTTCAAATTAGCAATGAAAGTTCCGACTGTATTAAAACAAGATGCTGAATATGTGGCGGAAGAAAGTAGTTCCACTCACAAGAGCGTTTTAGGGATGAAAATCAGAAAATGTCTTGGGATAAAACCCTGAACGATGTCTTAAGGTGTGGTAACCGTGGTAGAAGCGGAATAATTGACTCCGGCCCGTTAAAAATAATGCACATCTGAGGTGCAACTTATCACTTCCTGTCGTGTGTGCATTATTTTTCAACAATTAAATTATTCCTTACTTGCTTTATATAATGCCTGCATGTTAATCCAATCTCAAGAATAAGAAATCATAAACCTTGTGTGGCATTAAATTGAACTGAAATATACTTCTTGAATGTTGATTGATTTAAAGGGTTAGTTCACCTTAAAATCTCTCATTTACTCACCCTTATGCCATCTAAGATAATAATATCTCAGCTCTGTAGGTCCATAAATGCAAGTGAATTGTGATCAGGCCATTAAAGCTCTAAAAAGCAGATAAAGTTAGCATATGCAGTGGTTTAATCCATGTCTTCTGAAGTGATCCAGTTGGTTTTGTGTGAGAACAGACCGAAATGTAACTCTTTTTCACTGTTCATCTTAACATCACTCTCCTTAGTAATCATGAGTTAAAGCTCAATTACACTTCCTACAGTGTCTTCTAGCACTCTGTGGATGTGTCAAGCACTAGGAAGTATAATCAAGCTTGACATCATGATCGTACCTAGAGACTGCAATGGCAAGTTATGGAAAAGGAGTTATATTTTGGTCTGTTCTCACCCCAAACATACAGGATCACTTCAAAAGACATTGATTAAACCACATATAGATTATGATATGATATGAATATGGATTATGACAAATTGGTTTCAGAAAGTTTTCAACCTCAATAACCAAGTCTATTATCGGGAACAGAGAAAAAAACATTTAATGTATGATTTTGATAAATCAATCTACACAATTAAACCTACAATATAGGTAACATGTCTTATATTACATTTCCATGAAGGAGACATAATTGTACATTTATTATTTTTCTTCCTGCCTTAATTGTAACATTCTCTTCTTTCTTCACATAGAATTAAACATTAAAATACATGTTTTTAAATAGAATTTGTTATTCAACACAACAAGCAAAGAGCTTTCAGCATCTTGAACAATGGGATATTGAACACATTTTTTGAAATGAGGAAAGTACTACATCAAAACATTTCAGGAGAATTAGAACTGGACTGTAAACTTACAGTAACATAGTTATAATGTTATAACATAGTGAAAATACAAAGACTGAGTGATAATGACTGTCGTATTAAACAAATGATATTAGTAAGTTTGTTACTTTAGTGAATACAGTATGAATCAACAACACTGAAATGTACTGTACTCCTGTTTAATACAGCCATAAACAGTATGGTAAAAGTGCCTGTCTGGTGCCATAAGATCAGTGACCATCTCAGTGTGGTTCATTTTGGGTATTAGATACAGGGACATCTTGATGGAAAGCGAAGTGAGGAGATCAGAGAATCTAACTGATGATTCCACTGGAACTATGATATCATTGGTTCCATGGAGTAACGCCACTGGAGGAACTCTGCACAGAAATCATAAATACAAATAATACAAAGCTTACATTTAATTGTATAATTGTTAAGAAATGCTACTGACAGTGTTATTAATTGCTCTCTTTAATTCATGTGTGCAGTTTCTCCATGGTAGATCAGTCAAGGGAATTAACTGTTTTGTCTCTCATAGTAGCTCAGCTTTAAAAAAAAAGACAGTATTGTGCATATTTCTGTGCTGTAGTGACTTTTAAATGGTAAACTGCATTTATGATCTAACAAGAAATTGGTAACCACTACAACTTGCTGGCCAATAAAGACAAAAACAAAAGGCAACAAAGTGACTTAGCTCATAAATAACAATAAGTTATGTTTTGCTGTTTCAGCTGTTATACACTGCATCTTTAGATAATGTGTGACTAAGCAGAAATAAGTAATAACAATTTCATACCGTTTCAATTGATCCTTGTTCAATTTCTTGAGTAATGATGTTGGTGAGTAATAATCAAAGTTCTCCACGCCATCCATAGCTTTGTGCATAGTTGACACATATTCAACAGCCCGCATTTTCTCATGCTTATAATGATCCATTATACTGTATACTCCACTCAGACCTATTATGAACATTTAAAACAAAAGTACAGGTTTTCTTTTCTAGGTAACACTTTACAATAAGGTTCCATTTGTTAACATTAGTTTACAACATAAATTAGCATGAACTAACAATGAACAATACTTTTACAGCATTTATTCATCTTGGAATATTAACTTACATTAACAAGAATAATAAATGCTGTAAAAAATATATTGTGCATTGTTAGTTCATGATACCTAATGCATTAACTAATGTTAACAATTGGAACCTTATTGGAAAGTGTTACCAGTTTTTTTTTCTTAATCAGATAAATAATTGCATTCTGAACAGACTTGGCACGTACAGGGCGATCACAATGCTACATCATTCACTTTAATACAAGAAATATGATAAACATGATAAGCGTGTTACATTTACCTATGATTCCTTTTATGGCAGATGCAAGTTCTCTCTGTTTGTGGGCCTCAATGACCAGCTCTTCAACACCTTTCACCAGAAATAGTGTGGTAAGAGCACAAAGATGAGCCCCTGCAGAATGACCAATTAAAACTATGTTTTCCTGCATTAAAAAAATAATACAAAATATAAAAAATTTAAATTAAATCAGGATTAAATCATATTTTCTACTAAATATATTTTCAACCACATATAATTAACCTAGGTGAAGTTGTTAATTACAACATAAATACTTAAAAAAAAAACAGAAGAAACACTTTTATTTACCACTAAATATTTTGTAGCACATTAGCAGAAGTAATGCCGAACTGTTAAAGTGGAATTTGTGATGCCACTTTTTTGTGCTTTTACACTTTGTAACAGATGAAGTTGATAGTGGACTGGAGTTTAAAACGTACTTGGTCAAGGTTAAAGGAATTGCCCCTTTCTCTCACCCACAGCAAACTGTCACTGATGTCTTGAACCATACTTAAAACATTTCCCTAAAAACAGGGCAAGTTTGTTTTATATTATTTTTTTATATATTTAAACAATAAAGTAAACAGGAATATAAAATAAGTGTCTCACCTTTGGATATATGGAATAATCTGGACAAATTACGGAGGCATTTAGCTCTTTTGCCATTTGCAGTGCTAACAGACAATAAATGGATCTGTCACCTGAGCCCCAAGCACCTCCATACACAAACACAACTACCGGCACAGGAGCTGCATTTGAATGACCCGTGCTTGGTGAGTAGTATAAATCTAGCTTGTTACCTCGACGGCCAAAGGTGATGCCCTAAAAAAGGACAGATATAAATGTAGTCCAGTAGAAAAGAAAGGAATGACTGAATGTTCATAATATTCTATTACTGTAATGTCAATGTTGAATCACCACATCACAAAATTCCATAAAATTTACTGCAAAATACTGACAACTGTGGTTGCCGAAAATTTACCGTAAAAACATACGGTGACTATGTTTCAACCTTTACGGTATGTCATTTTGATACCCAATGTACATAACTGACATAAAAAATAAGAAGAAACATAACTATTCCCATAATATGTAGTGAACGCCCAATCATTGTTTTTCACTCTAATTTTAACAATAGTTTACCATAAAATAAAACTCATAATGTAATCACAGTACATAATGTATAAGTGAAATGTAACATTTATAATATAATCATTTTCTCTCAACACAATTAAGATATGACATATAAAGTACGTATATACGTTATGTTACTGACGTATATGTTACATATATTATATTATGACATTACATATATATTAAACCTAATATATATATATATATATATATATATATATATATATATATATATATATATATATATATATATATATATATATGCTACATTTGAATAGGCTATTACATTAAGAGAAATGTGTGCTTATTAGGCAACATTAGGAGCTCAAATATTTTCATAAACATGTAATAACTTTGTGATTGTGACCTGCTCCATCATTTTGAGTCAATCAGGGTCACTTTGGGGTCATTTTGACCCAGAAACACATTTTGAGAAGAAAAAGAAAGTCTCAGCTTTCTGATTATATAATTACTAAATTTCTAATCATTGACTCAATTTAATCATTTAAATGTTGTCTGTCATTAAAAAAAACAATTTTGAGAAAAAGACTAAAGATTCCACAAATTTCTTTGACATTTGACAGAATTATGAGATTTATTCAAACATAAGCTACATTAAACAATTTATAATAATCATATAATACTCACTGTATTTTTAGTAGTGGTATACTGTATGTTAGTATGTATATATATATATTAGTAGTAATGCACAGTAATAATAATAATAATAATAATAAATGCATTAATTTCTCATATTGTAATAACCTATATCATTTTTATGGGGAAAAAATTATTACATCATGCACTCTTCTTACATAATGTAATAATTGTTACGTTTTGAGGAAATGATTAACATTTATTACATTTAACTTAAATGATGTGCAGTTATTACGTTATGACAACTACAACATTTTTACAGTGCACTGTTCTAAGATTAGAACCAGTATTTGTATCTTATCTGTAGCTTTGTATCATAAAACTGTCTCCGTGTCAATTCAAAGCACACTGTATTCTTTAATACTAATAAAAGTAAACCACATGTTGCGTCAAAATGTAACATAAATACAAAAATAGAACTAACTTTCTCATAGTGCTTGTTATTTTTGTCATTACTGTACCACAATTTCCACTGAAAATACAGTTTGCCATACTGCATATACTTCAGCATCTCAAGCACAGCTCTTGTCAAGCAGTATATGCGCCTGTAGGGAAGTCAAGAGACATTAAAATCATCAAAAACCCACAAACAAAAATATATTAAAAGTAGCATAAGTCAAACTGTTAACGCTATGTCACCTTGGTTTGAGAGCCTCTATATATTTTTTGTACCCAGGTTTTTTTGGCCAGCCATAGAGCCATTGAGCAACCAGAGAGATACTGTAAGGGAGGCCCACAAATAATGCCCCTGCTACCACTGGAAGAGAGAGATAACACTTCAGCCCAATCCTGAGAAGAAACAGAAAGCTCTTTGTCAGTGCACAGTATATCTGTTAAACTTGTATGTTGCATCAGGCATTACAGTTTTACTATTAATTATATTTAATATTTAGATGCACTGTTTATGATAGATGCACCGCATAAATTAAACATCATACTTACATCATTTTTTATGCCGGCTGCTGTTTGTCAGACTTGATACCTAGAGCAGCAAGAGAAAAAAAACGAGAGAAAAATATATACATACTGTACATGTGCATAGTGCCGTCAGAAACTACTTCAGAAAGTATCTTCCAGAAAGCTCCTCATCAAATCTGACAGAGACTGAGGGGATCTACAAAGAGGAATGGACAAATCCATTTAAATGATAATAGGATATTATTATTACTATCGTTTATTATGTAGTAATGTCCATTTCGCGCCGCCTACTGGAAGTAGTATGGACATAATACTGGACACAGTGAACAGTATCTCGTCACAAAACGCTTTCTGATAAACAAACGGATATACAGTAAACAGTATACAACGACACTTAACATATGCAAACTGCATTGAAGTAAAGATTTGTAAAGGCCTGTTGAGATCGAAGGGGTGAAATACAAAGTGCGTAATATAATGACGTCTTTAACAGGTTAGCTTTTGAAGGTACGTTTGTAGTCGATATCAATATATTTACCATTAGCATGAATACAAACTATATACAACATTCGCAAGGTTTGACAGAATTATCAGCAAAAGTACAAGCAGTGCAAATTAACGTCGGCGTCGCATTTATAAAGGAATTACTGTTTCCCCGATTTACCAAAATGGCAGATAATCCTATATTTACTTATATCATTACATCAGTGGTGGAAGGAGAGCATAATGTAAATGTAGATCACCTGCAGATGACATACCAGTATCCCGTATCCCCTGATCGGTGCATACGCTGCATGGCCTTCCTGTCTCAAGTACAGATGACAAATACAGTCTTCTCCGATTGGCTCGTTGGTTCACTTGGGCGGGACAAATATGCATGTTCAATCTGACTTCAACGCACAACTGCAGCTAAATAAAAATAATAATAAAACACGTCTATTAAATAACAACTTACATATAGGAAATAACTATTGATTGATATATTTGCATGTTTTTAATTTTATAATTTCTTAAAGGTTGCTCGCTCATATCACAATTTATCTTAACATACCACTGAAACCGAGGGGAGGGGGCTGCATAGGTCTCTCTCTCTCATTGGTGTAGGCATTTGCCATATTAAAGAATTTACCTGATGTCCAATCAAAACACGTGTGCCTTATTTTATAATAATAATAATTATTATTATATTATATTATTATTATATTGTATATAATTGTATTATTATTATTTGAACATATAAACAACGCAGGGGATATACAGCACGAACCCAGTCTCATACAGTAAGTATTAAGAATAAGGCACTTACATTTTCAATATAAAATTAAATACATTCAATTTGAAAATACACAAATAAGAGTAAAAAAAAGAAAAAAAAAGAAAAAGACATATTTATTATTTTAAAATACGCTTTGATCAGAGCCCTTCTACCAAGCTATGCCTACAAGGTTAGCAACACAATTAATACGATTTTATTTATTTTTATGGATATCTATGGAGATGCTTCAGTGTGTCGAATAAACTGCTTTTGTTAGGGAAAAGGGTCAACACTTAAGGAATTAACACCTGTCCGCTAATCTTCAACATGTTTTACACCAAACAATCATTTTGGAATGAACTATGTGTGGAGTTTGCAACGATAAAATTGCAGTTTTATGATAGAACGCGGGCATTTTCTGCGACAGGTAGGTGTCTGTTTACGGCTCTACCCATTTATTTGTATTGTATCCGCAAACGGTGACTAACTGTCGTAACAATCTAGTCGACCTTTACGTTCTCTCCTATGGTGAAAACGCGGAAGATTGTTGCTTAAGTAAATAAAAGAAGCTCTACTTTATCTCAATCGACTTGAGGAATGCTAACACTCAAGCGATTCATTCTAATGAGATAGTAACATTAAAATGGGCTCAACGTTTTTGTGTCATAATAGCCCAATGGGAGAAAATGTGACTCAAACGTTCCCAAAATGCAAATACAGTAACATATTTTATTTATATAATATTTACATAAATACTGCAATAAAAACTCATGGGTGGAGTTTAATCTAAATTCATAGAGGCATAAATTAAATTAAAACATTTATTGTTTTAACTTATTTGTTTTGTCTAACAACAGACACGACAGCTATTTCTATCACAAGGCAATTAAGTATAATAATACAATTAAAAAATGTTTGCCGAGCTACAGAGTTACTAAATTACACATACAGTTCGGTGCCTTGCAGACTGTAATTGTGAGTCATGTGTGAGAGAGAGACAGTAGGGGTGAGTGGCAAATGTCTGAAGTGAGAGAAAATCTGGCGTAGGCGGAGCTTCTCTTTTCGTCGCTCTCCCTCTCTCTCGCTGCTGAACACAAGTTTGGGAAAAGATTTGAAAGTGAGAAGCTACCGAACCATGTTGAATTTGTAAACATAATGCACTTGAAACACTCTTTCTCCATTACAAATGGAATAAATGCATTGCGTTGATGTTAAAAATGAGGATGTCCTTTTTAAACGGACTGCTCTTGCTCTTTGTCGGACTCACGCAAGGGGGTAAGTTCGTTCAAATCCTTCAAGTATGGCAGATTTACGGCAAGTAAAAAAGGACATCATTCGGCATGTAAAACCTTTGTGTGGGGGGCTTTAACAGGAGTAAACAGATGGACTAAATATCACGTTTTTGGAGGGTTTAATGTAGCAGAGGAAAGTATAGGAATGCCGTCTAAATGAATAAATGAACTTAACACAGGCTTCGTCTGTTCGCTTGAAGAGAATTGAAATCATTTATATTTCAGTTGTTTATGCAAATAAATACACTTTTCATGTTTACATGCGTCTCTTTAATAACCAGTTTGTGGTTATTGCCGGTGTTGTATGTGTCTCTGATAGCATGAATCCAACATAATCTACCTTGTCTGTAGGCTTTTTTCTGTCCATATTACAACATTCATGGTTTTGATTTTCTTCTCACAGCGTTGCATATTGCCGTGCTAGGTACAATCAAATAAAACAAACAAAAAAAGCCTGTTATTTATTCAAAACAATGAAATAGAGCATGCTTTAATGTTTGTGGATCACTGATTTATAATAAGATCACTGATAACATCATAATATTTATGAGATTATTTTAAGGGTCAAATATTGCCAATTTAATAATAATAATAAAAAAAAGCTTTTAACAACAGACGTTCTTTTAGGAAACTAATAGAATTATCCAGCATTAAAGGAATATTCCACGTTCAATTCAAGTTAAGCTTAATCGACAGCATTTGTGGCATAATATTGATTACCACTGAAAATAATTTCGACTCATCCCTCCTTTTCTTTACAAAAAAAAGCAAAAATCTGGGTTCCAGTGAGGCACTTACAATGAAAGTGAATGGGGTTGATCAGTAAACGTTAAAATACTCACTGTTTCAAAAGTATAGCTACAAGATATAAACAAAATGTGTGTCAACATGATTTTAGTGTGATAAAATCACTTACTAGCCTTTTCTGTGTGAAGTTATAGCCAATTTTGCAACTTCATTGCCATGACTATGTAATGTCAACAAATACTAAAATATTGATTTTAACAACTTCACAGCTCAAATAATACATGAGTTTTAACAGGAGAATTAATGTAAGTACTTTTATAAAATCATAAGCTTCAAATTTCAGCCTTTTAACTCTCCAAAAATTGTCCCCATTCACTTCCATTGTAAGTGTCTCACTGTAACCTCGAATTTAGCTTTTTTTTTTTTAAGAAAACGAGGGATTAGTCTAAATAATGTTTTGTGGTAATCAACATTATCCCACAAATGCTGTCAATTGCACTTAACTTGTATTGAACCCGGAACATTAAATAGTCATGGGAAGATGAGACAACTGTTTATGTATATTTTATGTGACAGCTGTTCTTTGACTTATCAACAAGTTCTTGTGATGACATGAAAACTTTGAATACAAGGGTCAACTGTAAATGTGCTTATAACTATTGGTTACATTGTTCCATCCATTGCTGGTTATTGTTGAATTTCACATTGACAGTTCCACTAAATTATCAAGATGTTTCTTCTGAGGAGTGCAGATGCTTTATGTGGTCTTGTTTTTTGTAGGGCAGTGTCCATACTTATAAAATCTCCAGGATGTCAGATGTAGGGCCGGATCTCTTTGTTTAATAAAAAGAGACATGCATGCATCCTAGGTTCTCTCTCTCTCTCTCTCTCTCTCTCTGTCTCTCTCTCTCTCTCTCTCTTAGTTCCGATTTGACCACAAACCCAGCAATTTTTGATAGTCTTATGTTGTTAACTATCAATTAAGAGACCTTATGGAAACCTTCATTTATAACTGTTATCATTAATGTAGATGTTTGATACACTATTTGGTCATATCTTTGCTCACCTGCCTTTTATTAGAGACCAGTCAGTATAAGTAATATTCATCATCTGTCATAATTGCTAATCATTTCACATATTCAAACAATCAGACTCCAGTGCTCACATTGATTGTGATGCTTTGGACATTATAAACAAAATACATACAAATAATTAATGATACTTTTACTGGAAATGTATTTAAAGACAACAGGCTCTTTGGTTGCCCACCTGTAGCATCACAAAATACCAATTGCACTATAATGAACCTAAAATGTTTGATGGGATCACACAAAAGAACAGTTTCAGTCTTTCAGTAGATATGCATTTTGTCTTACCCATTAATTAAGGGGTTTAAATACTATGGTAAGACTTGTAAAGAGAAGAAGATGAGAGTGTAGAACACATTTGTGTAGATTAAAGGGTGATGTGGAGTGGCTGGTTTGGAAAACAGCTGCGTCCAAGCCTCCATATCTGGACAGCCGGGCTAAGACAATGTGGCCATGTCAGAGTCTTTTATGTTGAGAGCAACGTGCTGTCAGGGCAAAGCATGCCAGTTCATGCACTTGGGTATCACAGTGTCTCCCTGGCGCCATCCAGCCTGTCTGACAAAGTGTTGTTATATGACAATAGCCATTCTGTCTGAAAATCCAAATTAAATGTAATAATTTACTCAAAAAAATAAAAAGTATAATTGAAAAGTTTTGTTCATTTGTTAATTTGCTGGCATGTTACAACCTTTAAAATATTTTAAAAAACATTAGTCTATGAATGAAAGTGATTTCAACCTTTGCCGTTGAATGTTAATTTACGGAATGCTCCGTAAATTAACTGGAGCATTCAGGGCACCAAAACAAGCATCGTGGTTCATAAGTCATATTCTCCTATTTGCAGCTTCATTCTATGGTGATGGATTTGTGCAGTTAAAAGGGACGGAGTCATCTAGCCGTAACACACTGCACGTCCGTTTCCGCACCTCCAGCCTGAGCGGACTAATTTTCCTGGCTGCAGGGCAGACTGATTACCTGCTGCTGGAGATGAGTGCTGGCAGACTGCAGGTAAGTCAGGTGTTGTTGCTATACTTCACAGCAATCACCCACAGCAATGCTTTAGATCTACCACAACAAAACTGCATGCAGGAACATGTCAATTCCATTCAAGATTAAAAATTCATATTAGAACAAGTATAAAGCTTATGTTATCTTGAAGGAAACATTCGCAATAGATGAAAATCTGTTACACACCCTCATGTTGTTCCAAACTCATTTGACTTTCTTACTTCCATGCAACACAAAAGGAGATGATATGCAGAATGTTAAGGACTGATTTCAGTGCATCTTCTTCTTTCCATAAAAGTGGATGGGCACTAAGTGAGTCACTTAAAATTCCTCAAAATATCTCCTTTACAGAAGAAAGGAAGTCATACAGGTTTGGAACAACATGAGGGTGAGTAAATTATGTCATAATCTCTGTTTTGTGGTACATTATAGTAATGTTTAAGTTTAAAAAATATAATTAAATCCTCAGTAATAATAATACAACTATTCTACTCAATACTATTGAGTATAGTAGACATTAACCCAATACAGGGATAAAGGACATCATCATCAGCTGCAATTCAGAGACTCATTTTATTCATGTTTAAAACATGGCGTAGTTACACCAATCAGCCATAACATTAAAACCACCTGCCTAATATTGTGTAGGTCCCCCTCATGCTGGCAAAACAGCACCAAAACTAGGGGGGGGCCTACACAATATTAGGCAGGTGGTTTTAATGTTGTGGCTGATCGGTGTATGTGTTACTTCACCACAGACCCTTCTGCCTTGACAATTCCTTTCAAAGTATTCATTATAAACCTGATGATTGGACTGACTTAAGGGCTGAAGAATGTGAGCTAAGATGACATTGTGTGAGAAAAGGATACATGAGTGGAAGACTGGAGGATATGCTAGAACAGTGTCAAATTAAGTCAACTTCCACCACCCACAGAATTTAGCATGATTTCTGGAATACATTTTAGTTTTTAATTTACTTTTTGGGCCACTCACATGAGAAAGTTTAAAGAAGATTTATTTTGGCTACAACAGGACAGGCCAAGGATGAATTTGTATCATTTGCCTAGAATGTAACATGGAAATCCTCATATCTCAGGCAATTTAAATGGTTAAATTGGATGGTACCCTCTCTTTCAGTATAGACTATCACAGATTTCTCAACAGATTTTTCTATCACAGAATAAAAAGTTCCAGATATTCATTGAGCCTTGGTAAGTTTGCCTTAACCTTTTTATGTAAGGCAGTGACATTAAGGGGTTGTTCACCCTAAAATATATATATATTTTTTATCTTTTACTTATCAGTCACAACATTAAAACACTGACATGTGAAGTGAATAACATTGATTATCTCGTTACAATGGCACCTGTCAAGGGGTGGGGTATATTAGGCAGCAAGTGAAAAAAGTGAGAAAAAATGGGCAAGCGTAAGGATCTGAGTGGCTTTGACAAGGGCCAAATTGTGATGGCTAGATGACTGGGTCAGAGCATCTCCAAAACATCAGGTCTTATGTGGTATTCCCAGTATGGAGTGGTTAGTTAGTTCCTACCAAAAGTGGTCCAAGGAAGGACAACTGGTGAACCTGCTACAGGGTCATAGGCACTCCAGTGTGATGCTCTGGGCAATGTTCTGCTTGGAAACCTTGGGTCCTGACATTCATGTGGAAGTTACTTTGACACGTACCACCTACCTAAACATTTTTGCAGACCACGTACACCCCTTTAAGGCAACGGTATACCCTGATGGCAGTGGCCTCGTTCAGCAGGATAATGCAAAAATTGTTAAGGAATGGTTTGAGGAACATGACAAATAGTTCAAGAGTTACATGAGTGTAAGCAAATGATAGAATTTTCAGTTTTGGGTGAACTATCTCTTTAAGGGAAGAATGAAATTGCTTTCCACAAAAATGCTATTGGTTGTAACCGTCTGTTTTCATCACAAAAGATAATTTCATCCCATGCGTCCTGGAAAATCTCAATACCCAAATATCCTAGAAAATACACACATACATTTCATTTGGTTACCTTTGCCGGCTACTCACTGTGAAACAACATCATTGGTTTACTGTTATAAACAAAGCATGTACATTCTGGTGTCATCTGCTGTCATCTCTGCTTTGCTCTGACTAAATAGTTTAAGTGTCAGTATAGTGCAAAATAGGATTGTTTTGGATTTGATGGCTGTAGTGTAAACTACAAAAACATTTGAGTTGTGAACTTTAGATAATTACAATGGTCGGAACGCTGCTAAATAAGGCAGAATCGCATCATCACAGTCTGTGAAAAGGGTTCATTAAACCACAAAAGGCTATGATTTAATTAAATAAATATTTAATCTGTGTGTGCTGCATACTTCAAAATGAATGTGTGAATCTGGCCGCTCATACACTGAAGCTTGTGTATATAGTAGATTACAGAGAGCAGAGTGCTCTAAAGCATGCACCACATACAGACTATATATTTATTTAATTAAATCTCTTTTGGGGGTTGAATAATCACACTGGGAGGTGAGAAACTACCATAAAACAACAGGAAACCCTACAAATCTAGATTTCAAATCTAGATTTAAATAGATGTGAAAATTTTAAAAAGCCAAAAATATTTTACTACTGTATAATAATGTAATGTTTATTGTAATTAAATTATAATAGTAATAATAACAATGTATCTCACATCTGTGATGTTCTGTTGTGCAACAAATATCTAAAATTTTGTTGGGAGGATTTTGAAATTTTTTATTTGATTAAAAATAATGCAATGTTATGATAAATTAATTAATTTAGATAATTCTATATTATTTCAATAAAGTTTTAATTAATTAATTTAATTACAAATCATTTTGGAAATAAAATGTTAATAAGCTGTCAAATACAGACATTCAGAAAAAATAACCATCCAATAACCAAAATACACATCATGACATCTCGTTTGTTTTTTCCTAAATATAACACCCGTTGGGCACATAAAATGTTGTGGAAATGTACTGGAAAACTGCCTTGAAAAGAGTGGGAATATGTAGAAAAGTTTTAACAAAATAAAATCTAGTGTTATCTATAAAATTATTTATTATAAACTTTTTCTTCCATAGGTAAGGTTGGATCTTGGCTCTGGGGAGAAGGTCCTTCTATCTGACAGTGGAACCCAGCTGAATGATCTAGCCTGGCACAGTGCAGAGCTTCTCCACGAGTTCTACAATGTCACACTGACCGTGGACCACCACTCACAGAGCAGCCTGCAGATGTCAGGCCCAGAACATGAGCTCCACATCAATGATGGTTTATATGTGGGTGACAGAGGAGGTTTGGATAAGGTCTATCTAGCTAGCGAAATCCATGGCTTTCGTGGTTGCCTTGATGAAGTAATATTTAACCAGCACAACCTCCTTTCATCACTGAGGTCCTACTCTGGGTTTAAGAATGTCTATGAGGTTTCTCTTGGTTGCAGCCCTCAGTTTTTAGCAAATGAGGATGACACAGTAATTTTTTTCAGCTCAAGGGCTTACATATCCCTTCCACCTTGGACAGCACAGCATGAGTGGGCTCTTGAATGCTCAGTACACACCTTATCCGAGGATGGGATCATTATGTACAACTCAGCACGGCAGGGAGATTTTGTTGCAATGGAGATCCAAAAAGGTCTGCTTGTTGCTGTGATCTGTAAAGATGGACTTACAACAGAGCTACGTTCTCTCACCTTCATTAATGACAATAAATGGCATGATGTTAAGCTCTACTTTACTTTAAAAAGCCTCCAACTCACAGTAGACGGAGAGACTGTAAAGTCCAGCATTAGTTCCAGGTCAAAACATTTTTATCTGAAAGGTTTTCTTTTCCTTGGGGGAATTGATGACAGCACACGTAGTGAAGTAAGAAAGGTGGGCCTTTCCTCTGTAGCAGGAAAGCGTGTTAAAGGAGGATCCTTTAAGGGATGCTTTAGGAACATTAAAGTAAATTATGTTAAAATGGGTCTTCCTAATGCTGTTGTAACTAAAGACATCTCTGTCGGCTGTGAACCTGAAAAGGAGCTAGAAATAATCACCACTGTAATCCCAGAAACACTTACCTATACCATTTTTGGCTCTGTCACTCAACCACCAGCCATTGATGTGTCCACCCTTGCTAAGGGTCTTGTGAGGAAGTATGGAAACAATTTTCTTCAGCTTAGGAACCTTGTTGTCCCTGAAGGTGGTCGGGCATCCTTGAATTCAAAGCACATAAAAGTAAATCTTGATTTCAAGAAGCTTGGCATCCGCCATTCTCAGATTGTCTTTAGGATTGAAGAGCAGCCTGTGCATGGTCAGCTTAGGCTTGATGTGGACCAAGAGCAGGCGGAGCATACGTTCAGCATGCTGGATTTGTGGCACGGCAGAGTGATGTACATCCATGGTGGTTCTGAAGATCCACAGGACTTCTTCATGTTCTCCGTGTTCTCCAGTAGCAGAAAGGAGGTCCCAAACTATCTCAAGGGACGCAAGTTGTATCGGTATAATGTGACTGTTACACCAACCAACGATGCCCCTGAACTGAGTCTGCCTGAAGGAAATCTATTTATTCTCCTTGAGAACTCCAGGAAGAAGCTGACCACTGATGTGATGAAGGCCATAGACATTGACAGCAATTATACAGACCTTGTTTACTCTGTGTTAGGGAATCTCAATGCTGATGCAGGGTTTTTGGAAAATGAAGACAATCCGGGTGCTGCGGTAACGTCTTTCTCCCACTCAGCTCTCGTAGAGTGTAAGATAAATTATGTCCACACTGGAGTGAGGAATTCCAGGATTGTTCTGAGAGTCAGTGATGGAGAGAAAGTTAGTAACACAGTGGTGCTTAGAATCATGGCTGTGGGACTAGAGTATAAGATTTCCAATAACACCGGTCTGGAAGTCACTCAAGGAGAGATGTTTCTGTTAAGCACCAACCAATTGGCAGTCTGGACAAATGCAGTGAAGCAGATGGTTGACATTCGTTATGATGTGATGGAGCCACCAAAATTTGGCGAGCTCCAGAGGCTGCATTCAAGTGGAGAGTGGAAGATCACCAGCTCATTTTCTCAAAGAGTTCTTGAAAAGGAGCGTTTGAGATACCTCAGCACTTACCAGTCTATTCAAACAAGTTATAGTACAGATCACTTCAAGTGTAAAGTCACTGTGGCTGCTAGAGCTATGGAGGAGCTTGTGTTTCCCATTCAAGTAAAGTGGATAAACTACACAATCGAGAAAAATGAAGCTATAGAACTGGACAAAATTAGGAGTGCTGTAATTGACCCAGAGCATCTATATGCAACAGCACATGGTGTAAGATTGTCTAAGGATGAGCTCCGTTTCAGATTGTTGTCTCTACCAAAACGAGGGATAATTGTAATGAATAATGCCATATTGTATGAGAACTCCACATTTGCTCAAAGGGACATCACAGATTTAAAAGTAGAATACCAACTAGTGGATAGATCATATGAGGATACCAGTGATGAATTTGTTTTCCAAGTATTCTCAAAGCATGCACATTCTTCTAGTCACACTTTCAAAATTAACATTAAAGCAGATGTCAACAGCATTTTCATGACAAACAATGGGCTGTCACTTCTTGAAGGTGAGAGTAAACTGATAACAAAAGATGAATTGTTTGCGGAAACTCTTAGCACTAAAGAAATGTACTATACCGTCACAAAGGCTCCACACCATGGCAAGATAACACGAATCAACTTGTCCAACTCTACCAAAGAGTTTGACAATATTCTGTTGTTTACCAATCAAGATATTCTAGAGGAGCGTATTATGTATGTTCACGACGACAGTGAAACAAATCTCGATAATTTTACCTTCATTGCCTCGGCAAGTCCATTAACAAAGTTTTCTATGACAGAGAATGACATTGTCTCCAAGGAAGGCTTTTTTTTTATTTCTATACAATTGGTGAATGATGAAAAACCCATTCGTATTGTAGATAAAGTGTTCCATGTTGTCAAAAATGGACAAAGATTACTGACCCTCGATGACCTGTGCTACCATGACGCAGACTCAGACATCAGTGACGGGCAGCTTGTCTACACCAGGCGTGGCATCCCAATGGGGGATTTGGTTCTTGCAAATGACACTTCACACAAGCTCTACCAGTTTCGCCAAGAGGACTTGGAACAGAAACGAGTGTTGTTTGTTCACCATGGGATGAACTCTGGGCGTTTTGTCCTCTTTGTGTCCGATGGCAAGCACTATGTCTCCTCTCTGTTAGATATTACCGCACAGGATGCTTATTTAAAAATTGGCAACAACACAGGCCTGTTGGTTCAGAAAGGACAAGCCAAGACACTTAGTCATGCTAACTTCAGTGTGGATACAAACCTTGACATCAGAAATGACCTTGAAATTGTATTCAAGATCCTAGAGGTTCCAAAACATGGGAAGTTATATTTAAAAGACAGCCAAACTGAGTCATTTTCCCAGCATGACCTGAGGAATGGCTTCTTGTCTTATCGCCATGACAACAGTAAGAACCTGGCTGACTTTTTTAAACTCCTAGTGGAAGCGAAGGACCTTCAGCATGATGCTAAAATCCATGTGAAGGTGTACCTGGAAAGCCATCAAAGGCCACCTGTCATCGTTTATAACAAAACCTTACTGGTAGAGGAGGGGAAACCAGTCAAGATTGAGAGCAGTAGACTCAAGGTAAATGTCACTATCGATTAGAGCTGTTATTTGACTTTTTTGTGCCATTATTGAACAAAATATATGTTTAAAGGCCAAAGTATACTTTGTGAAACAAATTTAGTCATCAACACAGTATGTGTGGACTGTCGGCATGGAGTCTAGTTTTCTTGACATACAGACAGTATTAAAGAATATCACAAAGCATTGGTAGTGTAAATGTGTTGAACAATATCCATATGGGCTCACAGTCAAAAGAGTATAGTTTGAAAGGTTGAGCACTTGACCGTGCGGAAGACAAAACAACATGCAGAAAAACTAAGTATACCCTAGACTTTATAGTGTAGAATTTGGTCATATTAATTCATATTGCTGCATTAAGGGAATTCTGTTATAGATTTACTGTTTTGAAATCTATATATTCTGTTTGTTATAATGCTGTAAAATATTAAACATTGTACTGTCTGTTTCTCTTCAGGCAACTCATGAGGCTAGTTCATCCTCAGAAATAACCTTCACCATCAAAGTTGCTCCAGCTCATGGATATTTGCGGCATTATATTGAGGGTAAAGATCAATACCAAGGAACACAAGAGGACCCATTGGTGACCTTTTCCCAACAGGATGTTAATGCTGGCAACATTCAGTATGTACAGGTGGCACCTGGTCAAATGAGTGATTCACTCACTCTAGAGGCCAGCAACGGGGTCGTTGAAGTCAGTGACATCATCATGTCTGTGGACATCATCCCACGCCTCATACCCATTGAGGTGTCCAATATCACTCTGAAGGAAGGGGCATCTAAAGCACTCACTGAGGAGATCATCAGAGTAACCAACCCACATTTCTCTGGCCTGAATTTTGTTTACTACATCTCAGAGAGTCCCATGCATGGCCACATTGAGAATTCACGTTTTCGAGGGATACCTACAACCTACTTTACAAGGAAACAGGTAACATTTTCCCTAAATCTAACATCCTTTATTGAAGAAATAGTTTACCCAAAAATGATCATTCTCTTTACATTTACTCACCCTTATTAACACAAATGAAGATATTAATGGAGATATGATGACAATATTCATTCAATGCAAGTGAAAGGTGACCACATTTTCAAGCTCCAAAAAGGACATAAAGGCAGCATAAAGGTAATCCATATGTCTCCAGTGATTTAATCCATGTCTTCCAAAGCGATCTAATCGATTTTGGGTTAGAACAGACCAAAATATAACAAATCTGTCAGTATAGAACTTGACATCAGCAGTCTCTTTGGATATCATGATTTCAAGCTCAATTACACTTCCTATAGCACCATCTAGCAGTCTGCGCATGCGTCAAGTGCTAGGAAGTGTAATCAAGCTTGAAATCATGATATTGCCTGGAGACTGCAATGGCAAGATAAACAATGAAAAAGGAGTTACATTTTGGTCTGTTCTCATTTAAAACCAATTGGATCGCTTAAGAAGACATAGATTAAACCACTGGAGTCTTTTGGATTATCTTTATGCTGCCTTTATGTCCTTTTTGGAGCTTGAAAATGTGGTCACCTTTCACTTGCATTGTATGGATATATTCTCATCATATTCTGATTACTTTTGATTACTTTTGAATTATTTATTGCATGTTTTGATTAAAATTTCATTTTAAATGTATTAGATTAGGTATCAGATTTACCATCCTTTATAAGCTGTCATTAAACGTTAGTAGACATGAAATCAAACAACAATTTGCTATTTGGCAGTTGCTGAATTCCATTAGCAGCTCTTTGATGGTCAAGACTGATAGGTACTGAATCAATATGTATTCAGGTAATCCATAAAAAATGAAATGTAGTCTAATTACAAGGATTTTTTACAAGGATTTTTTTTTTATGATTATGCAGTCCAAATTACATGTAGTCCATTACTACCCAACACATATATTGTGTTACGGATGCTGGTTTCCCCAACAGGCTACCTAATTAGCTACCCACCAAAACTTTCTTGGTTAACCATTTTGAGCGGAGAGATTATGCTGATCAACCAGTTTTACCAGCTAAGTTTTTTTAGTGAACAGCAGATCCACCAGCTAAACCAGCACCAAACTAGTAATTAACAGCATAATCCAGCCTGGAACTACATGAAAATTCCTACTGGCCTAAAATGGTCTTTTCAGCAGGGAAGCTAAAGTTAGTTAGTTAGTTAGTTAGTTAGTTGGTTGGTTGGTTGGTTGGTTGGTTGGTTGGTTGGTTAGTTAGTTAGTTAGTTAGTTAGTTAGTTAGTTAGTTTGTTTTTTCTACAACTTTGTAGATTTACGTATGTAATGTCTTCTTATTTCTTGCATGACACTGATTTAGGTGGAGCAGGAGTTTATTTATTATGTCCATGACAACACAGAGACCTTAGAGGACCACTTCACAGTCACAGCAAATGACACAGACCTGCGAAAACACAGTGCACCATGGACAGTGTATGTTCAAGTCACAGCCATCAATGACGAGCCTCCAGTCATTACAGCCAACAAGGTCCTCAGGGTGAGATGACTATATATAAACCTCACTCTTTTTATATTCCTAAACTGAGGTCATCTTGAGGTTTCAATCATAAGAATGTTTTATTGAGGTATGTTACACTGTGGAGCACTACAAATATAGAATTTGTGTACTGATTCAACATTTTTGTGTTTGTCTTTGTAAAGTGGCACACAAATAGAAATTTCCACTATCCATGTTGTAGATCATTGGTCACAGAGGAATGGAGACATGTACACAGTTCTTTCTGAGACCCTTAAGGCCAAGCCACTAGTTCTAGACATGTAAATTATTGATTTTAACTTCAAGAGAAGTCTAAGATACAGAACACAGACTATGTCACAGGCAGTCAGCAGGACTCCAGAATGGCTGCCCCAAATGCTTCAGATTCCTCAAGGCATTTCAGTGTCATGGTTTGAAACTTAAGGGATTTATCTGCTGAAACACCCTCAGAGATAGTTCAAAGCAGTATTTATTTACAGTGTGCTTATGGTAGGCTATCCTCTAGCCTAGTCTGACTCGATAAAATGACTGAAATCATTGAATGCTATAAGATATGCTTTAAAATGCGTTGCATTTAAATATTTAGAATGCCCACAAGGTGGCTCACTACTGCATGTACAGAATGCTCATTTTTATTAGGAATGATGACAATCAAATTTCTAGAATTTCATTACTAATGTATTGCATTGCTCAAAAGGGGTTTAGAATATTAGACCCTTCATGACTAAGGTCCCTGGCTAAATTAATGTCTGTTCCGATATTCAGATTCACAAACAAAGATTTTTAGAAGAATATTTCAGCACAACAAAGTTTTTGTAAAAGAATATCTCAGTTGAAATATTCTTCTAAAAATCTTTGTTCGTGCTTTGCAGAAGAAAGAAAGTCATGCACATCTGGCATGACATGAGGGTGAATACATTCTGAGAGAATTTTCATTTTTGATTGAACTATTCCTTTAAATTGAACGTCATACACATCTGGGATGACATGAGGGTGAATAAATTATGAGAGCATTTTTATTTTTGTCCACTTCATTTAAAAAAGCTGTATTTTAAAAAATAACAGTAATAAGCTTTTTAAAAGATTTAAAAAGCCTTATCTCATTCCTCTTTATGCAATACAGTATATGTTAGTAACAGTAGTCTTTATGTCTTTATTAGAAACAGACAGGTCTTTAATAGTGTGTAATATTGTGGTGAGTTGGCAGATTTTTAACACTGTGGAAACCCCAAAAATATATGAATCAACCGACACTATGCTGGCCTTTAATATTTGTATAATAATTTCCTCAGGTGTGGGTCGAGTCAGTCACAGAGATCACCCCTGAGGATCTAAATGCAGAAGATGAGGACACACCCCCTGAGCAATTGGAGTACATCATTACTCAACCCAGCAATGGACATCTGGCTCTGAAGAGGGCCCCCAACAGGCCAATTATGAACTTTACTCAAGCTCACATTGACCAGCGGCTGCTGCTTTTCGTTCATAGTGGTGAGATATAATTTACAAACTTCTTAAGTTATAAAAAAAAACAACCTCATGTCTTGCTCTGGCCTCTGCAATAGTGTGACAACTCTAACCTCTTTGGAGAAAAGAGAGTAAAATGTAATAGTGGCATAGAATAACTTGTTTTTATGCATTTTATACATAGTATACATTATTCCACAGGTTCAGTACAGAATAAAATATAAGTATTCGTTTATGAAAGCAATGAAAATAGAATGGATGGCACAGCAATTAATATCAGAGTTGGTAAACTGTATTTATATCTAAAAGGTTCTTAAAAAAGGCTATTAGCGCTTTGTCTTAAAGTAATATTCCTGGTTCAATACATGTTAAGCTCAGTCGTAAACATTTGTGGCATAATGTTGATTATCTAAAAAAAATTATTTAGACTCGTTCCTCCTTTTCTTTAAAACAAAAGCAAAAATCGAGTTAACAGTGAGGCACTTACAATGGAAGTGATTGGGGCCAATGTTTTGAGCGTTTAAAAGGCAGAAATGTGAAGCTTATAATTTTATAAAAGCACTTACATTCATTATTCTGTTAAAATGTATGTATTATTTGAACTGTAAAGTTGTTTAAATCATAACTGTACCATCATTTATAGGTTTAAGGTTTTGTTGACATTACATCTTCAAGGCAACAAAGTTGTAAAATTGGCTATAACTTTACACAGAAAAGGTTAGTAAATTATTTTATGACACTAAAATCATGTTGACACACATTTTGTTTATTTCTTGTAGCTATACTTTTGAAACAGTGAGTATTTTAACGTTTACTGATTAACCCCATTCACTTTCATTGTAAGTGCCTCACTGGAACCCAGATATTTGCTTTTTTAAAGAAAAGGAGCAGAAAGTCCAAACTAGTTTTTGTGGTTATCAATATTATGCCCCAAATGCTGTCGACAGAGCTTAACTTGTACTGAAACCGTAATATTTCTTTAGTATTGTTTAGACAGGAGGTTTAATTTAGGTTTTATCTTTTCTAATTTTCACTAACTTGTGCAGTGATCATTCAGTGATCCTAACACCACAAAAATTTCACATACTAAATGAGGGTCATACTAAATGTAGCTTTTGACCCACAGCAGGTAGGTATGAAGGAAAATTAGAGTTAACTATTAGATAAAGAATTACTCTGCTGAAAGCATATTATACTGAAGTTTTTAAAGATGTGGGAAACATGAGATGTAACCATATTAGAATGAGTAATTAAATTATGTGGCAAGGTATTAGTTGTTTATTTTCATGGTGCAGTGCACTGTAAACTATTTATATCCCTGACAATGATGGTGTTTTATCTGTTCTGCTTATCAGGTCCTATGTCAGGAGGCTTTAACTTCCAAGTGAATGATGGTGTGAACTTCGCTCCCAGGCAGATATTCAGTATTACAGCTCGTGCCCTGGTTCTAACTCTAGAGAAGGCTGGACCTCTCCAGGTGTTTCCAGGTAACACTGATTAACTCTTGCAAACATACTGTACATCATGTTTAAGCTGTGAATTGATATATTCTGTCACACACATATATTCTGTCGTTTTATATTAATAAGGCCTTGTAATTAGATGCTGTCACTCGCAGAATAAATAAATGAAGGCAGACTGCAAATAGGGAATTTTTACAAAGACATTAGAAAAAAGTAAGAACTTCTGTTTTATGTGATATTGCATCTATGCCACTAGGTGTCAGCGTAACTTAAAAACTAATTTACTAAGTGCACCTTTAATATCTGTAGGGAAGTGGTCTCAAATGGTGGATGATGTCAACTATGAAAACATAAATCAGTCTATCAAGACAAAACAAAAGGCCTCCTGCATGTTTTTATTCCTAGTTTTTTATAGTAATTTTAGGTATCAGAACATATTAGCGCCTCCATCTTATTTATGGAGTTATGTGTAAAATAAAGTGTTATGTAATCCACTGCAGTGACATTAGCTTCTGGAGTAATAACTCACTCACCTGCTAAGTCAGTGCACTAGAATGACACCTCCCTTCTGCTCACTTTAAAGTCAACAAACATGAATCTTTCCACCCTCTTGTAGCCAGTTAAGACTTCTTAGTCTCTGTCTGACCGTAAACACATTGTTTAATAGTTTCTAAATCCTAGTACATCCAATCCATGTAATAACAAAACTACTTTAACTGCTTAGCTATAAATAACTCCCTCAGTAGACTGCTGTCATTTCCTTAATTTTGAAGCTAAAAAAGCTTCCAAGTCATAGCTTTGTCTGAGACAAATTCACTACCAGCTGCTTCATCTGTTCTCAATTGTGTAAATGGCTGACTTTAGCAACATTGAACAAAAAGATAAGAGAAAAGTGCTCAACTCATAATGAACTAAATTTGTGTGTTCATGGAGTTCATTACGGATTAAAGTTATTTTCTTGTAAATTAGTATTATTATTGTTATTTATTTTATTTTATTTAAAAAAAAAATTTTTTGCTTTATTCCTAATTTTTAGAGCTTGACATTGGCAGGAATTTCAAATATTTCCAGAAATGAAAAATATCATTGCATTCACTGAAAATGTAAAACAATTCTTTTAAGACTCATTATTCTGTGTTGAAATGTTGATGTATGTGTGTGGGAGCACAAGTGTTTCTCAATGCACATCCTGTTAAGCTATTCTTGTGGCTCTGTGCTAAGTGAGTTGTCATGGCCTCAATCATTTGGTGAGACACAACAGAAAAATAGAAATACATTTTATTCAGAACAAATGACCTTCCATTAAGGTTATTTTTATTACAAGATCAGTAGTGTATTTTAGCAAAGTCCTGCTATTATTATAGCTCAAATTCATCTCAGGTAGTCACTCTACTGTGCTCTAAACCTAAAGGTGATCTGAAACAGGATCTTGAAACACCTTCCTTAACCTCAAGCATCCCTTTTTCTGACTGCGTTTAGCAAATATAGCAAATATACAAGTAACTTCCAATGTTTTATTGGTAGTAATTCCTGGTCCTTCTGCACATTTCGAAACACTTAGATTAACTTCTGTAAAACTTGCCACATAAAAGTCAAAGATTCAGATTTCAAAGCGTCTAAGCAACCATGTACGAAACAAAGTGGTTTTGTTTGTAGCACATGGCAGACAATTGCTGTTGTTTTAGAAGTTTCCAGTAGCTGAGTTTCATCCAGGGTATTTATTATGTGTTTTATTTTTTCATCTAGGCTCCTCATCGCTGATTTCAAAAGAGGTTCTTCAGGCAGTAACCAATGACGATAACAGCATCTCAAACCGAACTATTTATTTTACTGTAATCAATCTTCCGAAATTTGGAAAACTGGTCAATGTGCAGGCAGACAATTCCACTGTAGATATATCATCCTTTACACAACAAATGGTGAGTGTTGCCAACACTTTTTCCTAAATCTATGCCATGCATAGCAGAGTGCAGGGAAATACATTATACATGTACTTTTACTATGATTATAATCTGACAGCATGTCAAGTTTTAAAGTAAAATGTTACATGATTATTTGGGCAATAGGTGTGGGTCCTGCTTGTTCTGATTTTCCAAATGTGGTTATGACTCTATTTTGTATGTGGAAACTGGAAAACACCATAATTAATATTTTAGGAATTTGGGGGCATGTTACATACTTGTCCTTTGCATTTTACTTAAACTGTAATCATTACAGGTGGATATGGGCGAAGTGGCATATGAGCAGAGTCATGTGACCTCTTTGGGATGGGCAACAATTGACAAGTTCACATTTACTGTGTCATCCCCTCCTGCTACACTTGAAATGCAGACATTTGACATTGACATTTCATACGAAAATGTTGGACCTGAACGAAGTTCTGTGCTCCTAAAAAACAAAGGTACTGTCTGGCAATCTTATCTGGTTTATAGTAAATAAAGTTCAGTTCCAAAGCATAAAGACAATTAATAGCACCATTAACCATTTATAATAATGTAATATCTTCATTGCCTTCATTGTTCTTTTTTTATTCTCATATACTTTCAGATTAATAGATTTTATGGTTTTAACCTTGTTCCAGATCCAGACTTTTAATATAAAACTTTGAAAGTCCATTATAAGAATACAGATTAAAACTCTGATTTACTTGTTCAAAGTGTCAATGAAGAGCATGCTTGAGATGAAATATGAAACAAGTGATTAAAGAAAACAAAACAAAAAATCAAGGTAATATCTCTTGGGAGGAGTATAGACATAATTTCCAATCAAGCTATAATTTTGCCAAATAATGCAAAAAAGTGTCAAATATGATTTAATTGTGTGTATTTAGGATACATCAAATTGTAGCTATGAAATTAGCCATAGCAAGACAAAGAAGTTGGCCATTTAAAAAAAAACTTTAAAAATGTAATTTCCATCACTGTCATTTCCAGCACAGAATTCTATTAAACATAATACAGAATTTGAGATGTGGTGCAAATCAAATTTTGGTGGGAATTGTAATGACTTTCAGGAAAAATGATAAAAATGACATAAATCTCTTTTGATGCATGTAAATACAATGCTGGACATTGTGAGTAGAAAGTGTGACATTTTTTTAAACAAGAATATATGTTCTAGAATTTAAAAATGCTAAAAGTTCCCAAAGTTGAAGAAACACTTGTCTATTTTCATTGTGATTAGTGGGCAAGTGAAATCTTAAAAAAATACTGGACAAAACATTAAACAGTACCCCCCAAAAGTCAAAAGTATGAATGTCTTTGCAGTATATAACAAAATATCAAACAAGATGGCATTCTTATTAAAAAAAATATAGCACAAACACACTTTTCAAACAAAACATTTCATAAAAAGAAGTTTAAGTTTCAAGTTATAAAATAATAGATATATTGTTCAAAATAAAAGTATATGGACTTTTTCTGGTTGTCATATTTAGAGAAACATGTCCAAAGTTAATGTGAGGAACTACAACTGCGGTTATTCTGCTAGAACACCTCCACAAACTTCATGCTGGGGTCACACTTCATACATCCACCAAAAATGACTTTGACACCAGTTAAAAGTAAGCATTTGTCAAAGAAAATAACCATTTATCATGTTTTATTTATTTTTAATTTTTTTATGTCTAGGTGTGGAAGTAACTGAGGGTGATAAAGTACTTATTGACAAATCAATGCTGGATGCATCCAATCTCATGACTAAGCAGCCTGAATCAAAGCGCAGCTCTTATGAGGTTTGGTACCAGGTCACATCTCTTCCACAGCATGGTGTCATTATTGTTGGAGAACGAAATCTCACAAAAGAAAAACCCAATTTCTCTCAGTTCATTCTAAACAAGTATGGAATCACGTACCATCATGACAACTCTGAGACCGACCATGACCATTTCAACTTTGATGTGTACCTCAACCTGAAGAGCAAACCACCAACACGCCCCCTAGATGACTCTGAGGTATTGTCTGAATCTTTTAACATCACAATTGCCCCTGTAAATGATCAGC
The DNA here is from genome assembly GCF_025860055.1 of Xyrauchen texanus. NCBI lineage: Eukaryota > Metazoa > Chordata > Actinopteri > Cypriniformes > Catostomidae > Xyrauchen > Xyrauchen texanus. The sequence continues at coordinate 28,514,112 of NC_068278.1, read as the reverse complement.
CACCTGTTCTGAAGACCAAAGCCCCCAACCTTAAAGTTGTCCAGGGTAACACCGTGGCTATCGGACCCAACAACTTATGTGTGGTAGACTTGGATAATCCACCTAATGAAATCCAATACACTGTCATTAGTAAACCTAGCAATGGTTTCCTTGCCATCAGAGAGCGCTTGAATGTATCTGTGAATTACTTCTCTCAGGCTCAGATCGATAATGAGGAGTTGTTCTTTGTCCATGACGGCAGCCCTGCATCTGGGGCATTCTACTTCAGCGTTACTGATGGCCATCATCGTCCGTTGTATAAACTCTTCAACCTAGAAGTAATAGAGATCATAGTTTCACTTACAAACAACACAGAGGTGATACTGGACCAAGGACACACCTCTGTGGTTCTCACACAGTCACACCTATCTGCCTTAACCAATGGTAAAAACGATACTGTCCATTATAAAATGACAGTACCACCACAGTATGGTAAACTTCTACTGGACAAAGAAGAGGTTGATGTTTTCAGTCAAGACGATCTACAAATGCAGAAGTTGAGTTACCATATGGTCAACCTTGTGTCTTCTCGTGATAACTTTGAGTTTACTGCCTTCACAACAGAGGCAAACCTAACTAATCAAATAGTGAATATCACTGTTAAACCCCTAATTAAGTACACAGAAGGAGTAAAGTTTCCAAATGGAATTCGAATGAAGCTGAAGCCACACTTCCTGAATGCATCTGAACTGGCTTTGTTGAGTGGTAGTGACCCGTTGTTTGAAATTACGTCACCTCCAGAAAATGGCAGGATTTTCCGGGCAACCAGTAGCAAGGGAAAGAAGGCTGAATCTGTGGAGTCTTTCACTTTCAGTGAGCTACAGCAGAAGAGACTGGCCATTGAGTTGAGCGCGAATCTGACAGGAGTCCAGGAAGTAAATGACTCTCTTGGATTTGTTCTTAAAGCTAATAATGTCCAACCTGCCAGGGGGATTTTTGCTTTCACCATCATACCCTATGTTCCTACTCTTGTGATGTCAACAATGATGCCACTATCCACAACCAGACAGGTGTTACCAAACCAAGCCACAGTGATGGACCCTGCTCCATCTCCCTCTGTGAAATCAACACGACGTGTGACCAAATCAAAATTCAAGGGTCTCAACCGCTGGGGTAACTCAGACAGTAAAGGCATTGATACCACTATCCTGAAACCAACACAAGGGTCAGAAGAGGTGTATCCTATAAATAAATCTCCAGTGAAAGTGGAATCAGTAACCCATACGGGCTCCTCAAACTCAATGATCATCCTATTGCCTCTACTTGCTTTCCTACTACTAGTCATCATTGTGGTTGTGTTGGGGCTGCTCTTAAGGCGGAACTGGAGGAAAAAGCCTTTAAAGCGTACATCAGTACCTGAGCCAGACGACCCTTCCTACCAGGATCAGCCAAAGTGGAGTCCAACCGTCCCCATTGTAACTGTCACTCCACTTAATCCAAGAACATTTGGGAGCTCTACCGCAACCAGACTGCAAACCAGAGGTGAAAACTCCCCGTATGGTCAGTCTACATCTCTGTGCTCTTTTGAAGACCTGGAGCAAGAAGTTTCACAGATTTGCAGGACCACCAACCCCACCCTAAAAGATAATCAGTACTGGGTATGACCTATGACCTTGATTATAGTACAGACCTCTCTAAGCTTCAGATTCATCATTCTCTGCTAATGATTGAAGTCTTCCAGAGGGCATTTACATTTCTGTAAAAAAAAAACACTGCATCTTCAAAAATCTGTGGTATCAGCCATTATGATTTGCAAATATTATACACAATCAATTTTCCAACATGAACCCAACTTTTTAAGGTACTGAGGGAGAAAACATTGGCGAGCTGAAGACGTAGGTCTTCTTATGAAAGCTTAATCATATTGATAACAGTATTTTTATTTTTCATTTGGTAACACTTTATAGTAAGATTGTGTATGTTAACATTTATTAATCTCGATTAATGTTAATTTATTTTTTTAAAATATAATGCATTAACTAATGTACACTGTCCAACTTTTGATTTAAAAAATATTTTTTACATGAAAAAATATTGAACCTAGAACCTAACATGAAGCTTGTTTAATAAGTGCTGTTAAAGTATTGCTAATTGTTCTTTCATGTTAACTAATGTAATAAACTAATGTTAACAAAAACAACCTTATTGTAATGTGTTACCTTGAATTTTGTATCCTCATTGGCTGACCGTTATTGTATTTTTGTTTGTTTCCTCGATACACAAAATCATTTGTGAAGACACAAGTGAGACTCTGAGTTTTGTTTAAAGAAGCTTTTGTGTCTACCTCAGTTAAGATAATCATTTTGAGTCAGGATGATGAGCCCCCCCACCCCCATAAATATATAAAAAATTAAAAACACTTACAATACACTGTAATGATATGACACTGAAATTATTTAAATGGGATAACATTTATGTGGTACCTATATCTTTGTTTACGGAAAAAATATTTAAACCTTCAAGGATATTTAGTTATAGACTTTGTGAAATATTATAATTACATTTATTCTGTTACTGAATGAAAATAAGTGTAAACAAGTGGTGTGCACATTTTAATGTAACAGCAAGGTATATCTTTTGGGTATGTTTTACTTAATCATGTTGCGTGTTATAATTTAATGTTTATGTAAATGTCTTTTGTAATCTCAGGAACTTCCTTACAGAAGTAATAACATACATAGAAGTTGTAACTCTTTAAATAATGATGCAATGTGATAAACCACTGGATTTCTGGCACTGATTTGTTTTTGTTTTTTTGTGGTCAATAAAACACTGTTTTATTCTTTTGAACTACTCAAAGTGTCAAAGAGGTAAATACATTTCAATATACAGTATTTAATAAATTTGATCAGCTTTGGCCAAAGTCAAAGTGCATTTATCATTGTATTTAAGTTTAGGCATGTGATGTATTATTTCAACTTAATTATTAAATATGCAAAAGTTTTCGTTTTTTTCATGCCCACAGTGTGTGACCCCGCATGTTGCACAAAAAATATCAACTTGGATTTAGAACAACCTGCAAGTCATATTTCATGGAACAGAGTTACATAATACAAGGTTGTTGCTGAAACGGAATATACTCTATTTACAGCAGATTCAGTCTTTGTGCTTTTTCAAAGTTCAACTTTTTGTTAAAAAAAAATGTCTTTGTCCCTGTATATTCTTTTTCATGTATAAGTCCTATGTATGGTACACTGAATAGTTCTATTTGTCAATAAACTCTGTGTGTACTGCAGCTATCTTGACTCTTCAAATCTTCTGGAGTAGGCAAAATGTAACATATTGTGATACACCCACTGTGCACTTTATTAGAAACACTATGGTCCTAATAAATTGCCCGACATGGTCTTCTGCTGTTTATAGCCCATCCGCCTCAATGTTCAACGTGTTGTGCATTCAGAAATGCTATTCTGCTCACTACAATTGTACAGAGTGGTTATCTGAGTTACCGTTGCCTTTCTGCCAGCTCCAGCCAGTCTGGCCATTCTCAGTCTACAGAACTGCTGCTCACTGGATGTTTTTTGTTTTTGACACCATTCTGAGTAATCTCTAGAGATTGTTGTGCATCAAAATCCCAGAAGTCAGGCAGTTACAGAAATACTCAAACCAGCCCCTCTGGCACCAACAATCATGCCACGACCGAAATCACTGAGGTCACATTTTTACCCCATTCTGATGGTTGATGTGAACATTAACTGAAGGTCCTGACCCATATATGCTGATTTGATGCATTGCTCTGCTGTTGCATGATTGGCTGATAAGATAATCACATGAAAAGTAGGTGTACATGTGTTCCTAATGTGCTCAGTGAGTGTATATTATGTGATCAGTTTTTGACTTAGATTTTTTATAAAGGAATCAAGTGAAATATATCAATTTGCATTATTGTCTTGTAGTTTTTGCCTTCAGAGCCTCTCTCTGCTTTTTTGGAAGCTAATAAAAATGCACACAAAGATTTAAAAATGTAAGCTGCCTCATGAGGATGTTATATGGCTGTTACACTCTGTTCCTATTATGTAATTACTGTGATTTCAGTCAACGTGGCTTTTTTTAATGACTATAAAGATAAAAATTGAGAGCTCTTCTCAGTTAATTTAATCAATAGTTCATTTGTTTAAAATAAACAGGGTTGTCTTTGTGATATCTTAGTGAGGTGAAAAGTAATTTATAGAGGGTGAATTGTAGAAATGGAGCATGCAAGAACAGGAAATAAATAATGTGACAGTCTGGGGATTCATAAAAAAGCATACTATTAATAATATATAATCAGAAAAATCTTTATTATATAGAATAAATACATTATTTAATTACAGATTAAAATCTATAAACCTGTCAGAAACAACATAGTCTGAAGGCATATTGGTTCCTAATGTAGCAATAAGCCTACAAATAATGCAAGCTGGTGACAAAATACAGAGTCTGCCTAAACAGAATGTGCTGAACTTACAACTGTGAAACTGGTTCAGTTAAGAAAATCGGTGTCAGTATATCATCACTGATAATGACCTTGCTTGACATATCTACTTAATCTGTTAATGTCAGTGCATGAAAGGAAATCCATGAGTCCGAAATACAAATTCTGATACTTCTTATCACTTTATCATTAAAAAAATGGTTGACAGTATAAGTGCCATTTAATTGTTAATAGATCTCTTTATGTAATGTGTTGAAGTGATTGGGCAAAAAGAACAAGGCCTAACCCTCTTAATGAATCCCATTCAAGTTCTATTGTACAGAGGCACATTATCTGTAATGATTTTTTCCCTTTCATTTTATTCTTAGTAGTTAATTGTTAATTACCTTTAAAGGTAATTGTAAAATGACTAAATCAGTTTCTCTCCAGATTACTATAAGAAAAGGCCAATGGTCTCCTAGTTGAACACGTTAGCACTTGGCTCTTGTGACTATGACTCATCCTAAGGTATGATTTGTTAAAGAGAGTCCCTAAGAGACCTCATAATGAGCTTAAGCCAGCCCTCCAGACCAAGAAGTGCTGCCCAGCAACAGTGGAATTACTCCCCTGGTTCACTGAGGTCTTAATTAGATTTTGTGTCTTGCTGTTGGCTGAATCATGTGATGGTATTGTTTAGGGGAAGATATTGCTGTGCTTCACTATTTAATTTAAAGTTATTTAACTAACAGGACAAATGTCTTTTCCACCAGTGATTATTAGATTATCACACTCCATTTCAGAACACACTTGGAACAGTCACAATTCCCAGGTGGGAAATGCTCATGAACACAGTGTTCTTCACCATATATGTCTTAAATTTTAGAGTGGTTCTGACTACCAAATTTGGTGGTATAGCATGATTTTTATAATGTTAAGGGTAAATTATCTTATGAGGCTTGGTATGCAGCACCTAAAAGACTGTTAGATTTGCCCAAAATAGTTTTTAAACTAAATATAAATGCTATATATATGCTTTATCCTCCCTATATGGCTAACACAAAGAAATCTAGTCCTTTTTGTTGGTCCAGTTTTGCTTGTTCCAATTTTCCTTGCGTTAAGACATAATACATAATTAGTGCACATAAATTAATTTGCATGTATGTATGTGATTTTGTTCCAATTTGTTCCACAAATGAAATGTGTTTAACAGAAGATAGAAAGTAATAAGGGTTTGGAACAATATGAGGGTGAATAAATGATGACAGAATTTTTGGGCAAACTATCCCTTTTAACATTTAACATTGTGGCATTTATGGGAAAAGTTCTTCATTGTACCGTAGTGATTCAAACAGATGAACTTAATTCTCAACATACTCTAAACTGATTCTCAAGCATACCCAAATAGGGCCTTAGTGAACAGAGTCCAAATATGTAAAGTAAAGATGTGAAATGTAACATTTAGAGACAGAATTTCACACATTTGTGGGTGAGGTCATCTTTAAATTTCTTAAAATGCATTTATATCTTTGTTGGGACCAAATTTCTTTTTTGAAATGGCTATCTAGGGTAGAGGGCCTCTCAATTCCTCTTTTCAGAAGAATTCCAAAAGAGGAATCCTTTTTTGGAAGTTATTCAGAGAGATTTCATAGAGATTATTCTTGAAATGAACAAGCTTTGATCAAAGACATAAACATTTTAGTGCAGTTATATTAACTTCTTTAAAACCTGTCCTCAATCCATACATAGTTTCTTATTCTAGAGATGCAGCATTCAGACATTCAGGTCATTAGGAATAAATGGAATGATTAGGGTAATCTGGGACATTCTTTATTCTGTTGATTACTGTATTGATTTCACGCCATCATTCATACCATCACTACACATCAGACGTTATCACATAATCTGACAATAATATGGTAATATTAACATAGACTGACTTGTAATAGAGCAATAAATTTACAGTAAACATCTGATCTTATGTGTCCCTTATTGCCCATTTTCTTAAATGATCCTAATTCACCTTATGTCTCAATTCTTGTGTAAAGAGCTGCGATAATTTAAACAAATCAGACTACCAAAATTTCAACTCAGAGCAAAATAATCACTGCCCTAAATGGTCAAGTCAAGCCATTTTTATTAGTATAGCACATTTCACTATGCACATCTTTTCAAAGCAGCTTTACAGAAAAATATCCTTTAATGTCTGTAATATCTTAAATGTCATAAAGTCCTCATTGAGCAGTTTAGTTGAAAAACGTCATTGAAAATCATGAGGAAAAATCATGAGGAAAAATCATTTGTCTTTTTCCCCCTAAAGAGCAAGCCAAATGCCACTGTGCAAGAAACGCCAAAACTCCAAAAGATGCTAGTTAATAGAGGAAAAACACTCTGGGGAATCCAGGCTCAGCTGGGGGAGCCAGTTCCTCTCTGGATATACAGCAGTGGTTCTCAACACGGCAGTGGTGCCCCCCAGGGGGCATTCAAAGGAGGCCAGGTGGCGCAGAGAGCAAATTAGCAGAGAGGGAAGTGTTAGGTTACAAATGTTTATAAGTCATAATAATCAAATTTATCGTCAAGTTCCTCTTTTTTTTTATATAAATATTTATCCCCTTTACTCCCCAATTTGGAATGCCCAATTCCCACTACTTAGTAGGTCATCGTGGTGGCGCAGTTAAGCACCTCAATCTGGGTTGCAGAGGACAAGTCTCAGTTGCCTCAGCTTCTGAGACAGTCAATCCACGCACTTTATCATGTGGTTCATTGTGCATGACACCGCGGAGACTCCCAGCATGTGGAGGCTCCTGCTACTTTCTGCAATCCATGCACAACTTACCACGCATCCCATTGAGAGCGAGAACCACTATTCGCGACCATGAGGAGGTTACCCCATGTGACTCTACCCTCCCTAGCAACTGGGCCAAATTGGTTGCTTAGGATTCACTGGATTCACACCCCGGATTTGAACTTGCGACTCCAGGGGTGGTAGTCAGAGTCTATACTCGCTGAGCTACCCAGGCCCCCTTGTCAAGTTCCTCTTTGCATTAAAAATTGTATCTAGACTTGGAGTATATCGGTTGGTTCTCAATTGTACAGGTTGGAACGCATTTGTTCTGCAGTTCATCTGATTTTGAAGTCTAGCGAAGCATCTGAAGTATCTGGTTTAGCAGCGTCAAATACACAGGCGGAGGCACAACATCGGCTAATGCACCTGTATGTAATGTATGGCTCTGTAGATGGATGCAGCTCAATGGACAGAGCAGCGCGAGCACAAAGCTCTTAAAGCTTGAGCTCTTAAACTCACAGCTTTGCAAGAATCAGTGAGAAGCACAGCGCGAGAAGCGGAAACCATTTGAATTCAGCACAGAATTCTACATTACCAACCTTGAATTTATGGTAGTAACACTAACTGAACTTTAGGCAGAAATAGATTCATAATACATATTATCATATCACTACTTCAGCGCTATTAAATTTGTCATAGGCTACATTAGGGGAGTGAGGAAATATAAAAACATTTAGTTACAACTTATAAATATTTATAATTTGTATTTATTGTTTTGACATGTTTAGAGTAGGTCTTCTGTTTATCATTTCAAAAATGCCATAGTTTGTTTTATAGCAATCCTGTTACATCTAACCATGGTAGTGAAGAAGATCCATGCTTCCATGTTACAAATACCACTGTTAAAACTGTAAAATAAATAATTAATGAATAAGCAAAAAGGCAAATGTAAAATATATTAACAATATCACTTAGTTAGTTTCACTTAGTTTCTGTCTTTGCATTTTCATTTTATATGCCCCAGATATAGTCCTCCATCTGCTTGAATTCAAGAAATGCAAGGTTTGGTCTCACATTCATGATGCATAAGCCTGCTGAATTTATTAACACAACTTTCAAACTATGCAATGTATTGAAGTTGCTTTGTGCAAATTAAGCAAATAACACAAATATTGAGTTTTATGTTTTTTCTCTCTCTCATTTTTGCTACAACAAAGTCTCCGCTTTCAAATTATGTCATTCATCAAAAAAAGGTTAAGAACCACTGTTATACAGCATGAATATAATGGCAATATTAGTTATCTATGTGTAGAACAAATCATGGATTATTTGGGTAAACTGCGTAGTTTTGTGGTGTAACTGTAGGATTTTGAGTGATCTGTAATATTAATGATTAAGTGTCTTTAAAGTCCATCCCGAAAGTGACTGTGGAAGTGCAGGTAGATTAAGTGTCCTTAGTTACTGTATTTGGTTGATAAGGGCTTCAGTTGACAGTAATTTATTGCCTACGAATTCAATTTTAAGAGTTCAGTGATGCAAGCAGTGGTAAGAGAAGAGTAACTGATGTTCGATGGGATTTTAGTTTAAGTTGAGTGCTAAAAATCGGATTTTGTAAAATTGTTTGTTTACTGTCAGATTACTCAGTTCACAGCTTTTAGAATTTACTTTGGCTTGCATTGAAAAAAGGTTTTTTTTATAATGCAGGTTCAACAAGCACAGTCATGTGTCATACATTATTCAGCAGCAGCTCATAGTTTTGAGAATCAGCAGAATGAAACTCAACTCATCAAATTTCCAGGAGGCTGGGTCTGTAAAATACTGAGCTGCAGCATTCAACTGCAGTTAAACCCTTGAACAACCTGGAAATTCTACATTTAGAGAATCCAACCACACTGTCTTGACCTCTGGAGTCATACAGGGAATATTTTTGTATATCTTTTCCCCCTGAAATGTCAAATAACATTGATGTCTGAAATAGTTCATGGATATCTGAAATGATGGAGGATCGGGGGATGGTAGAAGAGCACTGCCACTGTTTTATGAATTATATGACTTCGATTAATCTATGTAGATCCTAATACATGTAGCTGTTTATTGAACTCACGCTCACCCAATACAACAGTGAGAAGAAATCTGTGTGTGTGAGTGTGTGTGTGTGTGTGTGTGTGTGTGTGAGAGAGAGATCAGGCCTCTTGTAAAGCAGCCAGAGGGAGGAGGAAGCAGTCAGCATTTTTTAGACAACATGAATGAGGCCCTGCTGGAAAGGGCTTCCTGTGTGGTGCTATTAAAACAAAAAGCTAGCAAAGAATGCCCACTGCTCCAAAATTCCAGACCTTTCTGTCAGGTACAGAGAATAGGCTCAGTCCAACTCCACTCACCTTAAATGGTGCAGAAATTATTAAGTAGTTTGTGTTGATTTACATACAGTACATCCCATTAAAGTAAAATTTTCCAAAAAGTTTTAATCATGTTTTTTCTCAAAGCGATCTTTGAAACATTGCCGATCAGCTGAAACTGGATATAAAATGACTTGTTTTCCAGCTGGAGGTTTAGGCTGGGTGTAGCGTGTTTGTAATTCACTTGAGAGTGGGCAGGAAATGTAAAGGCCTGTTGTGCACTGCCAGGATTACATCATGGGATATCACTGCTTGTTATGCTAGAGGGCTGGTCACTCTAACAGTCATTGAAAAGACAAACCTGTATACATATTTCTGCAATGACTAAATAAACAAAAAGCTTGCTTTAATTGTTTGTATTAATGTTTTTGAGACCTCTGTTTTAGAGAAATAAACTTTTATAGGCTTTTTCCACCATTGGGTCGAACTGCTCACTGTGGTGCTGCGAAATCAGGATTAGAATGGACTGACTGAGCAAGTGACCAATCACGTGTCGCCACAAAAGGCATTCCACCAGCATGGTTGACTATGGTTAGCTAACCATGCTGAAAAATCAGGGCCTGGAACGGTTTGTAATCGAATTGTTCAGAACGTTGCTCAGGTGGAAATGCGCCTGGAACCATTACTCACAGTAGTCACAACTGTTTCATTCTACAGTAGGTTCTATTAATTAAGCTGTCAAAATAAAAGAATCATATGATATAACTGACTTTAAACACAAAGGAACTGACATAGTTAGCGTTTGTGTGACATACGTGTGATTCACAGCACAAAGGCAACCAGATGATAGTTCACATGTTGCCTCTCTGTCAGAACCTTGTGACTTGTGGCGTGACAACATATTTGTTTATTTCTCAATGGCCATGCTGAATCACAGAAAATGGTGCAGCTGATCTACTACATTTTCAAATCATCACTGATGGGAATCCAACAATTTTAAGTAAACTGTTGGCGCTCTTAAAAACCTGCTCACAACAACATGTAATGTGTTGTTAAATAAAAAGGAGGATATCACAGAATTTCCTGTGGTCACTGGTTCCTCTACAGATGAAAAACAGCACATTTTTATAAGAGCCTCAAAATTCCATCAGATCGTGGTCTAACTTTCTGGGAATTTCTATGGTAAAAACCAAGGATATGATGAAATCAAAGCAATGGAATCTAAAGTCATGCTGCTGGTCGGTGGGGAGTAGTTGGGATTTTTAGGTGTCAACCAGGAATGTTCACCCTTTAGGCTAAAATGGTGGTGTGATGGTTTAAAGTCGAGATCTCATGGCAGGGTCAAGTGCACATCAAAGGCCTGTAATTGGAAACAGAATGTCAAGCAGCTTGTTCCTGGCACTGCTCATGTGTTCTTAGAAACTGTAGAGCTGCATGCTATTGTCCAATAAAAACAACAAGTTAACTTATAATTGAAGATAATCAACACATCTTGTCTGCAGTGAAATTTGCATGTTATTTTGATTCATTTTTTGAAAATCATTACAAGTTAGATTTATGATATTATTTGCAGTACTACATATTGCAGTAAGAAATCTAAAACATAATTATTTATTACACAACTTAATGTGAAACAGTCATCTCTGCTTGACATAATTGTCAGTACATATTTAACAAGCAAACATGCTTTAATGACCCTATTTCCAGTAATAGACTCTGTTTAACTTTAGAGTCTATTTTGCCCTGAGACAGAACACTGGTATTAAAATGAATGTGGTGGATGTAGATAAGGAAGTCCTTCTTTATCACCTTTTAGATAAAGGCATCGCACGTTTATCAACTCGTAAACGTGTGTGTGCATTAGCTGGACCAGCCTGAAAAGATACGTATTTTTAATGAGATTTATGCTAAAAAAAATAATTTGATTTTAAAAGTAAAAATTTTGATTACGTTTTTTTTGTCAGATTTAACTGCTGATCTGAAATATGTCCTTTGATCGTTATAATGACCAACCGTTTTTGAGATTTCTGTCTTTCCACATTCAAGTAGATTGGAGCTGAACATTTATGCCAAAGTGAACTGAGTGAACTGACTTGCCTTAAAAGAAACTTTGCTATAAATACGTTTTTATTTGACTTTACCTCCCCTAGGATTTAGCGAAGGACTTTGAAGATGCAATTCGTTTTCACTAAAGATTTCTAAATGTTGTTTTCTGATTACTGATTAAGACAGGAGAAGCCCATGTGTTTAAAATAAAAAAGAGAGAACTGAACATGAAAGACCATGCAAAATGGAAGTAGACAAGTAGCTGTTTTTTTTTATATTTTTTTGTGCGTGATAACTAAAGGGAACCTAGGTTGACATCTGAGCCATCACTGATGCCTACAAGGAGATACGATCATCCGACATTTAACAAGTAATAACATCTCACAAAGGGTTTGTATGAGTTGGTCTGAGATATAATGCCAAGCAGCATTGGCTGTAACATTATTCAATTAATGGGGATGAATTGTAATTTTGTTTTCAAATGTGATTTCCTACTGGGACATTCCTCAAGAGGGTGGAACTGGATTTGGGTTTAATGCATGAAAGAATCTCAGGACTTCAATTTAGTTGTTAAAAACTGGCCAAAACATCTATTGTATATGAGTTTAAAGTCGACCCCTCCACTACACAGATGTTTGTGTCCTTTAACTCATGTTAACTCAATACATTTTTGGCTCACAGCTATTAAGCTTCCTGGATACCCTATTATTTCGAACATAACATTTTACATTAGAAAGAATCAAAAGTTAAAGTAGTACATGTTCTTAAAATCTACTGTTGCCATTTATTGGGGCATCAAAATTGACCCCTCCATCAGCTCCTTTAGGAAGAACTTGTGTTCATGCAGTTGACAACATCTGGAAGGCATTTCCTGTCAAGCCATTTAAGCCAGCGTTTAACATTCCAACACCCACAGCAATGCATGCTTCTTTAACATGTTTACTAAATATTCAATCAGCGATTAAATATGTGCATCTTGTGACACTGGCTTACAAAATGTCCTGACTGTTGTAAAGAACTTTACCAGTCTAACACAATTACACAACAAGCAGGCTTCCAATGAGCAATGCTGTGCTGCAACGTAAACAGGAAAAGACACAGACATTTGATACAAACTGAGTCTAAATGTAGACTGGTAAGTAAATTATGTGAATTAAACCAGACGGAAGTACAAGATAAAATTACATTAAATTACCTCACCAGTGGCCAGATTCACTAAACGTTCTCAGGAATACAAATTTTCTTAACTACTATTTCCTTCTTATTTTCTAACATAAGAAAAAAATATATGTTGTATTCCTGTAAAGAGTTCTTAAGAATGTTTTTATATCTTCTTCATGTCTCTGATGGGAAAGGGTACATATACAATACAGAGTAGACAGTTACAATAAAATCTTTTGATGTCTTAGTTTGATTATTGAGATTTTCTGTATCAATGCACCATTTTCTCGTTATTTCGGAAATCTCAAGAAACCTAAATGACATTGAAAGCAAAGAAGTCCAGTAAAGTGGGGACTTCGAGACAGGGTTGCCTATAACTGGCACTAGGATGCTTGTTTGGCTCACCTCCCGGAGACCCATCCTGCTGAAAGCAGAGGGTACTTCTGTGTTTACAGCCAGGGCTGAGGAAAATGGCTGTGTCAGTTCCAATGAGAGTGGGCAGGTCTGGCAAACAGGCTGCGTTCCCACGGCTTGGCCTTGAAAAAAGGCATTTTCCCCATTCACAGTGAGCACTCTCATTCCCACATCAAGAACAGAAATATAAATGTTAACTTTGACAGCAATAACAAAACGTGTTGTTACAAGCTGATGCAACATATGATCTAATAAGTAGATGGCAAAATAACATTACTGTAATTTTTTTCAAGATTTTACAAAAATGTCACTATACCATATGTATAGACCATTTCAAGGGTGTAAAAATTAACAAAGGAATTAAAACGTTCTCTTACGAGAGGTTCTCTCGTATTGCGTAAGCTAGCTTACGCTACGGGAAAGATTCATCTTTTCTGAGATATTGAAGCCAAAAAATTATCCTTAATTTTTGTATCCATTGTCAACGCAGTGCGGCAGCTGCAGACCTTGAGCGGGCTAGCTAGCGAGCTCATAGGTTGCTCTGTGGCAACTGCTGCAGCCTATAGACGAGCTTGGGCGAACTCGCATCCAATGAGAGGCGTCCGCGCGCTCACTGCATCAAAGCCCGCCAAAATGGGCGTGACTAGAGTGCATATAAGCGTAGTTCGTAGGCTGGAACCCTGATTTTCATCTCTTCAGCGAAGCTCTTCGCATCGCTGACCTGGAAGCCGCGTCGCCGTTCGAGGGGCATCTAGCAAGCGTGGACAGCGCTAGAAGAAGCCGGCCGTCTCAGCCACCTTCAGCCATCCTGCGAGCTACGCCATCCGACGACGTATCCTTTTATTCAGCAAGCTAGTTCTCACGAACTATTCACAAAAGAGTACGAGCGTCTTTTTCAAGATGCCTCGCTCCACTTGCGCCTCATGTCGCGCCCTTCTCAGCACAGGAGACCGCCACATCATCTGCGCTCTCTGCCTGGGACTGGGGCACGCAGAGCTCGCCCTCACTGAGGGCGGATGCGATTTCTGCGAGGCGCTACCGATGTCGACCCTGCGGGCTCGACTCGAAGCGGTCAAAGCAGAAACCGCCGCGCCGCCTTACCTTCAGCCGCGCAGGAAGAAGCGCCGCTCACAAAGGCTGCCGGAAACTGTGGTTGAAGCGACTGCCTCACCGGAGCCTCTCCCTCGAGCATCGCTTTCACCCTCCCCGCCCCCCCGGGACGCGCAGTTGCCGCCGAGCGGCCGCACTGCTGCCATCTCGGATGACGAGGCGGAGGATAAGGGCCGCTGTTCCATCATGGCTTCGGACAGCGAGGAGTGGACAGGCTCCCAAGCCTCCTCCTCGGCCCAGGAATCCAGCAGGACCCGCGCCGGAGTCGAAGGGGAGTTAACACGCCTCCTCACACAGGCCGTCGTCCGCCTCGGGCTCGAGTGGTCACCGCCCCTGAGCAGGCACCCAACAGACTCGACGGCTGCTTTCTTCAAAGCCATCGCCGCTCTACACCCGCGGCCCGGGCCGCTCCCTTCCTGCCGGAATTACATACGGAGCTTGCAAAGTGGTGGAACACTCCTTTTTCAGCCAGGACCCGTTCCCACGTCTCCACCTCTCTCGCGTCGGTGGACGGCGCCACTGAGAGAGGCTACTCCTCCATCCCCCCGGTCGAGAACTCGGTAGCAGCACACCTTTGTCCGCCCTCCGCGAGATGGCGTTCCAAGCCTGTGCTTCCGTCTAAGGCCTGCAGAGCGACTTCCGCCTATGTTGGCCGCGCCTATTCCGCCGCCGGCCAAGCCGCATCTGCTCTGCGCTCAATGGCCGTTTTACAGATCCTACAAGCAGACCTTCTTCGGGAGTGGGATGAGAAAGGCAGGCACCCAGAGGCTGTTACTGATCTGCGAAGCGCGACAGACCTCGCCCTTCGCGCTACCAAAGCTGCAGCCCAAGCTCTAGGGAAGTGCATGGCCTCGCTGACTGTGACCGAGAGACACTTATGGCTAACACTAGCCGACATGGGAGAAGCAGAGCGCTCCACGTTCCTCAACGCACCGCTCTCTCCGACCGGTCTCTTCGGCTCCGCGGTGAGTGGCATTGTTGACCGCTTCTCAGAAGTCCAGAAAGCCACCCAAGCCATGAACCTCTTCCTGCCGCGTCGCGCTAGCTCCTCTGCAGGCCGCTCACGTGATCAGCCTCCTGCACGAGCCTCTTCACAGCGCCCAGTTCAACAAACTCAGACTTCTCAGCGTCGACAGGGCGGCCGCCCTCGATCGCGCTCAGACAGCCGCCGCAGACCGCCGCCCCGCGGGCCTCGATTTAAGGTAACGCTGAAACCAGAGCAACCGAAGTCTTCCTAACTTTGTTAAACAAACGACGGCTCAGTCCCGCCGCGGCCGGACCACCGTCAAAGCTTTGCCCCCTGTCAGTCCCCTTCTCTCAGGCTACTACAGTGGTGAATTTAGCAGCCAACAAGCCGGTGACACTGCCCGCTTGCCTGCATTCAAACGCCGTTTTCACGGCGACCCAAATAAATCTTTTAAAGAGCAAACATGTCTTATGTGTAGAAAAAGTGCCCACAACCCAGCGTTCGCCCCTACACACAAGCATAACACATCCCGTGCCCCTATCACAGCACGCGCTCATAAAGCGGTTACGAACCGCTCGAGCGTCAGAGTCAATGAAGGCGCCCACAAATGCGTGCGCGCGCCCATTCTCTGCCCGCTCTGTCACACGACCAGCCCTATGTGTAGAAAATGTGCCCACAATCCAGTGTTCACTTCTGCACACAAGCACTGCATGTCTCGTGTCCCCACCAGAGCACGCTCACATAAAGCGGTTACGAACCGCTCGAGCGTTAGAGTCAATAAATGCGCCCACAAATGCGTGCGCGGGCCCATTCTCTGCCCGCTCTGTTACACGGCCAGCAACCATTCCTCTGTGTGTAAGTCCCGTGCCCATGACTATGCTTGCACATCACGTAACAGATGTGACTCTTTCACCATTCATTCCAATCGGGAAGTCACTCACAAAACAGCCTGTTCATGCTGTCTGCGAGCAATCATGCATGAACACACTAAACGCGCTCACACATTTTGTTCAGCGCTCTGTGTGCGGCAATCAGAGCGAATTGGCCATTCACCCTCTAGCGTTATGCTTCAAAGCGTGGGAAGCTATTCCAGGGATATCCAAGTGGGTGTTAAGCACAATACAACAGGGCTATTTGCTACAGTTCGATCGCCGCCCCCCTCGCTTCAGAGCGCGGCTCGAAACCACTGTGAACACGGAAGCAGCGTGCATGCTTCGTTCAGAAATAGCAAGCCTTCTGTGCAAAAGGGCCATAGAAAAAGTGCCACCCTCTCTGAGCGAGTCGGGGCTTTACAGCCGTTATTTTCTTGTTCCCAAGAAAGACGGCGGCCTCAGACCCATATTAGATCTCAGGGTTTTGAACAAGGTGCTTGCAAAAAGACCGTTCAAAATGCTTACAATCAGGAAACTCCTCGCGCATGTGCGCCAGGGGACTGGTTTTTTCTCTCGATCTGAAAGATGCATACTTTCAGATTCAGATAAATCCCGTCACAGGCCATTCTTGAGATTCAGCCTTCGACGGCCAGGTTTATCAATACACCGTCCTTCCGTTCGGCCTGTCCTTAGCACCCGTACTTTCACGAAGTGCATGGATGCGGCGCTCGCACCCCTGCGGAGTCAGGGTTTGCGAATTCTGAACTATTTGGACGACTGGCTGATTATGGCTCAGTCACATATGGAGCTTCTGTCTCACAGAGCAGTTCTCCTCAGCCATCTGAACAGTTTGGGTCTTGCAGTCAATTGGACCAAGAGCTCACTACAGCCCAGTCAGACCATTTCCTTCCTGGGAATAGAACTAGACTCCGTGGCAATGACGGCTCGCTTATCTACACAGCGCGCACGCCGTGTTCAGCGACTAGCCGCATCTTTTCAGATGAACAGCCTCACGCCTCTGAAGAAATTCCAGAGAGTGCTAGGTTACATGGCCTCAGCCGCAGCAGTACTTCAGCTGGGTTTACTGCACATGCGCCCGCTTCAGCATTGGCTAAACACCCGCGCATCTCGCCGGGCTTGGGCCACAGGCCGCCAGCCCATCAAGGTGACTCAGACCTGTATATCAGCTCTGCAGCCCTGGACAGTGGCCGAATGGTATCAGCGGGGAGTGACAATGGGAGCTGTATCACCCCGAAAAGAAATCTCGACAGACGCGTCCAACACGGGTTGGGGCGCGGTCTGCGAGGGCTCTCCGGTTTTCGGCCTATGGTCAGTTCAGGAAAAGCTCCTTCACATAAATTGTCTGGAAATGATAGCGGTCGAGTACGCGCTCGTGCGCTTTCTCCCGGTCATTCAGGGTCACCACGTCCTGGTCCGTTCGGACAACAGATCTGTGGTATCCTACCTAAACCGTTAGGGCAGTGTCAGATCCAGGAACCTCTTCCATCTGACAAAACGTATACTGAGTTGGTCCCAGTGCCACCTGCGCTCGCTGAGGGCGACGCACGTGCCAGGCCACCTGAACGACGGCCCGGACAGACTGTCCAGAGACAATATTCCCCCAGGGGAATGGTCTCTGCACGCTCAAACAGTCCAGACGTTATGGCACCTATTCGGCAGAGCAGAGATAGACCTCTTTGCGTCCAAAGAGAACTCTCACTGCCCAATATTTTTCTCGAAAAGCGAGGACGCGCTGGCCCAGGACTGGCCTAGACGCCCGCTTTACGCCTTCCCTCCCGTCTCGCTATTCCCACAGGTAATGCAGAGGATCAGGGAAACGCGTCACTCGGTGCTCCTCATAGCCCCGCGTTTGGAGAATCAGACATGGTTCCTGGAGCTTACGCAGCTGTCACTGACAGCGCCGTGGCCCATCCCAGTGAGAGCAGATCTCCTCTCTCAAGCTCGCGGCACAATCTGGCATCCCCACCCAGAGCGCTGGGCGCTGCATGCGTGGGTGATCAACGACTACCCGTCGCTCTGCCAGAAGGAGTAATAAACACCATCATACACGCTAGAGCCCCTTCCACGAGAAGACTCTATGCGTCAAAATGGTCTGTGTTCTCAAAATGGTGCACTGACAGAGACCTGGACCCGCGGACATGTGGGGTGTCGTCGCTGCTCGTATTTCTACAAGAGCTGCTGGATAAGGGCAGATCCCCATCCACGCTCAAAGTGTATGTGGCGGCCGTTGCGGCGTTCGCTGAACCCCTGCACGGCCAGTCATGGGGTAAAACGAGCTGGTCATCCGCTTCCTCAGGGGAGCTAGAAGGATGAACCCCCGCGCCCCCATCGGTTCCTATCTGGGATCTTTCTATAGTTCTCGAAACTATGAAAGCCCCCCCTTTCGAACCACTTCAATCCGTGGATTTGAAATACCTTTCACTCAAAACCGTTTTTCTGACTGCCCTGTCATCAGTCAAACGTGTGGGAGACCTTCACGCGCTGTCTGTCAGCGCTGCGTGTCTTGAGTTTGGACCAAGTGACTCCAAGGTCATTTTAAAGCCTAGACACGGCTATGTTCCCAAGGTGATCGGTACTCCTTTCAGAGCACAGGTCATTTCCCTATCGGCGCTGCCAGCATCCGATAGCGAACGCGACGCCAATCTCCTTTGCCCGGTCAGAGCACTGAGATTGTATACTGCGCGCTCCGCTGCTTTCAGACGCTCCGAGCAGCTTTTCGTTTCGTTCGGAGGGCGCACCAAAGGTCTCGCCACCTCGAAACAGACACTATCTAGATGGATAGTGGACGCTATTGCTGCTTCATACGCGTCAAAAGACCTGCCATGCCCGTTGGGCATTAGGGCTCACTCCACTAGAGGCATGGCATCCTCGTGGGCATGGTCCAGCGGGATTCCCATTCACGACATATGTGTGGCAGCGGGATGGACTTCCCCTCCACCTTTGTCAGATTTTACAATATGGAAGTGCCCGCTCTGCAGGCAAAACTACTAGCGGTTTAATACGCTACAGCTCCCCTGGTGAGCTGCACTGATGGGACACATTCCACACAGACCGGCACCGCCGCTCTGTCGTTCCCTTCCCACTATGTGCTTATGTATTACACAATCAATGACCCGCATTCTTGCCGGCCAAATATTATTTCCCCACTCATAAGGGCTCCCCCGGGTCCCCCCTTAATTCCCTGGGACTCATACAGTGGATGCTTGGCGCGCACGGCATTGACAATGGGTTCCCGTAGCGTAAGCTAGCTTACGCAATACGAGAGAACCTCTCGTAAGAGAACGTATCGGTTACCTAACGTAACCTCGGTTCTCTCTAGATGAGGGAATGAGTATTGCGTAGCCGGCCGTGCTCGCGCCACGAGCGACTTTTCGCTTCAGTCAATGAAAACCAGTGTTCCAGCCTACGAACTACGCTTATATGCACTCTAGTCACGCCCATTTTGGCGGGCTTTGATGCAGTGAGCGCGCGGACGCCTCTCATTGGATGCAAGTTCGCCCAAGCTCGTCTATAGGCTGCACCAGTTGCCACAGAGCAACCTATGAGCTCGCTAGCTAGCCCGCTCAAGGTCTGCAGCTGCCGCACTGCGTTGACAATGGATACAAAAATTAAGGATAATTTTTTGGCTTCAATATCTCAGAAAAGATGAATCTTTCCCGTAGCGTAAGCTAGCTTACGCAATACTCGTTCCCTCATCTAGAGAGAACCGAGGTTACGTTAGGTAACCGATACGTTACTGCGCATGTCTGGCCCTGAAGCGTTTCAGTTAGCAGCATTTTGCGAACACAGAACTGTCAAAATAAAGTGACTAGCGCATACTTTTAAAGTCTAGCTAAAACAGAACAAATGAGATATTTGCAAAAACTGAAAATAAACAATGAGGTGGCATTACCAGATCTTTTAATTAAGACTTTTCTCCAAAAACATCAAGCGTTTACCTGACGCGTTGTTGATACTTCGCAAGAGAGGCTATGAAAATGTATCGTAGTTTAGATGCCTGCAATTATTCCTCAGCGGCAAGGTCGGGAATATTGGATCACTCTTTTTATAATCAATGAAGCTGTGAACACTGCAAGCTCGCGAATCGCAGACAAGATAACGGGTTTCCTTTTAATTATAAAAAAAACTTTCCTTGTGTGTCTCTTTTATACTACTCCAGATACTCCAGAGAACTTGGCAGTGCGATAATGCAGACATTGTTAAATTTTATATGACAAATTGCTCGCTAGGTTCCTCATTAGTAAGCCACTTTAGATAAAAGTGTCTGCTAAAAGACTGTAAATGACTTATGCAGCATGATTCATTATAATGGGAGCAATAGTCACATTTAGAGCCCATAAAGGAATAGGCTACTCGGACTTCATTTGCCAGCTAAACTTACTATTAGTTGGCAAAAATGTCGTTCACCTACCAGAGATAAGATGTATGCTACAGTTTTTAGTACTGCACATATCTAGCCAGCTGTCTCGCTTTACTGCAGCAGTTCATGCGTTCATATGTGGTTACTTTTTCAGAAATCGAAACACTTTAATTTATAGCCGTAAATGTTTAAGAAACAAAGATGTCACTTACATCGACAAATAGCCCTTGCAATGGTATATAAGGGAACGTGAATGTTTTCTGTTAATATTGCATTATTTTCAATAACCTTTTAGCTTTTTGCAGCAATAAAGTTCACTTAAATGGTCCTGTGGTGTAAAAAAATATATTTTTTAAAGTACAAATATTTAATGTATTCGCTCAATTTAATATATATGAGGTCATAAAACTGTGTAACAATTCTACAAGCATTTGATAAAAAATGTCATATCAAGTTTTTATATTCAATAGATATACTGTACAAAAGTTCCTAAGAACATAACAGGATTCTGTAACTGTACAGACTCAAATGAGGATTTCAAGTGATGAATGTCGAAAAGTTTAATGTTGTTTTAATGCTGATACAAATTAACAATCACAAGTCTCCGTTGACTATCATTATCATGACTGTCAATATGTACACTGTGAAAATAGAGCATGCCTACATTATCCAGTCAAATCGTGTGATAGTGTTGATACATCAAAAACTGGATCCATTTTCACATTTTTCATGCTTCAACAACAGTAAGAAAACCAGAGCCCTATTCAAATCTTTCCTCTCGCATTTCTTTCAGTATGACGCTGGTGTTTGTAATGAAACTGTACCATTAATGTCAGTGTTTTAAAAAGAGAGCTCAAGACATAACCTGAAAAAAAGAGAAAAAAAAAAACAAATAGAAAAAGAGAAAAATAAATGTAAATCCCACAACATCTGCCATAGCAGATGGTTATTGATATTTTTTAATTAATTCAAGATGCTCTATGCGGTGTATGACTACTTGGTGCCTCCCGCAAAACACAAAAAATTAAATATTCGGTGTAACAATCAAAGTTACGTAGGTGAAAAGTTTATTTGGAAAAATTATTTTACATTTCAGCACAGCTTGCCGTGGTTCTTCTTGCACAATGATAAGTAAAAATCTTTAGTAGAAAATAAACAAAATGCTCTGAGCACCTAGGGAAAAATGGGTTCATTAGCCAATAAAAAGGTAATAAAATGTCAAAATGAACTGTGAGCTGTGCTTTCTGTTTACATCAATATCTTTTTACTTAACTGTCTCTGTGTAATGGCAGGTAATCTGGTGTGGACTACTATTTTTGCATATTGTGTTCTGCATTTGGGGGGATCAGACTAGATACCAAATTAGGGCATTACATCCAGCTCCTCTTTCACTTGAAACTTATCTTAAGCATTAAGCCAGCGTCTCCTTAACCCGGCCACTTTAAGCAGTTGTGACATTTTAATAAGATAATAAAATTCATCCCTTATAAAAACAAACCTTAAGAGAAGATATATAAGAATAATATATATATATATATATATAGTTCTTTTTTGAGAAATTATAAAAACACCAACGAGGCGGGATTGAAAGGCACACCAGTGATGACAGTGGCTCTACAAGGTCTGTAAACATTTAGCCTAAGTTTGACTAAGACAGGATCGAATGTTTAAAAGCTGGCAGTGAGGAGTCACGCAAGCTCCTCGAGTCATCAATATATCATTAATCTGTGTGAATATTATGCAAAACTGTCTAAAACATTATATTAGTAGCAGAATCAAAGACATAACATGCTCTCTGTGCCTATGTTAGGACGATGGCGGTGTTCCCGATTCTCTGTAATCTTGCATATTTCGTGATCCTCTGCGTGTCACTGTCCTACTCTTAGTTTCACAGAGGATAACAGTCCAAACTAGTCCAACCATTGCAGAAGAGGTTTGTTATCACCATCTCACTGTATACTTTCCCTCAGCAGTATATATACTGTAGTTCCTTATAACTGACATTCATTGTGTAGGGAGAGAATTCACAAATTTTAGACAGAAGGGTTCACCATTTGGTTCTTCGTTTGTCGTATTGCTAGAATGGGGCTGGCAATCCCTCGCCTAGCTTTCTGCTGGACGAGATGAAGCTTTGTCAGTCTGATGCAAAGGTGGTTCATTTAGGCATTGTCGTATTTCTGCAACGCCTCCTCCAGCTTGCCAGTGATCTTCTGGAAGAAGCTGATCTGCTGTTGTAGGCAATGCTGCATCTGAGATTTAAAGTCCCGCACTCGAATCTGATGGAAGTGCTGGATCTCGGCCAGTGTGGCGAAGGAGATGATGTTGCAGCGTTCCCTGATGCCATCAGCTTGCTGGCTCTCCATCTTCCCTTCCTCTGCGTGCTTTTGACTCTCCTTTACCTTTGTTAGAGCACCTGTGGGCAGAGCAGAACCTGGCTTAGACTAAATATTGACAGACATTTCATAGGTTTATTTGGCGATTGCATAATTACTTATGTTTGCCAATTCAGAAGGCAAGCAGTAAAATCACACATAAAGAAGTGTTGCAACAAGGCTGTATTTTGCAAGTTCTGTTATCTCAATAAGTTTATATGAATGTTGTCAAATTCAATGAGAAGTCACTATATTTCAACCAGAAATGTAATGGCAACTTAAGATATATTTCTAAATGTTAAATTTTTGACCTTCATAACTGACAAAAAAAACATGTTTAGGCGAATGAACTGAACAGGCCCATTTCAGTGCAAAAATCTGCATTTTATTCGGACGAGATTAGTTTTCCGTAAATGTGACTGTAATATTTACCATTGATGCGCACAGGATAAGCAATGTCTGTAAAAAATTGCAGAGATGGTATGTCTATAGCATTTACACACTTTGTAATATGTAAATTACCTATTAGAAAATGTATACTGTGCTGATCAATTATGCTGAAAATATTAACCACAAGTATATACTGTATCTGTCAAATATCTGGCTAAATACAACAGAACAGGTGACATTAACAAGCCTGTAATCTTGAATTAAAAATATGGACAATCCCTTCACATTCTGTCATTTTATTTATCCCTCCAGAATATATGATCCGAAACGCCGGCTCAACACATTTTCCCCACACTCAGTTAGTTTCTCTCTCTTTTATGGCCGTTTCACACATACTCCGTTTGCAGTGCGTATGCGATGCGTATTTTTTTCCGTACCCATGTTAACAGGTTAGAGCTTTTACACTGCACGCGGATGCAGTCCGTCGATCAGTTCCAGTTGCGGTGCGTATACAGCAGTGCAGCGATCGTTTCCGCACCGAGTCTATTTTTGCTGTGCTGCACCGCACTGAATTAAAATGGCAGCGCACTGTTCACATAAAAATAGACATAGATTGACAAGAAACTGTATTAATTTAATCATATACGCATAATTTCAGTTAATGTGTTCTACAGTTACTAAATTACAGGGTCAAGAAAAACAAAAAAGTATTATTATAGTCCCAAAAGTTGCAAAATGCCATCATATAGGATTTTTTTTACCCTAAAAAAAGACAGAGTGAACCCAAATGCGTCTCATTCTTCTCCTTCTTAGCAACAGATATAGCACGATAGCTTTTCTTCTGTCAACAACTGGAACTACATGTAAAACAAAGAAAAATTTTATTAAAATTAATTTTCATACTGTTTCAATGTCTTAAACAATGTCAAAGTTAATGTTTGGATTTAAAATCAAAATTCCTTACACGTTTTTGATTTTGTGGCACACAGAAACTGCGGATCAGTAGCGCACTGCAAACGCAGCATATGTGAAAGCACTATAGCGCGTGCTGCTCCTGTACCGCATACGCACTGTACACGGAGTATGTGTGAAACGGGCGTTACATGGGTAAATAAACAAATCAACAGCATAAAATGCTTGAGAAAAACATGCATCAGTCCAAATGCAACAACCAGCCTAATCTGAAGTTGTAAAACAGCTCTTAGATTTTCTGGCATTTTTTATTGACCAACATCCACTTCAGACACTCGAAGGGCTCAAGGGCTGGAAAGTACAGAATTATGGGCATTTTACCAATATGTCAATTTTATAGTAGGTAAAACGCTGTAACTTTGACTGGCGCAGGAACACATAGTCTGTAAAAATTACTGACTTTTCGGTTGGCGCAAATGCGTAAGCAAAAATTATATTAGCTGTGGTCTCCCATTCACTGCTATATAATTTTAACCTGCTATCATTTACTTCTGCATACCAAACCCGGATTATAATTTTAACCTGCTATCATTTACTTCTGCATACCAAACCCGGATAAGCTAAAAGGGTCTATTCCTTTAGTGAATCGGGCACTAAACCAGCACAGACAATATGAGCAAATAACTGGGCCCAATTCATTCGTAGTCGTTTCCTTGATGAATTTTATCCCCCAAAAAAGTACAAATACATACTTTGACCAAACTTAACAATTTGTTTCAAATGACTCCTGGTTTAATATCTTGTTAAATATTTTTTGTCTACAAGAGGAAGTAAACAGAAAGAGAAATGAGCAAGTGTCTTGCAAGCTCTGAGAAAATGGAAGTTAAATCAAACACAGTAAAATCTCATGTTGTCCTCTGTAGCATACAGCTTGATTTTCTCAGAGTGGTAAAAGTAATTTTAACTTTTACATTGTCAGCAACAGATGGCTGTTCTTTTTTAAATGTGGAAATTACAAAACCACTTCAGAAAGTGCACCGTATTACTTGTTTCACTCTTAAGGTATTTAGTTTACAATAATGACCAACTGAATGTACATAATCCCATTTATTACACTGCTACATAAATAAATATATGGCCATGAAATATTGATTTGAGTTTAAAATAATTTCATTTTGTGACATACACACCATGGAATTATATGAGAGACATGAAATTAGCACTGCTATGTAGGAATTCACTTGCCTTGAACAACTGTCAATTATAGTTTAGTGGTCAATACACAAAAAATATTGCTAACACTTTAAAACAAGGTTCTTAACATTAGTAAATGCATTAGGTAACTAACAATGAGTAATATATCTTGGTTTATGTTAGTTTATAAAAATACTGTTCATTGTTAGTTCATTATGCATTAACTACTGTTAACGTTTACAACATTTAATCTTGAAAACGTATTAGTATGTTGAAATCAACATTACCCAAGATTAATAAAAAAAAGTATTTTTCATTGTTACTTCATTGTAACTAACGTAGTTAACTATAGAACTATTGTGAAGTGTTACCAAAGTATTTGAAAGCAGAATGCTGCGATTGACCAATCAAAATCAAGTATTCCTGTGTGCTGTGTAATAACGTAAATACGAAAATATATGGAAAATGGTGTTTTAGACTCCATAATGACCGTAATAAAACTTCTGAGACAGTGTGAGGGAATGTCAAAATGCTTCGCACATTACAATGACAGGAAATGAGAATGAACTTCAGTAATTGCCAGGTTTAGGGTGACACAACAATCCAAATGATTAAACAGAGTCTTCTACTGTTAGAGGAAAAGCCCTCATTATGAAAGAGATTTATAAGCAATTGTAATTATAAGGAATTACAGTTACTGGTTTAGTGGTTGCAAAAACACTGTTGGGAAAAGCTTGCAGCAATACATTGATGCAAAAATCTAACATTGTGTAAACTCTGTGTCATGTTAATGGATCTTCAATGGGAGACATGACTCTTTTATATCATCAAGACTTCCAGGTTCCAGGTTTACTTTGAGAAAATCACTATATGATATAGCTGGTGCTGAAGCATCTTTGAGGTTGCAACTATAGCTGCACGCAATCTCAGACTGACATCACTCGTTCTGCACAAATTGTTCTAGCTCTCTAAAACTTTTTAAAAATTCCAAACTTGTGTCAAGGTATAGAGGCTATAATTGAACATTTATTAGTCTAAATCCAATATGTAGTATGTCAATATCTGCTGCCAAAATTGATCAGACAATTACTGAACAAATTAAAACCATTGTCATATTGGTTATAATCATGAAAATGCCTATAAGAAAAACTGATGGTTGATTTATAATAAATGTTTTTGTAAACTTTGCAAAGAAACTGTGAATTTAAATGCACAATCCAGAAATAATTATAACCACAATATGAAGAAGGGTTGGCACTCCTAAGAACACGTAATATTTCATTTGTATTCTTTCTCTATTTCATGTTAAAGCAGGAAATGCACCATAAACGAACATGACAGCTGTAAAAATGGCACTAACCTACAGTATAGGCTACATCATGATGGAAACCATTCAAAATGCTTTGAAACCAGCTTTGACTTTGACTTGCATCCTGTATCTCTCTAACTCTCTTTCACACACACAAATACAAGGAACATGCAGAGAGTGCTAGATTAGAGCCCAGTGGATGAATATGATTGTGGATGTTAATGTAACCTTGTTTGCTAAGTCAAGTTTATGATCATGTTTATGTTTAGTTTAGATCATGTCTATAGTTAGGGTTCTGGATTTCACGTATGTAAATAAACTGCACTTGGGTTCTTTGTCTTCACATCATCGTCTTTGTCATTGCCAGTGCCAGTACAGCATTACAGAATACTTGAGCCACCAAAATTAACCCAGCAGATCTACTAATATGTCTACATGGAAGACTTCTGCATCCTGGCAGACGAGGTAGGCTTCAATGAGATCTCCCTCAAACACTTTTTTCGTGCAGGCTTGAATGAGCCAGTGCACAACTGGATGCCTGGCAGTAGGAGTACCTTCATGTAAATGTGTGATCGTGTTAGGGTTGCAATGGTATAAGATTTTCACGGTACGATAACCATCTCGGAACACAATAATTACACAATTATTATTATCAGTTACAATGACCATTTTTTTGGGGTTGAACAAATGCTTTACTATAATTTAAATTAACTTTTTAAATGGAAGTATATGTAAAAAAAATTCTCCCTTTTCCAAATAAATAAAATAGAATACATCCATCTTATTCTATCTTATAGAATAAATAAGAAAGCTAACATAATTATAATTTATTATAAAAAACAAATTATGAACATGATAAAAAAATAGCATGTAACTATAACTAAAGCATGTTAGTTTACATGTTAGCATAGCAATGTCCGCCTTCAGGATTCTCTCTCTCTCTGGACCCTTGGCGTCCCTTTTATGTCTCTCTCTGCATCACTATAACAAGACACAGGGGTTAGGGTTGATTATAAACCAGGTGACAAGCCTTACTACCCTTCTCTCTCTCTCTCCCGCAGACTGACACACGACCACGCCCCCCACGCCACAGAAACTATGACATTTTGTCAAAATATAACAGTTACTTTTACTCATGTAAAATCATGAAACATTTTTGTAAAGGTGATGTATAATGAAAAAATAAATTAGCGCATAGCACAGTGTTGCCCTTTTCCTCCTCAGTGCTGTTTGGCATGTCAGGGCTGCCTACTGTTTGAGAGGTTTTAACTTGACTTCCTCCGTAACAATTTAAACTAGAAAAGTCTCACTAGAATTGAAATTGGTCACATCAGTTTTGAGGCCTGCACTCCACACTATCGAGGGAAGCCCGGTTGTTGCACACACACACACCAGAGAGAAGAGCAGATAAGGATTGCGAGGTGGTTCCGTTACACTTGTGCGAAAGTGCAGATGAGAAGCCTTTAGCTGATTGCGAGATTATCATTAAATCTGCCTAAAATACCTTAAATGGAAGAACCATGGCATTGTTCTTTCCATTGACCCAGTACAAATAGACCTGCGACCCACCAGTTGAGAGACACTGCTTTAACTAACACACACTTACTTATGTCAGACCTCCTCGCCTCGCTTCTCTCTGACATTTTCTCCGCTGCATGTATGTGGCGCAAGTTGACTATTCTGACAGGCAGTCGAGGAGGAAATGAGATGCGCACGCGCAGGTGAGATTCTCTGTCTGGTTGCATTTTTTCTCAATACCGTAGATAAGCACATTTATATGGTATGATAACCGTCAATTTTCATACCGTGGTATACTGTGAAACCGGTATACCGCTGCAACCCTAGATCATGTACTTATACATTCAGGAATTGCAATCGAAACCGTATGTCCATGTACATCCTTTAGTGTGAAAGGAATTTACTTTAAGTAAACAAGCACTGTTCTGCCATTTTTGACTGTTGTTAGTGATATTTCAGTGCTCGGTAATTGGAATAAGCTGTGAATCAGAAGTCTGTAGCATCAGCATTGGAAAAACGCATTAAGAATAATGGGTAATTTCGCTGTCTGTGAAAGTCCATGTTCAATGAGAATTAGTTACTATTATAACAGTGAAAAACATTTTGTGCCTCTTTGTATATTTTTAAATCATATTTCAAAAGTAAACTAGTGATCTGATGACAAAATATGGCAAGTGGCAAAATATAGGTCTCGGCGAATGGTTTTTTTTAAAATAATTTTCGGCCACTAATAATACTCATTTCTCTAAAAAAAGCCTTGTGCTTATGAGTTGTGCGGTGAAGTCCCGAGAGGATGGCTGGTTTTCTCATAGTGAAAAAACATGCAAGACATTCCCAAATATCCCATCCCCCAAACATCTGCACATTCTGCCTTTGGACAAAATAGGCCTTTGCTTGGGAGTTCCTCAGATCACTAATGGGGCTTTTCCACTACGGTACAACTCGACTCAACTCTGCTCGCTTTTGGGGGTTTTCCACTGTGGATAGTACCATCGAGGTTCCAAGCAATACTAAATGTGACGTCACAATCCTGCAGATCACTGATTGGTCAGGGAGAATCATCACTACCAGCGTCACTGGATTTCCGACACGCTAGTTTTAAAGTTAGTAACAGCTATAGCAGTATCATTTGTTCACGTGACTTTCGAATTGTGAAAAAAGAAATGGTGGTGCGCAAAATCCCGCTGTGGTCAATAAACGAGGTGCAGATGGTAAACTTGTCAGCGATGAGTGAAACAAAAAAATTTCTGAGGAAGTGTCTCAGCTGTTGGCCACACACGGGTACCACCGGACCTACCAACAGTGTAGGAAAAAGTAAAAAAAAAAAAAGAAACTTAAAAGTGACTACAGAACTATCAAGGAAAAGTGTTTCGACCAAATGGACGCTATCTAAACGGGCAAGCAATGGGAGGGAGAGTGCCTTGGACTCAGCCACGATGGAGGATGGTATGTTTTGTTATGTTAACTCTATACTCCGCTTGAAAGCTTCACTTTATTTAGTTGTCCAGCTACTGGAAGCTTGATTCTAAAACAACCAGGCCAATTTAACTGTTACACTTGTGAAAAATCACCATGCAACAACTGCTTTATGAATCACAATGAGATAGTAGCTAACAGCTAGCGGTCATGTTATTATTTTGGTCAGTTTGTGTCGTGTTTTAGATGATGTCATGGCAGTAGAGGCAGCGCATCTATGAAGATCAGCCTATAATCCCACCCATGTTGAGGAGGTACTAAACTGCAGTGGAAATGCAAGCTCAGAAAAGTAAAGTGAGTAGAGTTGAGGCGAGTCAAACCGTAACGTGCACTGAAAAAGTGCCATCAAATTCTTTTCACTAGCTGAATCAAACACGCACAATCACATGAACACAGTGACTCACACAAAAACAGTGCAAAAGAGCACAGAAGACAAAGAGAAAGACAAGTGCATTTAAGAAAGACAAGGTAGAGGTCAAGGGGATGAAAAACAGACCAGGCATGCAAGACAGATTTCAGACATGATGTATTCAACAAATTCTGCCGGTGAACCAGAGACTCTCAGCGAGTTGTGAAACTCTAAAGCACAATGTTAGGAATTCAAGAGAAATTTCAATAGCTTGATATGTTGATTGGCTTCTGCTTATACAATATATTAACTCTCACATGTTCTTTTGAGATTGACTTGACTGTTTTTATGCTTCACGTTTCCAAGAGAGCCAAATGATACACATGTAAAAATTATAATGGTAATTAAATATTAACCTCTTAATTTCTCTTCAAATGACCCATTTAAAGCCCAGTAAGCAGATATTATTGAAGACGAATTCCTCTGAATCCCCTCAAAAGCTATCCATTCAAGTAAAATTGATTCAGTTTGATTCAGTTTGGGCAAAAACATATTGTGAAATAAATCCAATAAAGGAAAATAAAAATAACCCTTTGGCAGGAGTACAGTGTGTAATGATTATATAAGTCAAATATATCCCTTACTAAAAGTACAAAATAGAGACTACATGCCTAAATAAAATAAACAGCCACTATATAATAGCCGCAAAAAAAGTTTCTGTTCCCTCAATCAAGGCTTCTGTTAAGGTACACTTTAGTGCTGCCAAGAGTTTAAGAAAACAGCTTCTATTTGTACCAGTAATGTTTAATGTGTGTGTTCATGTATTTCATTTCTTTTATTTTGAAAAGTTTAGTTTATGTCACGTGTTCCTAGTCATGTGATTCCTGTCATGTTCATGTGTCTTGTGTTCATTGGTTTATTGTTTAATTATCTTGTGATCTGTTCTGTCTTTTCATTGGTTAACTTGTATGTCTCCCATGTCATGTATTTAAGCCTCATGTTTGCCATTGTCCATTGTCAAGTATTGAATGTGATTGTAGATGTTAATGTAACCTTGTTTGCTAAGTCAAGTTTATGTTCATGTTTATGTTTAGTTTAGTTTAGTTCATGTCTATAGTTAGGGTTCTGGATTTCACGTATGTAAATAAACTGCACTTGGGTTCTTCGTCTTCACGTCATCGTCTTTGTCATTGCCAGTGCCAGTACAGCATTACAGAATACTTGAGCCACCAAAATTAACCCAGCAGATCTACTAATATGTCTACGTCAAGGAAAATGTTCTATAGAAGACTATGTGGAGGACTTCTGCATCCTGGCAGATGAGGTAGGCTTCAATGAGATCTCCCTCAAACACTTTTTTTGTGCAGGCTTGAATAAGCCAGTGCACAACTGGATGCCTGGCAGGAGTACCTTCAATCTGGCTCAATATATCGACCTTGCTCTATGGATAAGTGGTTCAACTTTCACTGTGGGGGAGGCGGATAACGAGCCAGGGTCCCCCGCCACGGCCGCCGAGCCAGCGTCCCTCTTCATGGTCGACGAGCCAACATCCTCCATCACAGTTGACGAGTCAGCGTCCCACGTCACGGTCGACGAGCCAATGGCCACGCCTACCACGGCCGACAAGCCAGCCTTGTCCGTCCCAGAGCCAGCGTTGCCAGCCTCGTCCGTCCCAGAGCCTACGGTGCCAACTTTGGCCTCCCGGAGGAGGAGAAAGGCTTTTGTTTCCACCTTTTTGTAAACGACCACGGAGGTTGTTTCCAAGTCTCTGCCCATGTTCACGACCATGACCACAGAGGTCATTCCCGAGACTCAGTCCATGTCCACGACCACAGAGATCACTCCCGAGACCCTGTTCATTTTCACCATGCCATGTCACAGCCACGCCCCAGACTGCTCCATGTCACGTCACAGCCGAACCTCAGTCTGCTCCATGCCATGTCACAGCCGAGCCCCAGACATCCTCTGCTCCACGGTCCAGGCCCACCTCCATGGCTCTGCTTGGGCCTCTCATGGCTGCACCCCCCACGGGCTCCACCCTGATCCCATGCTCCAGGCCCTGTCATGCCAGGCCCCCCCCGGCTCCCAACCGAACTTTGGGATTTCTCATGTTTTGGGATGTCGGGAGCTGCCCCTTGTGGGGGAGATATATCTCATGTTTAATGTGTGCGTTCATGTATTTAAATTTTTTTTTTTTTAAAGTTTAGTACATGTCATGTGATTCATGTTTCCCTCCATGTTCATGTGTCTTGTGTTCATTGGTTTATTGTTGAATTATCTTGTGATCAGTTCTGTCTTTTCATTGGTTAACTTGTTTGTCTTGTTCTCCCATGTCATGTATTTAAGCCTCATGTTTGCCAGTGTCCATTATCAAGTATTGATTGTGATGGTAGATGTTACTGTAACCTTGTTTGCTAAATCAAGTTTATGTTTATGTTCATGTTAATTGTTCATGTTTATGTTTAGATCATGTCCATAGTTAGGGTTTTGGATTTCACTTATGTAAATAAACTGCACTTGGGTTCTTCATCTTCATGTCTTCGTCATTGCCAGTGCCAGCACAACTTTACACTAGTAGGTGGAACATCAAACATAAGGGTAAAAAACCATATAGGACTTGCAAAATGTTTGCAGCTAAAAACAGATGTATAAAATTGGTCCAAAAAAAAGGAGAGACTTGTGGGAAACTACAATTGACTTAGTCAAAATAATGCCTGCTGCCCCAGAACCTCTTCACCCATTACGTAATGTGCTATTACACAACACAATTCTGTCATCTAACTGAAACCAGAGAACAGAGTCCCCTCCTGACTCTCCTTGACCATATTACACTCAGTGGAACGCCCCTACATAATTCCCTTAACCAGCCGCCCCCAATCAAATTCAAATTGTCAACTCTTGGAATTCTATTTTGCATTTGCCCTTATGAAAATGTTTATGTATTTATTTATTTGTAATGTTTTAACATCGGTATTTGCAACAAGACCATAGTAAGCACATGGAAGCATGGATCTTCTTCACTAAAGTGGTTAGATATAACATGATTTCTATAAAATAAATTATGGCCGTTTTGTAATTACAAACAGTAGGCCTACTCTAAACATGTAGAAACAATAAATAAAACATTTAAAATTGAACAAAAATGTTTTATATTCCCTCACTCCCCTAATGTAGCCTATGACAAATTTAATAGAGCTGAAGTAGTGATATGATAATATTTATTATCAATCTATTTCTACAAGTATAGTTAGTGTTACTATAGAAAATTCAAGGGTGGTTATGTAGAATTCTGTGCCAGATTAAAATGGTTTCCATATCTAGTGCCATCCTTCTCACTGGTCCTCGCAGCGCTGCACTGATCAGAGGTGCGCAATTATGAGCTCGAGATCAGTCTGTGAGTAAAATGCACCTGCTTTGTGCTCGCGCTGCTCTGTCCATTGAGCCGCATCCACCTACAGAGCAAGGTAAATTAGCTTGTGACTTTGCCTGTCTATTTGACACTATAAAACCAGATATTTCAAATACATCACTAGTCTTCAGAATCAGATGAACCATACCAACCCATATAATGGAGTTTAAACATTTTAATGCAAACAGGAACTTGAAGAAAGGTTTGATTAACATGACTGATAAACGCCCCCACCCTTTTGTAACCTAACGCCCCCGCTCCATAATAATTTGCTCTCAGTGCCCCTGGCATCATTTGAACGCCCACCAGGGGCGGTACCGCCCTTTTGAGAACTTCTGATCAAGGCACATGCCTTTTTCATGCACTTCTACCTGTTGATAACACAGGTGGCACATTATATATTCATGCACGACAAATGCACAAATAGTTGGGTTTGTTTCAAACAAATGAGAAAGCAAATGAAGATCACTGCCAAAACAAGGGTGACAGTGAGTTCAATTTGCTTTTGAACTGCCCAATTAAATGAATGGGCAGTTGGGATATTACAAAAATCATCAGCTGTGAATTTCAAGACATTTACTAGTAATTCAGAGCCTGAATGGAAACAAATGAATTTCAGAACTAGCATCTTCTGGGATTGATCCCATGACTCTAATCATAGTCTTCCCTGATAAACAGTAATAACAGTGAACAATTTATACTTGCTGGGCGAACAGACTTCTGCTAGTTTGCCTAAAAACTATGACGAAATACACTGACGTTTTATTTTTTTTTGGGTGTCCGTTTGTCCTGTACATGCAAATTGAAGTCAAAGAGCCTTGATGATTGGTTAAAACTAGTAATGCACAGACATTCTTGGCCAAAAGATTCTGGACACACTGGGCTGGAAACCAGTTTAAAACTAGACTTTGGTTGAAACAATGTTATTACTATAACTACACATTTTGTTATAAAGAGTAGACAGTAAAGAATTACATAAAACAATGTGTAGACTGTTGAAAAAACCTTTATTGCCAACTACACAACTGGATAATGCTTCAAAAGTAACAGTAATTCCATCGAAAATCTTTATTGAACATGAAGCCAGTTCCATCAGCTCTCTTTTTTTAACACTGTAGACTTGGAATAAGGAATGGATTCTTTATTGGATCTCTTTTGTGTTCACTAGTTGTGACAGGACATCACAATAACAATTGAAATATTATTGTAATTTTGAATATAGTATTATTATTGTTAATAATAATAATAATAATAATAATAATATAGGCCTAGTTATTTAAACAGTAATAAAATGTCAGTCATTATTTCTTAAAGGAATTTTCTGGGTTCAATACAAACTCAATCGAAAGCATTTGTGGTATAATGCTGATTACCACTAAATTAATTCTGACTCGTTCCTCCTTTTCTTAAAAAGCAAAAATCGAGCTGCCAGTGAGGCACTTACAATGAAAGTGAATGGGGACTAATTTTTAAACAATAGTTTTACAACTTTGTTACCATGACTGACGATGTAATGTCAACAACCCCTTAAACGACAATAAAAAAAATAAAAACAGTTTTAATAACCAGATCAGATTTAGTCACTATTTCCTAGCTTGTCATAAGAACCACATATACTGTAACATGTTCAACTGAACTATAACACCAAAGAGATGGAAAAAAGGTCCCATTAATGGCGTAGACTGTGTGTTCACTAATGGCTCTCTATCTCTTCAGCGCTAATGGAGGCTCTAAAGTGACAAAAATCAATACATGCTATGTTCGTGTGTATTTGATTAAAAAAAGCAGATCTTTCATTAATCCCTGGGACATTATGGTGCAATTAAAAATGCAATAATCTTAGAAAAAATGAGAAGCATACAGCGAATGAATTATGATTTTTTTAATGAATTTGTTTAGGTGATCTTTATAGCTTCAATCAGTGAATAGGCACCTTTACATGGTTAGACTGTGATGGGTCAAGTAGTTTGTCCATCTAGCTTATACCCACATTGTTAATTTCTGTGGTGCAGAGTATTAGCCTTAATGTTGTACAGATTTTCATATATTTAGTGTTTTATAAGAAGCAGGACAAAACTGTCCTCAAAACTGAGTCAGCAAACAGATGGCAATTGACAAAATGATGAATATGCAAAACCTAACACTTCAAGAAAAGAAGCTATTTGACCAGAAACCAAAATAATCATTTTATTGCTTCTGACAGATAGATGAATGAACATCTTGGGGAAGATAAGGCAGGAAATTATTGTTGCACTGTTTTTACCCTTGGGGGCTGAGGGTATGGAATGTGTCCTTTTGTTTTGCAACAGTCTGCCAATAGCTTCTAGTCAGAGAGCAGAGTTTGATGACCATGTCTATAATCTGTCAGAGGTGTAGCAAAGAAAAGTGCTATTCTCATAGTTTTCTTTTGATTTGACTGATTGTTTCGTTAGGTCTCTTAGGACGTGCTCTGTGGTATTCGTGTGCTTATTTCTCACATTTGCTCAACTTAAGTGTGAAATTGTGGGTGCAAAAACAATGCAGCAAAGATCAAATGAACACGTCTACATCTGTAGACCTAAAGTGCAGGGTCGTTTCACCTCCCTAATGTTATATGACAATAATGTTGTTATAGGATAGTAAATAAATAGGGGTGGGTAAAAATATAAATTTGCAGTTACGGAAAGTATTCAGACCCCCTTACATTTTTCACTCTTTGTTATATTGCGGCCATTTGCTAAAATCATTTAAGTTCATTTTTTTTCCTCATTATTGTACACACAGCACCCCATATTGACAGAAAAACACAGAATTGTTGACATTTTTGCACATTTATTAAAAAAGAAAAACTGAAATATCACATGGTCCTAAGTATTCAGACCCTTTGTTCAGTATTTAGTAGAAGCACCCCTTTGATCTAATACAGCCATGAGTCTTTTTGGGAAAGATGCAACAAGTTTTTCACATCTGGATTTGGGTATCCTCTGCCATTCCTCCTTGCAGATCCTCTCCAGTTCTGTCAGGTTGGATGGTAAACGTTGGTGGACAGCCGTTTTCAGGTCTCTCCAGAGATGCTCAATTGGGTTTAAGTCAGGGCTCTGGCTGGGCCATTCAAGAACAGTCACGGAGTTGTTGTGAAGCCACTCACAACTTAGGGTCATTGTCTTGTTGGAAGGTGAACCTTCAGCCCAGTCTGAGGTCCAGAGCACTCTGGAGAAGGTTTTCGTCCGGGATATCCCTGTACTTGGCCGCATTCATCTTTCCCTCGATTGCAACCAGTCGTCCTGTCCCTGCAGCTGAAAAACACCCCACAGCATGATGCTGCCACCACCATGCTTCACTGTTGAGACTGTATTGGACAGGTGATGAGCAGTGCCTGGTTTTCTCCACACATACCGCTGAGAATTAAGGCCAAAACGTTCTATCTTGGTCTCATCAGACCAGAGAATCTTATTTATCACCATCTTGGAGTCCTTCAGGTGTTTTTTAGCAAACTCCATGAGGGCTTT
This sequence comes from Xyrauchen texanus, assembly GCF_025860055.1. Classification (NCBI taxonomy): domain Eukaryota; kingdom Metazoa; phylum Chordata; class Actinopteri; order Cypriniformes; family Catostomidae; genus Xyrauchen; species Xyrauchen texanus. The sequence goes on along the minus strand of NC_068278.1, from coordinate 28,477,194 downwards.
CATGTGTCTTGCACTGAGGAGAGGCTTCCGTCGGGCCACTCTGCCATAAAGCCCCGACTGGTGGATGGCTGCAGTGATGGTTGACTTACTACAACTTTCTCCCATCTCCCGACTGCATCTCTGGAGCTCAGCCACAGTGATCTTTGGGTTCTCCTTTACCTCTCTCAGCAATGCTCTTCTCCCCCGATAGCTCAGTTTGGCCAGACGGCCAGCTCTAGGAAGGGTTCTGGTCGTCCCAAACGTCTTCCATTTAAGGATTATGGAGGCCACTTATTAAATGTTTTTGTAACCTTGGCCAGATCTGTGCCTTGCCACAATTCTGTCTCTGAGCTCTTCAGGCAGTTCCTTTGACCTCATGATTCTCATTTGCTCTGACATGCACTGTGAGCTGTAAGGTCTTATATAGACAGGTGTGTGGCTTTCCTAATCAAGTCCAATCAGTATAATCAAACACAGCTGGACTCAATTGAAGGTGTAGAACCATCTCAAAAATGATCAGAAGAAATGGACAGCACCTGAGTTAAATATATGAGTGTCACAGCAAAGGGTCTGAATACTTAGGACCATGTGATATTTCAGTTTTTCTTTTTTAATAAATGTGCAAAAATGTCAACAATTCTGTGTTTTTCTGTAAATATGCTGTGTGTACAATAATGAGGAAAAAAAAATGAACTTAAATGATTTTAGCAAATGGCTGCAATATAACAAAGAGTGAAAAATTTAAGGGGGTCTGAATACTTTCCGTACCCACTGTACATCGCTATCTTCATTTGAACAATGTCAATATTGATATTTAAATCCCAAAATCAATGTTTACTCTATGTGCAACCTTCTATTTGTTCGCATTTGCAAATAGAAAACGCAGCAGCGGAAGAGAGACACGCCTTTTCAGCACGATCGAGGGATCGAATGAACGTTTGAAGCATGAGAGTCATCTGCTCTGACTGAACGAGAAATTTTAAGTTAACAGAGATTTAATATGAGTTCCATATTAATCTACTATATATAATGCTGAATATTATGTATAATAATGCTATGGGGGAATAAAATCCTAATTTCAAATGTCTTGTCTGATTTGATTTCACCAGTAAATTATTATTATTTAACTGTATGCATGCACTTCCATTAAATATGTATTTATGTAAATTATATTTTAATCAGAGACTATACTATTTTAAATGTTTGTAATCAGTGACAGTTATATTTATTAGCTAATATTTCCATTTGTTGTCACTATTGCCCTGTTCTGGGTCTTTTGTTTGTCCAAGTACATCTCTGTTGGACTATTTGGCACTTTTAAGAACTGTCCTTTTACCTACATTTTTAAGGAAACTACCTGTTTTGCATATGCCTATGAAGTAATAATAATAAACTTTCTATCTTAACTTTTCTTGAATCAGGCTTAGTTTAAAAATCAAACTGAATTGTGAGATGAGTACAGCCCTAGTAATCATCATGCATGGAACAGTTGATATAAAGCTATTCGAGTTCTCTCTCTTTAACATATGCTCATTTGCAGATGCTCCTTACAGAAATGCGGTTTTGTTAAAGAGACAGTACCAGTTTTAGCAGTTGTTTAACAAACCAGCATAAATACTTGTAAATAATTAAAATTAATATTTTCATATTAGCTTGGAGAGAATTTCTTTAATATGCAAGCAAAATGTATATTCTAACTGAAATATACCCATATAAATCAATATTGAATTGAATCAAAATGAATCGAGAGTGGAATCGGAATTGAAAAGAGAAATGTGTATCAACACACAGCCCTATAAATAAACATTTTAAAAAAAATTGGCTTTTGCTTCAGCGAGCTGCAGGTGACCAGACAGTCAGCCTGTGAATGGCTGGATCAGTTACAGCAGGGTCAGCATGGCACTAATGGCACTTTTCCACTGCACGTTATGGTTCGACTCGCCTCAACTCTACTCTACTCGCTTTACTTTTCAGAGCTTGCATTTCCATTGCAGTTTAGTGCCACCTCAACATGAGTGGGATTATAGGCTGATCGTCATAGTTGCGCTGCCTCTACTGCCATGACATCATCTAAAACACGACACAAACTGACCAAAATAATAACATGACCGCTAGCTGTTAGCTACTATCTCATTGTGATTCATAAAGCAGTTGTTGCATGGTGATTTTACACAAGTGTAACAGTTAAATTGGCCTGGTTGTTTTAGAAGCATGGTTTCCAGTAGCTGGTCAACTAAATAAAGTGAAGCTTTCAAGCAGACTATAGAGCTAACGTAACTAAATGTACCATCCTCCATCGTGGCTGAGTCCAGGGCGCTCTCCCTCCACTTTTCCTTGATGGTTCTGTAGTCACTTTTAAGTTTTTTACCTTTTCCCTACACTGTTGGTAGGTCCGGTGGTAGCCGTGTGTGGCCAACCGCTGAGACACTTCCTGAGAGACTTTTTCGCTCATCGCTAACGAGTGGACCCTCTGCACCTCGTTTATTGACCACAGTGTGGTTTTGCGCACAGCCATTTATTTTTTCATAATTCGAAAGTCTCGTGAACAAATTATACGGTTATTGCTGTTGCTAACCTTAAAAAACAAACAGAGGCGAGTTGAGACCATGCAGTGGAAAAGCGTCATAAGGCCTCTCTACTGGAAGTATAACACAGCATTTCAATTAGTCCAAAGCATTGAGCACTCACAAAAGAGTGACACTGGTCTCTATAACACCAGGCTGTACCTCGATAAACATCTGCTTGACGCATTTAACTGTCAATAAATATTCTAGCAAAATATAGGCACGTTTTTCAATCTTTCGCTGTCCTTTTCTGCATATCATGGCGGCATTTTGTTGTCCGTTCTGCATAACGCAGCAGCTCATTTTAGCTTATCGCGGCACATTCGGGATAATATTATATACCATTTGCAAATGAAAATATTATATACCATTTGCAAATATGCAGATATCTGGTTTAAACAAGAAGCAAACCAGGAAAATGCTGCCTCCAGAGGCTGTATACGTAGGCAGGATGAAAATAAGGTGCTTTTCAAACTTTTTGGAGACCAGTTTCCTTAAAAGTAAAAAACAAAAGCTGTCAGTTAAGCGCTTTATGTGCTTTTTGGTTTGATGCTGTATTTTTGGAGTAAATGTGATTGTTAATGCGCACATGCCATCCATGGTTGCTGGACTACTGTTATTTCCTAATATATTAACAATTTCCTCATGTGCAAATAAATGACTAAAATGTGATAACTAAACATAAATCCGAGGAAACTGCAATCTACCATTTGAAACACAATATTATTTTTTTGTTTTGTTTTTACTATATTCAATTGTGTGATATATCAGTATTGTATTGTATTATTGGCCAGACTGCTCTCTGGATAACGGCACCAGCCATTAAAAAACCCATATCGGTTGACCACTACTACTGACCCGTGTCTGCATGATTTTATACATTGCACTGCTGCCACACGATTGGCTGATTAGATAATCGCATGGATGATTGTTGGTGCCAGACAGACTGGTTTGAGTATTTCTGTAACTGCTGATCTCTAGAGATTTTCACACACAACAGTCTCTAGAATTTATTCAAAATGGTGCCAAAAACAAAAAACATCCAGTGACAGTTCTGTGGATGGAAATGCCTTGTTGATGAGAGAGGTCAACTGAGAATGGCCAGACTGGTTGGAACTGACAAAGTCTGCAGTAACACAGATGACAACTGAGACAACAGCTATTCTGAGAAGCGGGTTGGCGCTGTTTTGGCGGCATGGGGGACCTACACAATATTAGACAGGTGGTTTTAATGTTGTAGCTGATCAGTGTACATTTTCAATAGTATATAGCAGACAAACGAACGTGCAACTTCCACTCTGTAGCTCATAGACTTCCTCTGTAGGTTTGGACAAGTCACACTATTTGTTCATGTTGTGGTTACACTGTGGTCTTGAGAAGCTATGTGGCCTGTAGAAACATCTTGTAAAACTCAGTGTTGCCTCTATGTTGAGACACACTCTTTGAAAAAATATAAAATTCCTCTTCACACCAAAGATTAACTAAAGCACCAGTGTAACATTAAAAACCTTTAGAACTACCCTAAGAAGAACACTCAGCAGCATTTTTTTAGTAACTTCATAATCAAGTACTACCATCAAGGGCACTTACGCTAGAGGCAGTGAACAGTTTCTTATAATTTAGTAAAATTACAGAATTTAAGTCAATCTAAGCGAAGAGGGTAAATATAACATCACAATCAGTCCAGCCAGTCAGTCTAATCCACAAATCTGTGAAATGCCAGGAATGAAAAATTCATGCAGCCTATGTAATCAATCACATTATACGAGACCTACATTTCAAGCTAATGGCTCTATCTTAAAAATGACATAGCCAAAGCAATGAGGTCTTCTTAACAATTATTTCAAACCTGTTATAGGACCCTTAGCTCTGAGAAAAGAATGCACATTAATCTGCAAATGTGAACTATGTGAGCTTCATACATTTTCAAACAGTTAATCAAAGGTGAAGGTGTGATTGCAACACTTTCTGCATTCTTTTAGGGACGTTTGCATATTTTAACCTTCTTAAGTACATAAAGAAAATTATAAATAAATCGTATCAAGATTGTTTCATCATGATACAGGATAAACAAGCTCTGCTCTTTTTTTAAAGTCAAAGACATTATTCTGTATGTGTCAGGGATTTGTTAGTAAATCAGAATTACCACTGTGTCAAAAATAGCCATCCTTAAATCAATGCTAATGACTAAATGATTGTAGGTGTACTGAAACTCTCTTGGCAACTTTCCTTGAGCATGGTGCCATGTCAACAGTTTCGGTCTTTGTCATCATATGGAGCAATTACCGACCACAGGAAAAGCACACAAAGCACGTCAGCAACAGCTCAGCCCATGTGACTCAGCAGTCTGCTGAAGCCAGAAGAGCCAATGAACTCATCAGTGGCACTTCAATGCAAACAACTGGTCAAGTGAGCAAAGAGAGTAACAACGCTTACAGTGAGAAGGTACACACTGACCTATCTCGAGTCGACTAATGATGATACAAATAAATACATGATGATTAAATTATTACCTTTCTGTACGTGGATGATATCTGGGTAGTTTGTAAGGTGCCCTTGGTACAGGGCTAACAGATCAATCACTGGATCCAGGTCTTGTTTAGGTTGCTCCTCAAAGTAGTCTCCAATAGCTTCATAGGCTTCCCCAGTGTATGCAATTGCTTGGTTCAAACCAACCGAGTATGGTTGCTGGTCCAGCTCAAACGCTTGACTTAGATACTTAAAAGACTGTCCCACTCTCTGATATTCTTTCTTGAACCCTGCTATCTGTTTCCTTGCAAACTCATTGAGTGTGGCATTGACTTGGATCACGCTGTCATCCATTTTCTTGGAGAAGGCCTTGAATCCGTCAATTCTGCTTTCGACATCTTGTAGGTCAAGAGGAGCTGTGGGAGTGCTGATGGTGAGGAAAAAATTGGCACCGACCATCTCGTCTTTCTCGGCTTTCCTCTTCCCTTGCTTCCAAATCTTTTCATCCGTACTAGGGCAGGTGAGGAAGTGCTGGAAGACATCACATCTGGCAAGCACCGGGTGGCTGGTCATGTGATTCATCCACCATATCAGCCCTCTTCTCCTCTTGGAAATAAAATCTTCTTCGAAACGCCCAGTGGCTTGTTTTTCTGGGATGTGTGGCACTGAGATGACAGGAAATTTCTCCACTAATCGGGCATAGAGCCAATCAAAATGCTTATACCTTCTGTTGACCTGGCTCTGTGTGTGGGTAAGAGTCAGTTTGTAGGAAATGTAACTTTTCATGCCTTTGAATTTAGTCTGCTTAGTCGGATCATCGATAGTGCAGCAGAATGGGTATGGGTTTTCCTGCCATTCTGGGCCGTGCTGACCCATCACAACACAGATTTTATCCCCATCCTTCACAAAGCCAGATGCTTCACCCAGCACGAAAGCCTCCCCTCCTGACTTTACAAAAGTTGAGAACCTGTTCAGATTTTTGCCTACTGTGGCTGAGCTCTTTGCTTGCTGTGCACCTCTAGGCATGGAGGATGTGGAGATACTGTAGGTAGAAGGTCCGTTTCCTTCATAATTCCTGTAACCTCTACCAACAACGCTTGGCTCATCTGCCACGGATGAGTGATCATCCCAGTCATCGTCCCAGTCATCATCACTGGCTGGGGTACCAGGCTGTTGTTGAGGTAGACCAGGGTAGCCTGTGAAGCTAGATGCTGGTGTATTGTTGTAGGGCTCTTGGTTCTGAACTTTGCAAGAGGAGTCAATGCCACCAGTGGGAATATTGGCATATCGGGAGCTGTTGTTGTTAAAAGAGGAGACGGAGTCATTCAAGATCTCAACGTAAGACGCAGGTAAGAGCCCCCTCTGCCCTCTGCTGTTTGTTCCCTCCAGCCAACCCTCAACGTCCTGCTCGCTGAACAGAGTTACTATCTCATTCTCCTTCACTGATATCTCCCCCGGGTTTTCCGAAATAAAGTCATACAGTGCTTTAGCGCGCAGAGCCATGGCGTAAATAGATATCCAATCTCAAAGTTACTCCGTATGAGTCTAGCGATTCAGCTTGCTAACTAGCACCCAAACTCCCTCAGTGACCCCCGTGTTACTGACAACTCAATTTAGGGGCCGTTCAGACCAAAATCCGGTGTCTCGAGTCGAAGTTCTTTATAATTTCACAAGGCGCTCCTGCGTGAAAAATAGCGAGGCTGCGGTTAGAGACGTCCCTCTAGCGCACGTTTCCATGTAAAAACAATTGAAAAGAAGCGCGGACGGAAGCAACAACGTTTTCTGTGTGAACGGCCCCTTTCTCGTCTGCAGCGGGGACCGTAAATCAACAATATCCAGGTTCCAATCTGCACCAGTCATGCAATATATTGACAATCAATCAGCTGCCTTGCTTAAAATGCACAGAAATGAAAGCACAAGTAATTTCTCAATCCGTGCCGTTTAAAGTCCGGAGCTTGTTGCTGTGCGCCTGTCCCACACCAACCGCAGTGTACACTCTCGCTCACTCACACTGACAGAACTGAGCCAAACAGAGCATAGAGCAACCAGTCCGGATAGTCGAAGGCGGAGCAAAGCTCAGTACGTGGTGAAACCAGGCAGTACGAATCAAATGCTGTTATCCCTCTATTTTTATTTATCATGTGATGCGATTAAATCAACATCGGCGATTTTTGCAACGCAACCTGAACTGTATAATATTTTATAGTATATAAGAGCATGCGTTTCTTTAAATAAATGTTCCGTGTTTAATACAAGTTAAGCTCAATCAACAGCGTTTGTAGCATAATGTTGATTAGCCTACCACAAAATAAATAAATAATAATCTAAATAATTTCGAAACTTGGTGGTTTAATCGTGGTTACAGTAAGATACTTACTATGGAGGTGAATGGGGCCAGTCCATAAACATTCAAATACTCACTGTTTCAAAAGTATAGCCACAACACATAAACATTACATACATTAGCATGATTTTTTTGTGATAAAACCACGTTCTAACCTTATCTGTGAAAATATCCAACATCACATGTTTTTTGTCATAAACCCTAAAAATCTTGTAAACACTGGTAGGCTAAATTGCAGCCAGTGCATGCTTGTCTATTTGTCATTTTTTTTTGTACATTAGCACTACATTATAGAAATGGCATGCTGTCAAACCTGAATTCAGTATGACATAATGTAAAATACTATTGTGATAGAGCTGAACCTTAAATTCCTGTGTGGAGACCATCATTGCAACCAAAGTATTTAATGTCAACTTGAATGAAACATGTTTGCTGAATGTAAAAAAAAAAAGTATAATAGAATTGCAACACTGTTACATCAATACCTTTTTTGTCTGACATGAATAGATGACAAATGTTTATAATAATTTATTTAAATAAATTTTTCTGCAGAAAATTAAATAGTTCAATAGTACTGGCAATCAAGATTTGCTGTTATAAAACTTCCTGGGATGTGCAGAACAAAGCAATACTGTTATACAAACAGCAAATAATAGGCTATTGCTTCAACAGGTAACTGATATAAAACATCAAAAACCCAATGAACACAACCCACGTTTGATCATGTCATGAATGGTGTTGAGTTATCGCTTTTTACTAATCACACGCTGGCCACCATCGGTCCTTGGTCTCCAGCAAGAGTATCCCACTGATCTCTGAGTCACGCCTGCAAGACTAAACATGTCTTGGCAGGGCACCTGGTCTTCAGTGCATTCAGGAATCTTCTAGTTTTGAAGTGCTCCTGCTAGTATACAGGGCATGATACCCAGTGGAAAATCATGATCCCCTCTCCTGCCATGAGGCTTGGGGTAGAGATTCCCTTTGTTTGTGTGTGTGTGTTGTAGGTGAAGAAGCATGATGCTGATAGCACCAACCAAGCTACAAAAAACTGCCCTCTGCTTATGTTTCTAGAGTGGGCTGGGGGAAATTAGTAAATGGGGTGGACTATTTTTAGAGGAGGCAAATATAGGCCCAACTCTTGCTGATGTTTATCTATATTCATTTGCAAGAATGCCTGTACTCAACAAGTATGGCGATGCATGTATTGAATTAATACATGCAAACTGAATGCAAATCGTAGGCTGGGAGAACAATTCTATTAAAATTACTCTGAAGTTAACAATCAAATGTGCTGGGGGCCTGGGTAGCTCGGTGAGTAAAGATGCTAACTACCACCCCTGGAGTCATGTGTTTGAATCCAGGGCGTACAGAGTGACTCCAGCCAGGTCTCCTAAACAACCAAATTGGCCCGGTTGCTAGGGAGGGTAGAGCCGCATGGGGTAACCTCCTTGTGGTCGCAATTTGGTTCTCACTCTTGGTGGGGCATGTGTTGAGTTGTGTATGGATACCTTGGGGAATTCGCTATGTGCACAGGTGACGCGACGAACGTTCGAAATCTGCGTGGTGGGCGGGGGGACTTCCGGTTTAGGTTACTACCGGTATTTCCGATGTAGATGTTGTGGAAGAGTGAGTGGCAAGCTATCAGCGAGTACCGTATGTAAAATGTTAATAGTAAATAAGAAACGTCTTACATATCAGTATCAAATTGGCAACTCTAAATTACATTGTAGTGTTCCTCGATGTGCCGTTTCATCGAGGTATAATTCCGAAGTTTTCATCGTTTTCCGCATCAGCCTGAGGTACGTGGCTAGTCAAGATAAGACGCAGAACTTCACTCCTACCGATAACACCCGGGTATGCAGTCGACATTTTAAGCTAGAAGATTTCATCATAACCACAGGACGCCGAAAACTTGTTCAAGGAGCTGTGCCATGTCTTTTGAGTGGAACAATTTTTGTTTACCAGCGCCAAGGACTGTATTTTTCTCTATGAGCTTCCATATACTGCTTATATATTTTGTAATTTACTATGCTGTTTGTTTTTTGTATCTTGTGATATACCTTTCAGAAAATTGTCTGAAATATTGACAATGTTTACATGTCATTTATTGTCTTTTACACTGCCAGGAGGAACACAAATACATGAGTTAATTCAGACATTTATTATACAAAGACACAAGCTGTCATACTACACTCAACAATAACATGGCTCCTATAATTGTAACATTGTGATGCAACGTTTGACATTTTGTATGTTATGAGTTTGTAGATAACTAGTCCACATAACTGCACATAATACAGTACTCAACAGTATTTTAATGCTTCTTTGCACTTCTGGTTGGATGTCAACTGCATTTCATTGGCTCTGTACCTGTACTCTGCTAAATGACAATAAAATTTAATGTAATCTAATAACTACTAACACTGAATTCATAATAACAAAAGGTACCTTGTATAGGTTTGTTGTTTATGTACATACATGTGCATTTCTTAAAGAGAACTATTTACATTGATTTTCACACAAACACATGTTTTGTACAGTCTGATACAGTAATGCAACATTATGATTAAGGCTCTGCCAGCCACACAGGAGCACTGAACCTCATAGAGCTGAACAGGAGTGGAGTCTTCTAGGACAATCTTTTAAAAAACAAAAAAGTGTGTTATAATCAGCAGAGATCACAAACTGATCAGATATCTAAAAGTCAAAAGTGCATTTTGCATTATTTTTCAAGTTAGCTACTATGAGTTAGAGAATGAGGTTACTTTAGGGTTAGTAAGTAAGTAAGTAAGTTAAACACAACACAATATAAACAGCAAAGCAACTGTCTCAACAACCAGCTTCTGGGGTTTCACATAGGAATGGTAGGTCTACTAGAACACTAATAGGGCAGGCACGTGTCATCATAGTGTTACCTACTTCAAACGTTTGGCTAGCTAGATAGTTGTCTAAGATGTTCAACTTGTTTAGGTAATTATACATTTGTTTGCCAGTTTAACCCATCATTGCCAAATTGAAGCCCCAGAACAGAACTGGTTGGATCAGACGAACAACTGAACTGTCTTTCATCCTACTCTGATGGTGTGAGGTTTCTCATGTTTCCTCAAAGATCTATGACAGGTAGCACGGATGCTGACTCTCCCTGTCTGTCTTTACTTGATACTGGGGATAACCAAATACTGTCAATACATGTAACTGAACAACACAAGTCATTAGTATATGGGTGATTCTTAGACTATGGGCACTTTTATGTACTTTGTAACCAAAAATGTCATTTTTAAAAATATGACCAAAGTACAATTGATATGGATTGCAAGAATAGATTTGTGTAATACTTTTTATATTATAATACATTACAATACTTTTTATATTTAGATTATAATATTATTTTTATTTCTAAATTATACTTTTATATTAATTGATTTCATTTAGATGAATGAAAATTCAATTTTGTTGCATCATTTATTGCTTATATTTTTGCCTTGCCATAAGTTGTGTCAGTTATTTACACGCACTGTAACCGTTCATCTGTGAGACAAATCAGTTGTATACATCAAACTCAGCACTACACTAAAAACAGTTGTGGTTATGTTTAATGGCTTTGTGAATTGAGTTTACTGAGTGTGATGAGTTTAATTGTTTTTCTAATAAACATCTCACTGTTTCTCTACATTCACGTTAATTCATTGTAATTTCCATCACCACCCACATTTTTAAAAAATATTTAAAAAGTTCTCATCACACATTAAAAATGTATCCACAATTTACTGAGATCATGCTCTACTTAATATAAAAATGCAAGTCATTTATTTTCTAATAAGCTCTTGCCCAAACCAGTATTACGTTTCAGAGTGTGACAGGTGTACTGTTCACCGTTTGGTCCTTAGGGCAGTTAATTTATCTCATTGACAAATGTATAATTATTGTACATTGTGGAAAAACTGATAAAACTAGTTACAAAAATGACCCTAGACAATTCTTGACTGACATAAGTTATTCTGTTTTTAAATAACAGCATTGAGATGTGGTGGAAATGACATTTCACTGCTGTTATCTAAAAACAGAATAACTCATAACTTCTTAGTTACTGAGACTAACACAGTCTCATAACTTCTCTTGTAATCTAAGTTTGTCCTCTTACAGACCTTAAAACTAGACAAATAATTTAAACTTATGAGACGGTGTTACGTGACTTTTGAACAAGTTTTTTATTCAACTTCACAAGCCTAAAAATGCCCCTTGTTGAAGAAACGCCCATACATTTATTCAATGTCAGATAGTAAAATGAACATATAATAAACCACATGTCAAACAACTAAAATTAATCGTTTAATAAGTATTTTGTAAAGGTTACTTTCTAGCCTAACGTCACCTAGCATCATCGCTAACGTTAGGGCTACAGCTAGCTAAAGACATAGCATAACTTACCTTCATAATTGTCAATGAATGAAGAGACGTATATCTTGAAACCCTTTTCCCTCTTGCTCTTGGGAGCCGATGATGACGCTTGAATTATTCGGTGTACGTCATTTATCGTTATCCTTGGCAGATGTTGAAGGGATCTGGTGTAGAAAGCCATGTTTATCTGGTCCTAGTCTTACCTGACAGTTACCGGCGTCGTCGATGAACCTAACGTAGCGTTAGACCGGCATCGCCCACCAGTGACGTCTGACAATCATGGAACGTTCGTAAAATCAACTAGCCAATAGCGTGAAGTTTCCACATGAGCTGTGTCTCTGCGGTAACGCGCTCAACAAGTCACATGATAAGATGCGTGGATTGACGGTCTCAGACGCGGAGGCAACTGAGATTAGCGAGTCACTACGCCACCACGAGGACTTTGAGCGCATTGAGAATTGGGTATTCCAAATTGGGCAGAAAAAGTGGAGAAAATCAAAAATCTAAATAAACAAAATAATAAATACTAAGCATATGTACCTAACCTTTATAAAAAAGGAAACAACTGTGCACCGACTAGCCAACACAACCCTATATTCACATTAATCATGTGAAAGAAATTAAAAACAAGTACAATTATAAAATATCTGTTGTGTCTTTTATTGCTGTTGACAGATCTATAAATTTTTTTTACAATCATTTACAAAGAAATTTGTTTTGTAGTAAATAAATACAACTTTAAACTTTTCCCTTAATGATTTAATAATTCATGCATCAGGGTTCATATTGACCAAGGACTTACATGAAAAAAGAAAAAAAAAAATGGTATGCAAAGTATGACAGTTTAATTAAGTGGGTTTCAAACTGTTTTCGATGCCAAGGACCCCTAAATATGATGATCCTCTTGCAAGGGACCCTCCATCTAAAATATAAATGCAGATACTTATTTTCATGTAAGACACATTTTTACAGTGTAAGAAAAATAAGAAGTGTGATATTATAAAGACAGGCAACATGTTGCTTACAAAATTTAATTATTAGTTGCCAAAATAAATTATGAAAATATTATCTAGAAAATGTTATTCTTTATTCTAACTTGACTATTTTTTTCTACACAGTATTAGATAGATAAAATGATAGATAAAAGGTATAAACCTGAAAAGAACCTATTAAAATGAATGCTTTTCACAACATTTTGTTCCAAAGCAGCTTTACAGGAAATATCACCTTTCAACCCAAGCTTGTATAAAATCCAGTTAGTTACAGGTAAATATGATGCATCATGGATGCCACCTTGTGGATGTTTATTAGGAGTGCTTAAATTTTGTCATGCCCCTCTAACATCTAAATTACAGTGAGGCACTTAACGTTAAACATTGTCAATGTTTCAAAAGTATAGCCACAAGACATAAACAATATGGATATTAACTTGATTTTAGTGTGATAAAAATGCTTACCTTATCTGTGTAAAGTTATGACCAATTTTACAACTTAATTGCCATGACATAAACAAACCCTAAAATGATGATAAAAATGATAATTTAAACAACGTTACAGCTCAAATAATATATTACTTTTAACAGGAGAATTAATATAAGTGCTTTTATAAAATGACAAGCTTCACATTTCTGCCTTAAAACCCTCCAAAAATGTGCCCCCATTCACTTCCATTAAAAATCACTAACCTTGATTTTTGCTTTTTTAATGAAAAGGACAGATGACAACATTATAACACAAATGCTGTTGATTGAGCTTAACTTGTATTTAGCAGGGCTGATATGGTGGATGAATCACTTGTATAACTTTAATATACACTCACTGAGCACTTTATTAGGAACACATGGAAACCTACTTATTCAAGTGATTATCTAATCAGCCAATCATGTGGCAGCTGTGCAATGCATAAAATCATGCAGATATGGGTCAGGAGCTTCAGTTATTGTTCACATCAACCATCTGAATGGGGGAAAATTTTGATCTGTTGGTGCCAGACAGGCTGGGTTGAGTATTTCTGTAACTGCTGATCTCCTGGGATTTTCACACACAACAGTCTCTAGAGTTTCCTCAGAATGGTGCCAAAAACAAAAAACATCCAGTGAGTTGCAGTTCTGTGGACAGAAATGCCTTGTTGATGAGAGAGAGAGAGAGAGAGAGAGAGAGAGAGAGAGAGAGAGAGAGAGAGAGAGAGAGAATGGCCAGTGAGAGAAAGGCTATGGTAACTCAGATAACCACTCTGTACAATTGTAGTGAGCAGAATAGCATCTCAGAATGCACAAAACGTCAAACCATGAGACGGATGGGCTACAACAGCAGAAGACCAAATCGGGCACTTTATTAGGACCATAGTGTTCCTAGTAAAGTGTGTGTGTATTGTATATATTTAGGCACACCAGTAACATGCTGTGAGAAAGCTATGTTGTTTACACGTATTTATTTAATATACTTCTCTGGAAGTATCCTACATGTACATTTCTGTCCTTCTTTCTGACTTTTTAGGTTTGAGTTTTTCTTTATTCACTGTAGAATTTAAAATCATCATCACTCTCCTCATTTAGATCATTCTCACTAGCTCCCTTTGTTTTTATAGTGATGGGCAACTATTCATACACTTTATCATTATACACTTCTCTGTATATCACAATAACATAATATCAGTTTATTTGTCTCTTCTTTGAAATACAGATACACATAGACAAAATTGGGCTAATTGAGCTGAAAACACAATCTTGTTTCTTTACCTTAAGATAGAAGATATTTTTTCCTTTTAATAAAATGTTAACTGCCATAAATGTTTGACTGAATCTTCAGAATTTAGTAATTGTTATTCTATTTAATTCATTGTGTATAGATGCGTAAAAGTGAATAATCCAATAAATTGTTCTTTTTTTTTTGCTCTATGGAGTTACTGAGCTGGTAATCTCTTGAGACATCACTGTACTAATCCCCTTTAGTTGTTTTCTCTCTCTCTCTCTCTCTCTCTCTCTCTCTCTCTCTCCCCTCTCTCTCTGTGTGTGTGTAGTATTTCTCTTTCACCCACCTCTATCTGTAGTTTATTTATGAATGAGGAATGAACAGAACTGTTTCCTCTTTTCTCTGTGTTTTCAGTTGAAGAAGGTCCATTGAGTCTCCTTGTACTTATCTTTCTGTTCTGCTTCAAAACACATTGCCTCTTCAAAGCAGTCCTCCTCCTGACCTCATTCAGTTACTCTGGCTCGGCTTGTTTGTTGTCTGGGGTAACGCTGTTGCTGGGGACGATGTCAGAACACATTCAGCTCTCAGTAGCCCTGTGTAGGATTGGCTTTTACAAGGTAAGCCAAGTAAACATTTCCATATTTACCAGCTGTCTGAAAGTCATACATTTTATGCATGCACCTGTTGGTGCTTTTTATTTTGGTGCTTTTTATTAAAACTTATTTTGGTGAAATTATATTTTATTGTATAACAATGTAACAGAATACTTGAAGACAGGTGATATCCTCAAATTACTGTAAATACACTGATATTTATAGTTCTCTGTTTTTTTTTTGAAGATCTGCTTGTATAAATACAGTCGCTGAAGTCATCATCTGTGCATGGCAGGCATTAAAAAGCTTTCATGGGCCCTTCTCAAGGTAGCAGCAATGCAAAAAGTAACACTGTGGTGAATATTATCTTTACTTCATCTGCTGGGAATAGTATGGCAGGTGTTTTTGCAAGTTAACCCCCCCAGGTAAACTTCTGTGCTTTTATACAAGAAGTCACAGGAGAATTTCAGAACCGTACTTTTAACAAAGTTGTAATCCTAAAGTTTTCTTTGTTTTTCAGCATCAGTCTAATTCTTCCCATTTACTGCACAGTGTCTCTGCCTTGTATCACTGCTAGAAATGTCATACCTACACATAAATTATGTACAATGCAAATGTGATTCAATATCACACAATTTGTTCATTTGAATGTTCTTAGAATATTATAACTCTATATTTATAGGATAGTATCATTTGGATTTCAGAATGTAATGTTCTCTTTAAAACAAATATTCATGTACAGTAGACAACCTCACTGAAAGCCAAGTTTTTTAAGAGTAAAGAATGTGTGGCACTTTAAAAAAAAAAAAAAAAATCAATAGTCTTATTCAAGATTATTCAGAAAATTCAAACAAATAATGTGTGTAGACATCTTCAGTAAGATCTTAGTGTTTTAGGTGACATATTAGGGTTGACGTGTTTTTGAGTCATAATTCCTAATTACTGTATGTAATTACCTCTAATCAAAAGGTTTAGCTATACTTTTTTATTTTTTTTTTTACAAATTATACAACTTTTTGAAAATGTCCTCAAAATACAGTAAAACTTGAGAAAACCAAATTGTGAGAACCTTTTTAGCTGGTCCTCACAAGCAAAAAAGGCTCATAAATCAGATAAATTATGTTTATTTTTAAATCGAATTAAGTGCACAGGTTTCTGTGAGGGTTAGGTTCAGGGGTAGGGTTAGGGGTAGGGAATAGAATATATCTTTAGCCTGCAATAGAATACATGAATGTCTATGAGATGTCTTCACAAGTATAGTAAAACCAACGTGTGTGTGAGTGTGTGTGTGTGTGTGTGCAGACAAAATTGTTCCCCCAAAAAATAGCTAACTCTGTCAAAACAGGCTTAGACACAGGAGAACAAACAGATACTCCATGGAATAAACATAACCTCTCAGCATCCTATAATCACATCACTCTTCACTCAAGCCTGCTGCTTCTCTGACTTAGATTAGATAGCTGCTGCATGATGTAATGACTTAAGACTGTGAGTTTACAGTCTGCTGCTTAGAGCTGTTTTTGTGTATTAAACAAATTACCTTTATTACAACTCGACCCAGCTGTTTTGGAGTGTCTTTATGTTTTCACTGGCAAGTAGTATCACACGCTACATCTCATACAGATGAAAAACTGAAACCCTCACTAAAATAGTTTTGTCCATAATTTACAAAATTACATCACTGTAAAAGTTCTTGAGAATAATAAT
This sequence comes from Xyrauchen texanus, assembly GCF_025860055.1. Taxonomy (NCBI): domain Eukaryota; kingdom Metazoa; phylum Chordata; class Actinopteri; order Cypriniformes; family Catostomidae; genus Xyrauchen; species Xyrauchen texanus. The sequence goes on along the minus strand of NC_068278.1, from coordinate 28,460,449 downwards.
AAGCCACTTGAGAAGTGCAGGCCCGGCTCTAGCTCAAAGAGATAAGTGCACCATGGGATTCTACAGTTATGATTGCAAATAATGAATGTGACTGGGATCATTAAATTTGGAATTTAGTATATAGATTACCCAGAAAGATATACAGTACAATTGCAGTTTTCTTTATTCAAACTTTTTCAAAGTTCTTTCTCAAAATGTTAAGCTCTAATCTGATTGACTGCCTTTACCCAATTTCCTCCTAGAGACAAAGTCATATTTACTGTATAAGTTATTGGCTTGATACATCAAGCACTTTTGAGGATGAATAATCAATGATTGGTGACACCAAATCTTTGAAAGGTATTAAAAGTTTTGTTTGAGACACTTTGTTTTGTCTGTGAAATAATCAGTAGCTATTTATTACTTTTTTTGATCAGAAATTCTGGGAAAAAAAATGGGATTAGCGGCTTTACATGTCAGTTTAGAAAAGTGGGTGGTTCTTGGCCACAATAATCTGCAATGTGGACCAGACTCAATAAAGTTTAGTTGAGAGTCGGCTATACAAACTATATATTTGTAGAAAAACATTAGATTTTTATAGAGATTCCATGCATACCCATTATGTCATGACACAAAAGCGTGGCAGAGAAAAGAGAATCACAATGAGAACTAACTTACTTAATAGGATTGCTTTGAATTTTATACAAAAATAATAATACAAAAAACATAAAAAGCAAACAAGATGTGGTTCACTGGTTTTTAGGGTGACAGTTTTATCACACCTCATTAGTTCCATGCTGGGCCTTCATTAAGTCTGCAATTGAGAGGAAAATCACATACTCTCTATTTTAGTCCTGCTATAAAATAGTGGCACGTGCCTAACGGTTGACAGGCCTCTCATTCCAAACATCAGCCCTCTCTCATTCCTAGTTTTCTGTGTAAATGATGGGGGTTTGCATGTAACTACATGTGTGAAGTACATGTAACTAGATGTGTGAAGATTGGTTTATCTGTCGCCTATACAAACCATGTCCATAGTGAAAAAGCTGAGAGTTGAGATGGGGGAATAGGGCCTCTTCATTGTGTTCATGTCATGGTAAACCAAGTCTTTGTTCATTGTTATTAGGAACACAGTTTTCCTAAATGGAATACCAATGAGATGTGTTAACTACCAGTTTGTTCTATTTTAGGTGGCCTTTGTGCTAATAGTTTGACTGACAGTATTAATGTTTGCATTCATTAGGTTTACTGAAAGATGTTGTTTTTAGGGAATGTCAGGGTATAGTTTTACAAAGAAACAGTGGTTATTAGACGAGTGTGCTAGGAAGTTTCAGTCGTATAAGGAACACATTTTAAAGTCATGAAATTAGCTGCTGGATCATTACCCAACAATAGTGAAATGAATTACTCAAAGTGAAATGAATTACTTCATATACAATTCAGATCTCAAACTTGCTGAATGTTTTTATTTTTGAAGATGTTGTGTGTGTTTAAATTTGAGCTCAAATCTTTCAGGAAAGTGATTGTGATTATCTTTTGCATTTTCAGCTTTGGCAACTTTTAGATTATGTTTTTTAGACCACTCTTTCTCATCATGTGTTCAGGCTGACTGTCTCAGTACTGAATCAAACAGATTGTGAGAGGGCTTGAAGAAGAAAGTTACATTTACATTTACATTTACATTTACATTTATGCATTTGGCAGATGCTTTTTATCCAAAGCAACTTACAGTGCACTTATTACAGGGACAATCCCCTGGAGCAACCTGGAGTTAAGTGCCTTGCTCAAGGGCACAATGGACATTATTCCTTTGAGATGATATAGCTATTAGCAATGTGTTTGATATATTATTCCATATTATATTACATCCCTACTTGTTTCAATGTAGTTACAGAGTGTAACAGATTATTCTTGTGGTAAAATTGTGGTTTCAAAAAGCAACAAGCAAACATTATTTTCTCTTTAAGAATTTTCTTTGATCATGGGACATTGTTGAAGTAGAACAGAGCTTGTTGTGATTAATCATGCTCAATAAGATAACAGTTTATCCAAGTAGTACACCATAGAAGAGTGTTACATGCAATTGGATTATTAAAGTTCTTTAAAGAATTCAAATAAAGTTTAACATCTTTCTTGAAGATTTAAAAGAAGGTATTTCTTTGAAAATGTACAAGTATGAATGTAAAGATTTGAAAGGAATAGTAATAAATTAATAATAAACTTAATATGGAAATGGTATAGTTTCAAGGAATCACCAAAAAAATAATAATAAAAAAATTAGTTTGGCTAATATCAAAGTTTGGGAATAAATTCCTTTTTACAAAATGTAAAAAGTCAATCCAAACCACTTTGCAATAAACACAATTCCAAAATAAGTGGACAATGTTTTTCTTGAAAGTGATGACAAAATGAGCAAATGGGTGAGATACTATTATTGAACGTTGCAAGTTTATACTATACTTAGTAACAATTATGAATAATCTAAAAAAGACTTCAACAGCTTTGTTGGGCAGAAGATTTTTTTTCTAAAGAAGCCTGAATTCTTTCCATTCTTTGTCATTTAATATATTATTCCAAAAATTTAACAGGCAGGTAAAGAGATCTGAGTTCTATTAGGAATTGATAAAAATGTTTTATTTGAAAAGTTACTACACACAAAAAGACATTGATCAATAAATAGTTTAGAGTTGTCAAAAATAATCTATATATTGTGGTGGTGGTGTAGTGGGCTAAAGCACAGAACTGTTAATCAGAAGGTTGCTGGTTCGATCCCCGCAGCAACCACCATTGTGTCCTTGAGCAAGGCACTTAACTCCAGGTTGCTCTGGGAGGATTGTCCCTGTAATAAGTGCACTGTAAGTCACTTTGGATAAAAGCGTCTGCCAAATGCATAAATGTAAATGTATCTCAAAGTTTACTTACTAAGCTAATATTCTTATAAAACCAGCTGCGAAGAAAAAAAATACTTGTTTTTATATCTTATATTCTTATTATTTGAGATAAAATAACTATGTGGAGAAAAGTTATGGTTATATATAAGGAACAGCATAATAATGCTTGTTTATGAAAACTAGCTAAAGCTGAGGGCAGTTTTGAGATATCATGGTTGCACCACAACAAAAAGTGTAGGCCTCCAGCAGAAATGAAAATGTGATTTGGTTAATGTTCCAAAGAGACTTTTTAGAAATATCTTCATCCACTTAACTTTAAAAGAGTTATTAAGATTGGAAATATCTACTAACTCAACACCCACCATAGCATGATCAGCCATCATAACACTTTTTTATTTTATTGAGTTTTTGAGTTCCAAACATAATCAACTATAATTTCCTACATATGTCCACAGAGACATCCAGTGACATGGCAGTGTAGATAACACGAGACAATGCATCTGCTTTGGAAAGCAACACTTTACCTGTTATAGAAAGCTCACACTGTAATCAGGAATTTAATTTACATTGAATAGTAAGAATAAGAGGTTCAAAGTTTAGTCTTGATCTTTTATCTTGATCTTTACAAATAGTTATACCTAAATATTTGACTTCGGATTTGACTGGGATGTTACAAATCATCAGTGGAATATTTTGTAGGTAAAAGTTCACATTTGTGAATATTTAGAACTAAACCGGAGGCAGATGAGAAAAAATGTATAATGTCTAAGGCTACAGGAATTTGCTGTTTATTATTTTTTTTTAAATAGTGTTGTATCATCGGCCAATTGGCTTATTAAAACTGATCGACATGCCACAGAAATACATTTCAGATTACTATTTTGAATGTGGATGGCTAATAACTGCATAGGCAGGAGAAAAAGTTATGGTGAGATTGGGCAGCCTTGATGGCTCCCCCTGTCTATTCTAAACCTACAGTGTTGTGTGTCAGATGTGTGTGAATATATTACAAATGGTGTGACATCATCAGGTCACATGACCAGGAAGTTATATGGATTTGAACATTTCAAAAATTTATAAATAAAATACACAAAATAATATTTCCAAAATTCAAGTCATGTAAGATGTGTTATAGATGTTTGTGAATATATTACAAGTGGTGTGGCATCATCAGGTAACATGATCAGGAAGTTATATGGATATGAATAATTACAAACATTTATAAAGAATACACAAAATCGTACTTCCAAAATCCAAGTTGTGTGAGGTGTGTTATAGGTGTTTGTGAATATATTACAGGTGGTGTGACATCATTAGTTCAAATGAACATGAAGTTAAATGGATTTTAGTATTAAAAAAATTCCAGAACAAAATCATAAAAAATACACAAAGTCATAATTCCACAATCAAAGCTGTGTAAGATATGTAGCAGGTGTGTATAGATACATTGCAGGTGATGTGCGAGCTTTAGGTATTTAGGCCAGAAAGTTAAATCGATTTATTTAATTTAAGCATTCAGTTTACATTAAATAGATATAGCAGGGATATAAATCAGTGAATCAAAATCAAAGAATCAAAGAAAATGAAAAATTATCTAAACTTAACTTAATTAGTTTACCAAAATAAACATTAAACATGTAACAAGACCACTTCTTAATGTAGTCATGGAATGATGTATCTCTTAACTGATAATTGTATTGAATTGGATTGCCCTTGTTGGGATTGCTGTTTTGCGTTTTTCAGTTTTGATTCTTAAAACAATTACATTTATTGAATAACATCATAATTTCTTTTGGTATTATGATTTATAGGGGTGGAAAGAGTACTGAAAAATAATACTCAAGTAAAAGTTCTGTTACTTCTTATAAAATGTAGTTTGAGTAGAGTAAATGTCTAAAAACTACTCTAGAGTAAAAGAGTAGCTCATTTAAAAGGACTAATGAGTAGTGAGTATTGAGTACTGAGTTTAAAAAAAATAAAAAAATAAATAAAAGGGATTACAGAAATTAAAAGATAAAAATGTTATTTTCAATATCATAATGTATGAAACAATTACATTAAAATGAGTTTACGTGCAGGGTCTAAATTTCCCTTAATGCCGACTGAGAGAGTTATTGTTGCGCATAAAACATGTTCAAAAGGAATGCAAAAAAAAAATAAATACCAGTACAAAATCAGGGTCACTTGGCACGATATAGGCAGTAGAGCAGTTGTTTGGTACAGGGGCAACATCGGGCTTTAAAGGGATAGTTCACACAACAATTTGTATTCTCTCATTATTTAGTCACCCTTATGCCATCCCAGATGTGAAAGACTTTCTTTCATCAGCAGAACACAAATTAAGATTTTTAGGAGAATATTTCAGCTCTTTTGCACATTTCCTTGTTATTGTTGTTTGCTTGATTTGCCTTTATATGACATAGCCTATGAGACAGTGCTCAATCCGGTTACAGGTACACTTCAAGTCCAATATTTGATATGTCCAAAAACATACGTACACTTTCGACCAAACCGACTGCGTTTACATTAATGCCTCATCAATATGTGCATTGGCGGAATTATAAAGTGTATTTGATAATTTAGGCACGAACCCGCATTAGTGTGCAAACATTAGCGCCTGTCAATCAAACAGCTCGCAGCGATGGACATCTGGAAATAAATAGTTAAGCTCTTATATTTTATTCTGATCAACCAACCAGTGGTGCTCATGCTGTCAATTGATATAACACCCCTGTTCTAGATGTAGATCATAGGCTATGTGTAGAAAATTACTCAAAAGTTTATCATCAATATCGCAGACATCTCTCTTTTGTTTTTTCAGATAAACATATAGATTTTTTTATAGCCCAGCCCAATTGATAACGTTGCCTTAATCTCTCACATCAAACCCAATAATCTCAGTGATAGATAACTAATTTACAGGCTACATTATAGACACACAGAATCTAGTATAATATATTTTTCAAAATAGAGGCAGGATTAATGCTGATATCTGGCTTGAGCAAGATGAAAAACCCTTCCAGGTGCAGCTGTGATATTCAGGTGTTGAACTGTGCTTGAGGCATCCATAACAAATGATGCCAAATCTGCAGCTGCCGTTTTTTATGCGTGTTTTGATTGGACAGGAGTCCCAAGACACTCCCTAGCCAATCACGTTTATAGGTAAAAATAAAATCAGTACAGGGAAGTAGCGAACAAATACTGTGGGAAAATAGCAAAGTAAAAGCACATTTACAGCACTTAAAATACGCTCAAGTAAAAGTATAACATTTTTAAACTACTTAAAAAAAGTAAAATTCTTGGGAAAAAGTAGTTAATTACAGTAACGTGAGTATTTGTAATTCATTACTTTACACCCCTGATGATTTACAGTGTAATCTGAATGAGACACAGCATGAACCACCACTTTTTTGGGATTACATACCAATTAACGTTAAAGGAAGGATCGAATGTCTAATTAATATCCAATATAAAAACAACTTTACCGCAGTTGTTTAAGCAGGTTGACAGCACACGGTGCATTCCGTGTAGTTACTATCAGTGAGTAAACATTGAATAGTTGTGTCTTAAATCTTCCTCATTATTTAAAGGGGCATTCAGTAGTTCTTTAGCTAGCATTAGCATTTCTCTACTTCATGCACTTGAAGTACCGATACTTTGCTTCTTCATCGCCGAGAACGTTGACGGTGTCGCCGAAGAGGCCTAGCTGGGAGACGGGGGCGTTGAAAAACTGTGATTTTTCAATGTCGCACATCTCGACCATGTTCAGCCAGAGGTAGCGCTCCTGGACCAAAAGGGTGGCCATCACCGCCTGAGTGCCTGCGCTGTGACCTTCATGGCTCTGAGAGCGAGGTCAGTGGCAGAGCGCAGTTCCTGCAGCACGTTGGGATCGTCGGCACGATCAGGACTACCCAGGTGCAGATCTTTGAGTGCCTTGGCTTGGTGGACCTGCAGGAGAGCCATGGCATGCAGGACAGAGGTGACTTGTCCGGTGGCGCTGTAGGCTTTCGAGGTCAATGTGAGCTGCGCCCGGAGCTGATGTACCAGTCGTCAAGCCGCAAAGGCTGTGGGGAGGACAGAGAGTTCCAGTCCAAGCCCACGCTCACGGCAGCCTGGACAAGCATGTCGGCCATCTGCACGTCAGCCTCAGATTGGGTGGGCTGACACGAAGGCGGCAGACGCCTGGACGATCTCTGATGCAGCGCCGATGTCATCATTCAATTCCAGGGGCTCGAGGGAGAATGGCCGTCAGTCTTGGAGAGATATCGACCGCATCCAGGAACTACACAGAGGCTTCCTAAAAAGATCCAAAGTGCCGTAGATCCAACAGCAGTGCGTTTCGCCAGTAGAGGTGAGTGAAACAGTGGTGAACTCAACTTGCTGTTGCACAACCGCTCAGCTCCGAAGGCGAAATCTGACTGACAGACACATGCCAGCTTCCCTTTATACCAGAGATACGTGAGGCTCCCAAGGAAGACCCTTGTGTCACTTCATTCGACACAACGTCGAGTGAGTGACAGAAGGGGAATGTTGGAGTGTGAGGTAATTTCTAAAGTAATTTTTTACTACTATAATATAATAGCTTTGCCTAAAAATAAATGTCAGAATTCAAGTGAACAGACATCTACAATTAAGGACAGATTATTATTGTCCCTCATATCAATAATCTTTGGAGACTGTCTATGTTTCACATATTTTTAAAGACGGTTATTAACTTTATTAGAGAACTGCTTAGCGTGAAATAAACTTCAATTATCTAGCGATACAGAATGTTATGGTAAAGGAAAGATTAGAATTGATTTTGATGATCAAATTTAGCATGTCCATGAATACTGTATTACTGTATCTCATTTTGTTTCCAAGCAAACCAACATCATGGTTTAATCAAAATCCACAACAATCGCTTTGCCAAGTTACTTTGCACTAAACGAATAAAGACGTGTGCTGTTTCCTAGAGGTGGAGGTAGATGGGCCCACTTGCTATAGCTGTGATAGCAAAGAAAATTTAATTACATGTTGTCTTCCGGTTGTGTATGTAAATACAGCTGAAAACTGTCCATTGCTAACATACGTTGACAACACATGTAATTTTAAAGTTCGAGGAATACTTGTATGAGTTTTCTTTAAATTTTAGAGAGTGGTCTAAACAATTAATAATTCCTTATCTGTCCAACAAAAAAGAAACAACATCAGCATCACTACATCATCAAATCTTTTCACCTTGTGTATGCTGTACTTATGTTTACTCTAGTTTTTGCTTCGGACCTATTTCGCTTCTTCGGCAGTACTTCGGCTACTGAATATCCTGTTGCTTCTAAAGCACAGTCATAAGTATGTTCCATTGTGTTCATTTCACTCTTCGCGTCACCAAACAACACCAATAGACACTCGTATCTTCATTAGCCGTAGCCAATGAGCCAAAGGATGTATAATAAAAACACTTTTTTATAGAAAACTATTATGAGTACAGTCTTCATATCATGTCAGTGTACACCATTCAGATCACTCCTCACAAAACCACAATTAATTTGGTAATGTGTAAAACTTTTTGAATTAGCCCCAAATTACTGCACCTTTAAAGCATTGCTTGTGTATATTCACTGCATTCAACAAGAAATGCCAATTTTAGTCATGATCTGACTTTTAATCACCTGCTGTAAGCAATGTTCCCTTTATTATGCATAGTCCAAAGGGTTAGTTGTGAGATGTTGTGAAAGGTGTTCTTTTTAATGATTCTTTATATTGGGATGTCTGACAGACAACGGATTGCTTAACTAAACTGTTGCATAAGAAAAAACAGTTGGAGGCTGTGAACTACATATTGCACACCCACAATAATCTTACAATTACACACTTTTGAAGCACTCCGGTTACAATAGCACATCACTGAGCTTGGGATGCGCATAAGCGGTGTCGTGCCCTAGATTGGAATCTCTCTTATTGTACACCTCCTATTTATTTTTTGTGTATTTATCAGTTTTCTTAATGTATGGCTGCCCTTAGCATCCACATTTCCCCCCAGAAATATGTCCACTAAGACATTCAGTTGTGGTATGACATGCATTTATTTTTACATCAGTGCTGATGCATAATAAGAAAATTATCAAATAATCGTAGAGAGATTTTTTTTCTCAGACGGTAATTTAACAGTCAGAAACTCACACCACGGCATACCTAGTTTACAGTATGTCACAGTCATAAACCACGATTTCCTTTGATGATTTTTGTCACCCTTTGGGAGTACACTTGCACATAGGTGGTTTCAAAGCTGATAGACACCAGTGCAGGTTCAGTAAATCTGAATTCTAGAATGACAAATGAGACCCTATGGCAGTCTTTTTTAATTGTGGTATTGGAGGACCCCAGCACTGCACATTTTGTCTCTTAGAGGCCCAGTAGACAGCAAGGAATTGGAGATGGAAGACGCTGGCCTCGGTGCCTTTGCCTTTCTCCATTTTTGGTTATGTGAACATATTATTTGTAACTATCTGTGTCTTTATCTCCTGTGTCTGTGTCTATACTGTGTGTCTATGCCAGTCCCCCATGTGTCTCCATTTGCACTGACCCGAGCTCCTGCCAGACTTTAACCCTGAACTTTTGTCTGACCCAGAGTGTGAACTCTTGTACCACACTCCCAGACATTTCGACCCAAATCATTATCAAAGGACAAAGATTATTTACTCTAGCCATCAGTGGATGATATATTGAGTCTTTCATATAGCCTACACAATATAAGTTACAAGTAGGGCCTATGTCTTTTTGTGGTTTGACAGTTTGAATGAAAGTGCTTCAAAGCTACACACAGTAAAATTGCATAAAGGTTTTGAATTCTTCAGTTTGCGCAATTAAACTAGTTAAATACCCTGCCTGGAAACTCATCAATGTCACTTTCATTCTTGAAGAAGTACAAAAACCTTTAAAACTTGTGTGTATGTGTCCTGTGCAAGGAGCTCTAACATACCCGTCCTATAGACCATATTCATGGTAGCACCATATTTGATTTGTAATGGGAATGACAACAAGGCTGTGAGGGCTAGACTTGCCATTTCTTCAATGACACGCATGGTATAAAGCTGTAAATAGTTCCTAGATCACATCTGATTTTCCACAACTCATGTTGTCTTGAGTTTTTTTGTCTACTGAATTTTCTGGAAAAGATGTTTTTTAAATGTTTTGTCAGTGGAACAATCCAAAAATACTTTAAACTGCAGTACAGCCCATTGAATAGACTGTATGTCTATCCCTTCACAGCCTCATTGTCATTCCTCTGAGATGGTGCTGCTGTGAATAAGGTCTATGTTGTGATACCTGTGCCTTGCATAGTAAATGTTATGTTGCCCTCTTGTGGTCTCCTAATGCTTTTACGCCAGACATTTAACAGAAGCCCAACTGAGTGAATTGGAAAGCACGCAAATTAGGTTATAATTGTATGTGCCGGCTAATGTCAATGCCTCAAAAATATATAGATTAAATAAAGTGCTTATCATTAATCAATATATTAATATTTTATGACATGCTTAGTTCTGACCCCTGCTCTCCCAAACCTTGGGGGCCTTTTGCATTTCAATTTAAATTGCCTTTTTTTTTGCTTTAGGAATACTCTAACTAATTACAAATATGTTCACTGGTAGATGAGTAAGGATTGGACAATTCTAGTTGTAACCCATAAAAACTTACCCTGTATGTCTTTTATAACTTATTTCCTACATTTATCAGGCCTTACATTAAATGTGTTTCCCAAATTGAAATGCAGGCACTGCAATGCAGATGTGCCACATAGAGGGAATAAACACCAGAGACAGAATCTCTCAATCAAAATCTTTCAATGTGTCTTTTCTTTCACTGAATCCAGTTGTTTCTTCAATTCTTATTAAGACTACAATTGGTATTTTCATTTCATTAAAAGTGTCTTTTTTTATTATAATATAACATCATATATTTTTGTCTAAAAACAAGGAGAGTGTTATGGGAAGTCTCTGGTTAAAATAAACACCTGCTATGATTGTGGCCAAGCGGTTTGTGCAAAATATGCTTGGTGCGATGTGATGAGTCTGTCTTCATTATTTCCCAATCCACTCCACTCTCTTTTTCCTGCCATTTCCCATGCTCTCTAGACTATCATCGTCAATAAAAGGCCAATCCAAAAATATGTCATTCTGCATTCAACAAAATGTTTACGAGATTAAACACCTCTTATTGCTCTAAAAGACTTCCAGCAAAAGGACCGTAACATTTTTCACAGGTTTGTTGCAATGTTTCTAGTTCATTCCCTCATCCCTCCAGCATTCATATAAATTGTTTTAAGTATTTCCCCCCATTTAATTTTAAGTTGTTTAATTTACAAATCACCAAAACAAATAAAAACAGAGGAGGTTTCATATCTGTTGTATTTGTTAATGCTACAGCAAGTTTGACCACTAAGTGGCAGAATGGCTCTACTGCTGATTATGGCAAATAGTTCCTTTACAGGTCACAGCAGTTCAAAAAGTTGTTAAATCAGACCTAATACTTCCTAAGACATTTTAGACTTCAATACATACAAATGTGGCTATGAAGTCTACTGTTTATATCATAGTACAGCACTGAAAACAGCTGTTCCTGCTCTGCTTCACTCAACCTTGAGATTCAGAATGCGTGTTTCAATGCTGAGGGAATGAGATGGGTGGGCTTGGCAGTGGGGGCTCTGAATCTGGTTTGAGTTTACTATTACATAAGCATTAAGATTGTTGTTTTTGAGAACAGGGGTCCAAAAAAATCAAGAAAAATAAAATAACAAACAAAGGGGCTCCAAAAACAAATGATGTGCAAACAACACAGTGCTTTTTTGATTGGTCTCTCTGGGAAGGTCATAGAATTCTCCGCAGACATTGAATAGGCCATTAGAAAGCACATTTGAGGCCTTGTAAGAGACTGTTAAGAATTAGAATAAACACTTAAGAACTAACATGCCTATTGTCCTAATGTTCTGATCTGCAGTAATACACACTTAATGTTAACCTACTCTTTCTACATGGCATCAAATTTACCTACCCTGCTCAGACTAAAAACAACACATGTTTAATTTTGGGTGTATCTAACATCGCACAGCTTGAGCGTGCTTAATGCAATTTGTATAGGCCTAGTGGAATTTTCTACATGCATTTTTTAAATAACATACAAAATGTTTCATAACACAATAAAGTAGAATACATTTTTAATATATTGGCTAATACCTAATTAGATAGATAGATAGACAGACAGATGATAGATAGATAGACAGACAGACAGACAGATACATCCACTGGACCACTACTTTTATGCTGAGTTTTTTTGGAGTACAGGTCACCATTTTCTAGCATTGTATGGACCTAAAGAGCTGAGATATTCTTCTAAAAATCTTTGTTTGTGTTCAGCAGAAGAAAGAAAGTCATGCACATCTGGGATGGCATGAGGGTTAGCAAATGATGAGAGAATTTTCATTTTTGGGTGAACTAAACTTGAGCTGGAAGGGGCAGTGCCAAGTTGACCAATTTTGGACCAGACAGCAGACCTGTAACCATGGGTGTTGCACCTCATTTCACATGTGAAGAGGTTATGTCTAAGAGAGCAAGAAAGTCTTATATTACGATATTATTGGAGTTTTAATTTTTACCACAAATTATAGTCTTTTGAATCCATTCACCGAAGAGTTAAGTTCAGATTCGTTCACTGAATCATCCATAACCATTTGTGCAGATTACTTTTTTTTACGGCAATAGGTGACGACAAATGCGTGTAATTTGTAATGAGGGAGTCATTGAATCATTGATCCAATTGATTTATTAAAACACTGAGTCGATCACTACTGAAAAATAGAAGTAAACAAGAATGATTCGATCACTCAAAAGATTCATTCAAAAACACGGATTGGTTCACGAATAAACACTACCTTGTTTTAGGCATTATACTAAAGTGAAGGCAAGAAAAAATTTGACAAAATAGTGGAAGTTTGACCAACAGCGCATAAAATACGGATTCATGTGCATCATACTAAATAACGAACCACGTGCTGAATGATCCAAAGTGCTGGCAAATGACAGTTTAATATATTTTTAAATCAAACACACAGCGTAAAAAGTCAGGTTTGACAAACCTAACAACCTGCAAAACCACAGTGAGAAGCCACGTTTCCATACGTCAAACAAGTAATGCTTGCGTTTATTGACAGTTGTTGAAGATTATTTGTGACGAGCTGTGTTGTGTACTGAATGTCGAATTGACGTACTGCTCTCAGAAACAGGCTCAATCTGAACATGGTAAGTGAAGGTCTATTTGTATAATATTTTGTATTTTTTTCTATCCATCGGTATGCGTATAGCATGCATACATGTAGTTGTATTATTTAAACAGAATGCAAAGTAATAATGTAAGACATACATACAACACTCCAAATTTTACCGGGTTTCTCCCATTTTTCCATATACTCCCGATTTACAATTTCTCCCGAAAAACTTACCCACACTTTGCTCATGAGAATGTAATTAGTAGGGTTGCAACCTGTCAAGTAAAATACGGGATTGACCCGTATTTATATTTGGAATGATGCGTCTCATGTCGAATTAGGGAAGCGATTGTATCGTAAAGCTGGTCAGATGGCGAAATTGTTCCAGATCGTTAATGTAACATTTATATAAGTTATATATTTTAAGATTTTAATACGTAAGGAGTCGTCTGAAAAGTCCAGACATTGTGCTGAAATGTGCTAATACTCTGAAGGGTGTGGTAAGGTGTCGTATGAAAATTCCACACATTGTGGTTAAATGGTGGTTACCTTACGACTTCAGTCCACTTGACATTGTGTTTACTAACGCATATGGGGAGTGCCTTCATGCACAACCTATTTGAAACATCTCTACAATAACAGCAATATTCTAATAGGCTATGGTGTTTGAGCCCCTCCTGTTTTGTCGCGAAACTGACCGCTCATTTGACCCCTGCGCTTTGAAGGGTGTGGTCAGAACCTTGGGTACATAGCCTTTTCTGGGTTTGACAGTGGCTCTTGAAAGTCCGGGGCAAAATTCCAGACATTAATTGTTGACTGATAGTGCATGCAGGTCATGTACCCTTTTACTGAGGCCAGAGCCAGCAGTAGTGTGGTCTCAATGGAGAGCATGTGCAAATCAACAGAGTCCAAAGGCTCGAAGGGGGGGCCTGCGAGAGGCACCGGTTTCATGTGCATGATACGCAGATATAGTTACCACATACAAATTGAGCGTTGACGGGGTGAGTCCTGCGTCTAATCGCTTTTGAAGAAATATTACAATTTCATGTATGGGGCAGTTTACTGGGTCCTTGCGATGTGAGAGACACCAATCAGTGAACACCTTCCAATTTAGTGCGTAGAGGCGTCTAGTGGATGGGGATCCAACTGGGGCTGGGGATGCCAGATTGTGCCTTGCGCCTGAGAGGGGAGATCCCTCCTCAGTGGTATTTCCCATGGTGAGCTGTACAGCATCTCCATAATTTCCGGAAACCATGGCTGGTTGGACATTTCGGTGCAACTAATAGAACCGTTTCCTTGTCCCCTCAGACTTTGTGTATGGCAGAGTCAGAGATCAGGCATACCGGAGGAAATTCATATTTGATTTTCGCAGGCCATTTGTGTGCCATTGCATCCTTTCCCAGTGGGGCTTGAGACTTCAAATAACAGAGGGGACAGTGGGCATTCTCCACTGAGGCAAATAGAATGATTTCAGCTTTGCCAAATATTTCCCAAATACTCAGTATAGTTTGAGGATGAAGTCTCCATTCGCCCGGTATCAGCCCTTAGCGTGACAGTATGCCCGCACTGTAATTCAGGCAGCCTGGGACATATGTCACTCTCAGGGAGAGATGATGCTCACTCCATAGGAGGAGGTGACGCTTCATTCTCGACAGTGGCAGAGAATTAATTCCGCCTTGGCTGTTTATATAAACCACAACTGTCATGTTGACTGAGCAAACCAGGACATGACAGCTCACTATTTCTGACTGAAAGCCTTTAAGGCTAGAATTACAGCCAATAGCTCTAAGCGGTTGATGTGCCACCCCCTCCTCGCACCTGTCCAGGTGCCAAAAGTTGGGAATCCATCGCACACCGCCCCCCAACCTGTGTTGAAAGCATCCGTGATCACCACTTTCTGCCTGACAACTTGGGACTTCGAGTACTAGAGGGGACAGTGGGTATTCTCCCCTGAGGCAAATAGATCGATTTCTGCTTTGAGGGTGAAGTCTCCTGAATTCCACCTTGGCGGTTTATATAGGCCACAACTGTCATGTTGACTGAGCGATCCAGGACATGACAGTTTGATAGTCTTTAAGTCTAGAAATACAGCCGACGACTTTAGGCACTGCATGACACTTGCCCCAGTGTGACACCTCGCTGGTAAAATGCAGGAGGAGCTGTCCTTGGTTGTAAACAGCGGCTGGATATATTGATGCACATGCATCATTGGCGCTAAGCACGTCGCGACACACAGCGCTTCAGCCAGCACTGATGAGGTCTCATGTGTAAGAGACCTAATGGAAGGACGGCAGATGCCGCTGCCACAAATTCCAATGCTTTCTGAATCAAGTTTCAGTGGAGATGTTCTCCTCAGTTTGAACTGAGATGGACACTGTAAAATGGCTGAAGCTGGCATAACAAACCCTCTGATTGCAGCAATTGTCGAGGTAGTTCAAGATGCCGCTCAGTCTCAGAGGGGCGAGAACCACATCACTTTGTGAATGTACGAGGAGCCAAAGACAGTCCGATGGGCAGGACTTTGAATTGATACGCTGTTCCCCTAAAAAACATCCTAAGATGTCATACAATTTGGATTTGAAAATACGCATCCTTCAGATGTATCAACGCAAACCAATCTTGTGGGCGTACATGCGATAATATCCTTTTCTGAGTAATTATTTTGAATAGGCATTTTATAACATTTACATTTACGCATTTGGCAGACGCTTTTATCCAAAGCGACTTACAGTGCACTTATTACAGGGACAATTCCACCGGAGCAACCAGGAGTTGTGTCTTGCTGAAGGACACAATGGTGGTGGCCGTGGGGATCGAACCAGCGACCTTCTGATTAACAGTTCTGTGCTTTAGCCCTGTACGCCACCACCGCTGCGATAGTTATAAGTGCGTGATTTAAATGTCTCAGATCCAGGATTGGCCGAAGCCCGCCGTCTTTCTATGGAACAAGAAAATAATGGCTGTAAAAACATTTTTGTGCTTGACAATTTGGCACAATCTCTATTGCGTTTTTCACGATGAGAGATGTATTTCGGTTCGTAAATTTAATTTTATACAAAAATATATTCAGGTACAAAATTACATATCATTCATGTTATACACAGGTAGTCAAAAGTTTGGAATGATGTACAAATTTAGCTGTTTCTGAAGTTAATTGGTACTTTAATTCACCAAAGTGGCATTCAACTGATCACAAAGTATAGTCAGGACATTACTGATTGAAAAAACAGCACCATCACTATTTGAAAAAAAATCAATTTTGATCAAATCTAGGCAGGCCCTATTTCCAGTAGCCATCACTCCAACAACTTATCTTTGAGTAATCCTAATGCTAAATTACTAATTTTGTACTAGAAAATCACTTGCCGTTATATCAAACACAGTTGAAAGCTATTTGGTTCTTTAAATGAATTAACATTGTCTTTGTGTTTGTTTTTGAATTGCCACAGTATGCAATAGACTGGCATGTCTTTAGGTCAATATTAGGTCACAATTGGCAAAAAAAACACCTTTCTCTAGAAACCCATTAGTCAATCATTGTTTTGAGGAATGAAGGCTATACAATGATTGAAATTGCCAAAAAAACTGAAGATTTCATACAAAGTTGTACACTGCAGTCTTCAAAGACAAAGTTGTTGAAGGCCAGATGTACAACTAAACAAGATAATAAGTACATCTGAGTCTCTAGTTTGAGAAATAGACACCTCACATGTCCTCAGCTTAAAGCTTCATTGAATTCTACCCACTCAACACCAGTTTCATGTACAACAGTAAAGAGAAGACTCAGGGGTGCAGGCCTTACGGGAAGAATTGCAAAGAAAAAGCCACTTTTGAAACAGAAAAAAAAGAAAAGGTTTGTTTGGGGAAAGAAACACAGAAATTTGAATAATTGGAAAAGAGTGTTATGGATCTTAAACCCATTGAGCATTTGTGGGATCAGCTAGACCAGGCGTCGAGAACGTCTAGGTTACGAATGTAACCTCCGTTACCCGATGGAGGGAATGAGACGTTGTGTCGGAGAAGCGACACTAGGGGTCTCTCTTGAGCACCGAATATACCTCTGATCTATGAAAAAAGGCCAATGAGAAGTTGGCAGCTAGTATTTGCATACTCCGCCCCCGGACATACGGGTACAAAGGCGAGGCAAATACTAGAGTTCATTCAGGATTTTTCTGAGGAGCCGGAAATGGTCCGGCCACTACAGTGTCTCGGCTCAGCGACGTGGCCGGGAGGGACACAACGTCTCGTTCCCTCCATCGGGGAACGGAGGTTGCATTCGTAACCTAGACGTTTCCCTTCTGTCACTCTCTCCACGTTGTGTCAGAGAAGCGACACTAGGGGTCCAATTTAAATTACGCCATGCGCTGAGCCGTGTACGTGGTCTGACACAGGAGGGGGCAGGTGTTTTTTACGTGCCAGACGACCAGCTGTATCAGACTGCACGTACCCTTCCTCAATGCCCCACCAAAGTCGTCGGAATCCTTTTGGTTACCCTGACAGGGGAACAAGGCGACACTTGCCAACCTGGGAACGGGCCAAGCCTGGCTGGGCCTCTTTTCTCTCTATGTTTCTCGTACTGAGGGAAGGGGGTCTAACCCAATTTCCTATTCTTTCAGGGGGAAAAGACCCTGCGGAGACCACCCCTACCCAGCTGGGGAAGTAAGGTGGTGAATACATCACATGTGCTTTTAGGCGACACGTGGAAGTGGCGCGGTGGTAGATCCAGCTCGTAAGGGGACCGTATCGCGCAAAATACACACAGGGGGAGTCCGCGTAGGAGTCCTCACCCTGTGGAGCACCTATTCCAGTACAGTGTATATTTGAGTACCTGCAGTGGATTGGGTTGGCAAGTTACTCCGCCGAACTGCGGACCCATGAGGGCTAGGGAGGAATCGACCAGGGATTCGAGTTGAGTGGAATCTGCGGGGAAAAAAACAGCAAAGTTTTACCTCAGCCGAGGGAAAGGCGCTATATGCAAGCGATTCACCTGGCCAGCCCATCAGCGCGTTACCGAGTTCTACTGGCTCGGACCTGAGAAAACACGGGATGAAACTGACTCAACCCTGAGATTGTAATATCTCGTAAAGGTGTTGGTTGTGATAAGCCAATGAAATGGCATCTACTACCCAGTGGGAAAGCCTCTGTTTGGAGACAGTGTTTCCTTTCCGCTGTCCCCCAAGGCATATAAAGAGCTGCTCAGAGTGTCCAAAGCTCTGCGTGCGGTCCAGATACGTACGCAAAGCATGTACCGGACACAGCAACGATGGGGCTGGGTCTGCCTCCTCCCGGGGCAGCGCTTGCAGGTTCACTACTTGGTCTCTAAAGGGAGTGGTAGGAACCTTGGGCACGTAGCCCGGTCACGGTCTTAGGAGTGAGTGTCTGCCCGACCGAACTCCAGACAAGTGTCGCTGACAGAGAAAGCTTGCAGGTCCCCGACCCTCTTGATGGAGGCGAGCGTGATCAGCAGGGCAGTCTTAAGAGAGAGGGGCCTGAGTCCAACTGATTCTAGCGGCTCGAAGGGAGGTCTCTGGAGGCCCGTGAGGACTACCGAGAGGTCCCAGGAGGGGAACAGGCTTGGCCGGGAGGGATTTAACCTCTGGGTTACTTTTAGGAACATGATGATTAAGTCGTGCTTACCAAGGGACTTGCCGTCTACTGCGTCTTCAAGGTGGATGGGGATAGCCTTTGCAAACGGCACCCCAACCTGATTTGGAGGTGTCAGTAGTGACCAGGACGCATCGGGACACCTGCTGCAGGGGCACTCCTGCCCGTAAAAAGCAGAGGTCTGTCCAGGGTTTGAGTGTTTGGCGGTAGGCGGGGGTAATTGTCACACAGTGCGTGCCGCGGCGCCATGCTCGTCTCAGGACTCGAGTCTGAAACCAGTGCTGAAGCGGTCTCATATGCATCAACCCCAGCGGCGTGACTGCGGCGGAGCATGCTATATGCCCCAGGAGCCTCTGGAAGAGTTTTAGAGGGACCGTTGTGCCTGGCTTGAACTTTGCGAGGCATTTCAGCACCGACTGTGCACGCTCGTTGGTGAGACATGCAGACATTGAGACTGAGTCTAACTCCATGCCGAGAAAGGAGATGCTCTGAACCGGAGTGAGCTTGCTCTTTTCTCGGTTGACCTGAAGCCCCAAGCGGCTGAGGTGTTTGAGCACCTGGTCTCTGTGAGCGCATAGTAACTCTCGGGAGTGGGCCAGTATTAGGCAGTCGTCGAGGTAGTTGAGTATGCGGATGCCGGCTTCTCAGAGCGGGGCAAGGGCTGCCTCTGTGACTTTCGTGAAGACGCGAGGGGATAGAGACATGCCGAAGGGGAGGACTTTGTACTGAAACCTCTGGCCGTCGAACGCGAACCGCAGGAAGGGTCGGTGTTGCGGCAGAATTGAGACGTGGAAGTACGCGTCCTTCAGGTCTACCGCTGCGAACCAATCTAGGTGCCGGACGCATGTTAAGATAAAATGTTTTTTTATTTACTTTTGCGTGAGCATGCTTTGTCTACCTCCTCTACTGCGACCAGGTCCAGTCCATGCGTTGCGTTTCCGGACCACGAGGGTGGCCATCGCCTGTTCGAGTGCAGTTCCTGCGGCACGTCAAGAACAGGACTACCCAAGTGCAAATTTTGGAGTGCCTTGGCCCGTTGGACTTGCAGGAGGGGGCCATGCCGTGCGGGGGGGGAGCGGTCTGGGACCGCTCTACCGCCGAGGGTAGTGAGAGCGGAGGAGCGAGGATGTGGCAAAATAAAGCCGCGACCGCAATGCTTTTATGGCTATGTTCTCGCACTGAAAACATAGACCATTCTTAAAAACGCTGCCTGCGTGTAATCGCAACCCAGGTACGCCAGGCAGCTTTTATGACTGTCGGAGGTGGGGAGAAATCAACCACATCCAGAAACTGCACAGAGGCGGAAACTCGTCTTTAAAAAGATGCGTCCTGAAAAGGACGTTCAACACCGCTGTGTATTGCTCTTTTAGAGAAAATCACTCTTTTCAACAACTCTCTTAGAGTTTGGGTTTCTGCACTGTCGAAGTGCCTACGGGCAATTGCACTGCTGTGCAAGAAGGAGAAATCGCCGCTGTAATGCGCCATCAATCCAACAGCATGCAGAGCGTCAGCCCTAGTGTCGCTTCTCCGACACAACGTGGAGAGAGCAACAGAAGGGGAACCATTTTTCACTAAGGAGACAATTAAAAATGTTTTGGTTGATGCATTTTTTCGAAAGAGCCATACCACACATTTTTTTTCATACCACTATTTTACTAAGTTTTTCAAAAAAATACAATGTTTATATTGCCCATAGCCTACTCAAAAACAAACAAATATGCAAATATTAATAGGTAACATGTTGCAATATGGAATTGAGTATACGTGTTTACTAGCATACAACTTAAGATCTAAAGACAATTATAAATGTAAATATAATTATAATAATCATCATAATCAATAAGCCTAAAAAATTCTTGTGTTCCCAAAAAAATGCTGCCAAATGTGTGTTCTTATCGAATGTGTTTATATTGCGTTTTGGTCATATTTATGCATATTTATTGCAATTTTAGTTTCAAGGCGAACCTGTCTTGTATTACCTTATGATTTAATCACTTTCATCTTTGTTTCTTTAATACAAAGATACCTGTTTATATTACTGAACCTGCAGAGTTGCATTCACAATGTGTAAGAGTGAACTAAATTCGCAGTACCTCACGAGATGATCAGAGAACATTTGCAGCATTCTCATAGACTACATTATTCTTGCAAACAGTTTTCAGTTTAATGATACTAAGAAAAAGGAGTGATAACTCTTTACGTTTGTGGCGATGGCCTGGTATTTCTTATATCATTTAAGTCCAATAGCACTGATTACGCCACGCTTGGGAATTACACCAAAGGAAATATTAAAGGAACACAGGTTCGGTGGTGCAGTGAAAAGACAGAGTCGCTTCATATGATAAACAAATGAATAATTTTATTTATATGGAGAACATGGCTCTGGCATTAATTAATCATGGTATAAATCACGTTTATTAAAACAATAATAAGAATATCACAATATAAAAAGAACATTCCTCCAGACACACCTGAATGCAAACACGGAATCACATCAAACAGAATATCACAAAAAGAAAATACTATACCGTTCCCACCAAACGAAATAACAACAAGAATAAAAACTACAAGACTAAGCTTACCTTAGGGGTGGCAAACTAGCTGTAACAAATTGTGCTCTCAACCACTTGTGTACACGGCAAACAAAATAGGAAGAGGTGCTCCAACCCTGGTGTTCCAAACTCACAGCAAATGTGTTTCACCCAAGTGACTAGCCTCCCCCTCGGCGCACTCAGCCTTGACTCGAACAAAAAGAAAAGTTATGAAAAACTAATATATATATATATATAACACACACACATATTCACGAAAGACAAAGTAACCTAATCACGAAAAACAGCAGCGCAACCTGAATTAACCATCACGTGGTACGTGAGAGACTGCAAAACAAAAACATAACAATCAGCCAAGGATTTACTCCAGTCGAGAGATATAAAACCTTCACTAAATCATACATGCCACACAAGAATCACATGTCGCGATGTCAGGATGCACTCGCGAATGTTCTGCTAAAACACACAATAACCCCCATTAAACTCGACTTATGCCATAGAAACCACACCACAACACATTACGATAGCCGACATACCTTAAAGCTTTCAATGAGCGCGAGCGTTTAATGCAACTCCCAGGGCACGCCGCCAAGACGGCTACAGCAATCACTTCAAAGATAAAAACAGATACTCTAAACACTTTAAAACCACACAAAGCCATGCATAACCTCAGTCACTTACCTCGACTATAGTGACACCGGTAACCGGAAGAGGGGCGGGTATGACAAAGCCTACATGCTAGGGCTTCCTGACTACACACTTAAATACACCGGCCCTAATTACCTCATCCACCCCTTCCCATATAAGGGTAACGAACGCAAAAAAAAGGAAAAACAAATCCCCTACTACTACATTCCATACGATAAGTCAACTCAAATGTGAACATTAGAGACAGAATTAATGACTCACTGCCAACTGACTAGTGCCAGGGCCTAAACAAAGCCGGAACGGCCTGCAACGCAACCCTGGAACAGCAAACAGTCCCACCAGCGGCCCCCTGTACCGTCTGCGGAAGATGGTACAAATTGGAATGTTGCCCGGCCGTGGAACGAGCCGTCTGTCGTAACGATGGTTGAGTCTCCTCATGCAAGGTTGGACCTATACGGTCAATCAGGGCAGTAGGAGGGGTCAACGGCCTTGCCTCCTGAGCATCTGGAGTAAACAGAGGCAACCTTGCGACCTCTGGTACTGTTAGAAGATTACGGGAATATCTCATAGGACCAGCACTTGTACTGGGACCATCCGAACTGGTAGGTACTAAAAGCCACAAATCCTCATTAACATCCTCCACATCCTCCTGGGATGGCCCAACTGTCACTGATGGTCGATCCTGAGGAATGTCCTGGGACTCTGGGTGCAATTGGGCTTTCAGCATCATCCGATGTACATGTCGTACCTTCCCAAGATCGTTCACCGTGGCAACTGAGTACACCACTCCCTTCTCTTTGGGCGCCTTCAATACCTGATAAACAACAGAGCTCCACAGGTCTTGAATTTTGTTACGGCCCCTCACACCAACATTACGCAGGTAAACTCGCTGACCCTCAGACAGTGGCATGTCCTTCACCCTCTTATTGTGATAGTCCTTGCGGCGTGTGACAGCACTTGCTAGTCTCCCTCTAGCACCCTCGACTGCGGCTTGCAGTCGGGCCTCATGTTCTCGAACCCAGTCATGTACCGTACCAGCCTCTGACTCCCGCACTCTGCCCAACAAGAAGTCTACCGGTAGCTGGGGATCTTGACCAAACATCAGAAAGTGTGGAGACTCCCCAGTCGACTGATGTGGGGTGGTGTTGTAACAAAAGACTAACTGCGGAAGGCAGGAGGACCAGTCTCTCTTTCTTGAGGCTGGTAGGGTGCGTAGCAAATTATGCATAGTCCTATTGAAATGCTCACATTGACCGTTGCCAGCAGGATGGTAAGGTGTGGTACGTGACCATGTAATTCCATACAAACGGCAGAGCTGTTGAATGAGGTTGCCCTCGAAACTACGACCCTGATCGGAGTGGAGACGACTCGGCACCCCGAACTTGCAGAACCACTCAGTCACGAGAACCTGGGCCACCGTAGAGGTAGGTATAGCCACTGTAAACTTACTAAAAATGTCTGTTACCACAAGCACATTTTCCAGGCCATTGTGTGAGGGCTCCAAGACAGTAAAGTCCATGGCCAAAATCTCATTGGGCCGTGAAGCCAAAAGATATCCCATGAAACTAGGGGTAGCTGGATTCGTATGCTTCGCCACTTGACACCTCTCGCACTCTTGGCACCAGCGCTTCACTTCCACCGCCATTCCCGGCCAAAAGCAGCGTCAACGGACCAACTCCATAGTCCGTTCTACCCCCTGATGCCCATGGTCATGGTGTAACTGGGTAAGTATATCTTGCTTCAACACTGCTGGTAGAACCACTTGAAATACTTCCTCACCCCATTAGGCCGAAGGGTGTGACAGTGTAATACCCCATCCATCTCCACCAGGCGATCCCAGTGCCGTAGTAAAGCCAACGCCTGGGTGGATAGTGCTTGACGCATCACCAAACTGGGGTATGTCTTCTGTTTCCGAAGAGTCCAAATAGCTTGAATATCCGGGTCTAACCACTGTAGAGCACATATATCAGAGGCAGAATGATGGGTAAAGCAAAAATGGCCGTTTGGATTACCTGAGATGATAGTACAACTCCGGTCTGCTGCAGAGATTCTGGAACAGAGGTGGTGACATTCTCTGGTATATACTGTCGAGATAAAGCATCAGCGTTCCTATTTACTCTGCCAGACCGGTATCGAATTTCATAGTCAAAGCATGACAGTTGGGATACCCATCGCTGTTCCGTTGCTCCCAACTTAGCTGTGGCAAGATGACTCAAAGGGTTATTGTCGGTGTAGATTATGCACTTTTGTCCCAAGAGATACACGCGGAACTTTTCGGTAACTGCCCATTTCAAGGCCAAAAACTCTAATTTCATTGAACTGTAATTAAGCATATTACGTTCAGGGGGCCGAAGGCCACGACTTGCATAGGCTATAGGCCGGACTTTTCCATCCTGTTCTTGTGACAGAACTGCTCCCAAGCTGCTATGACTAGCGTCCACTTCCAGGATGAAAGGTAGTGTAAAATTGGCATAAGCCAATACTGGAGTGGAGGTGAGTTTAGCTTTCAGTCCCTCAAAGCTCTGCTCACAGGCCTCTGTCCAGGCGACAGCAAAGTCCCATCTGGTCCTTTTCCGAGCCCTCGTACCAGCCAACTCTGCTACCAACTGATGGAGTGGTATGGCCATTTTCGCGAAGCCCTCCACGAAGCGCCGGTAATAGCTGGTGAAGCCAAGGAATGAACGCAGCTCCGCCACCTGGCTTGGACGTCGCCACTGGGCCACCGCCTCGATTTTCCCCGGATCCGTGGAGACGCCAGCGCTGGAGATCACATGTCCCAAATAGCCAACCTCCTGCTTGCAGAAAGTGCATTTCTCTAGCTTGGCTTTGAGTCCTTCCTGTCTCAGTCGGCTTAACACCCCCTCTAATCACTCCAGATGCTGTGAAATGGAAGAAGAGAAAACCACAACGTCATCCAGGTAAAGTAACAGAGATTGACAGTGCTGTTCCCCAAACAAGCGTTGCATGAGGCACTGGAATGTACTTGGGGCGTTGCAGAGGCCGAACGGCATACGGTTAAACTCAAATAGTCCAAACGGAGTACAAAAGGCTGTCTTGGCTTTATCCTTCTCGGCCACAGGAACTTGATTATAACCACTGACTAAGTCGAGAGTAGAGAACCAATGGGCCCCAGAAAGGGCGTCCAACGATTCTTCAATCCGTGGTAACGGAAAAGCATCTTTACGAGTCTTTTTGTTTAATTGCCGGTAGTCCACGCAAAGATGAAGGCTGCCATCCTTTTTCCGCACCAAAACAATGGGGGACGCATAGGGACTGCAGCTCTCCCTAATGACCTGCGCCTCAAGTAGTTCATTGATTTGGGCCTTAACAACCTCATACTCGGATGGTGGCAAACGCCTATAGCGTTGCCGGACAGGAATGTCATCTAACAGAGGGATTTCATGGGATATAAGCCTGGTGCAGCCCAAATCCCCCTCATGAGCTGAAAACACTGCCTGATACTCAACCAGCAATATCCTAACCCGTTGGGCCTCCTCCCTACTAAGAGTGGATAAATCAAGGGCATCTATTTGGCTCCGAACTGAACTGGGGGATGCGCCAGCGACTTCAATAGCCCTCAACTCAGCTAAGCCCTTAGGCAAACTGACTACATCCACCCCGCGTAAATGACCTAGCTGGGTGCGAGCGTAAAGCAGAACATCAGTAGTGCCAACATTTACAACAGGAATGTAAACTGTATCCCCGAACACCTGAACTAAAGAGGGAGATGCCAACAATCCATCCGGCAGGCCAGAGTCGAGAGGCTCAAATAAGGCAGTACCACCAGACCAGTGATCTGAACATGTCGCCCTGACAAACTTGGTCACACCCCCTGGAATACGCTGAACCCTCCCCTGACTTAGTTTAACAACACTCTTTACATCGGGGGGGGGGTTCAGCACCTGCCTGATAACACTGTTGCAAGGCTTGGAACACATGACCAGGTGCCTGAGACATGGTTGGTAACTCAAATAAAGCAGGCCCATGTTGAAAAAACAAAAGTTCGTAGCATTTGCTAATTACGTTCATCCCCAGGACCCCCTGGACACTAGCACCACCAGGAGGATCTTTTACTACAAGTATGCCGCAACCAGGTATGACCCTACCACACAAGAAAACATCCAATTCTAGATAGCCCAATTAAGGAATGGCCAACCCATTAGCAGCCTTAAGCTGAAGCCACCAGCAAGCCTGTAAATTCCCTGTCTTAAAGTGTTGCAAAAAGAAACTCTCTGTAACTGTGGACACCATAGAGCCAGTGTCCAATAAACAGGACACCTTAAGTCCGCCCATAAGAATGTCCATATGGGGGCAGGACGACATTAAATTTGTTGCGGTGCTCACGCTACTTACAACACAAGAGCCTGTAAGGGCCCCACCCGAGCTGTGGCTCAACGGTTCGGTGGGCATTAGTTTTCCGACCCCGGTTGGGAGGTGAATGGTCCAGTACCAGATGGGGAAGGTAAAGCTACAGAGTGAGACCGGGAGCGAAAAGGAACCCTTGCGCCATCACACTCCCTTGCAAAGTGCCCCGGACGCTGACATCTCCTACAAATTACAGGGCCATCACGGGGCGGTCTAACCTGCCTCTGGTTGTTCTGAAGTAGAGCGATACTTTGGGTTAACTGATTAAGCTGATCTTGTTGTTGTTTCAAAATAGCTTTAAGATCCCCCAGTTCTATGCCTGAAGAACCAGTACCTAACATAGTAGAGGAACCCCCCTGAACCCCATACTGAAGGCCACAGACCG
The DNA here is from genome assembly GCF_025860055.1 of Xyrauchen texanus. Classification (NCBI taxonomy): domain Eukaryota; kingdom Metazoa; phylum Chordata; class Actinopteri; order Cypriniformes; family Catostomidae; genus Xyrauchen; species Xyrauchen texanus. The sequence goes on along the minus strand of NC_068278.1, from coordinate 28,433,785 downwards.
ATGGAACAGAGTGACTATGACCTCGAGCCCCCCCGGGCATGCCCTCCCGCTCCCACTTAATGGCCTCCCCTCTAACATCCAACAGGGTAGCTGTGGGCTGACTGCGCACTAGTTGCTTTAACTCACGGCGGAGGGAACAGTCAGAAACATGCTCAATAAATTGATCATGCAATAGCACCTCAAAATTCAACATGCCCACTGGTGCAACACGTTTTACTAGGTCCAGAAGACGCATCAGAGCCAAGGAAAACTCATGAAGACTCTCCCCCTCTTGCTGTTTCCTGGAAAAGAAAGCCTCTTGCAATGCAACATATGATTGACAACAGCCATACAGTTCTTGCAAGATCTTAATAATAATTTCTGGGTCTCCCCGCTCTGCATCTGAACGATATTTAATTTCATCCCTGGCTTCACCTTCCAGGTGATCAACCAAAAAGGAAGCTTGATCAACAGGAGCCAAATGCCGGGCTCGCATACATGCGCGTGCCTCCTCGTCCCACTCATCAATATTCATACCAGAGTTACCTCTAAACATAGGGCACTTTCTATCCCGTGGGATAAGAACGAGTCTCTCGGTAATAGTTCTAATACCTTCCGCAGCCATACTTGTAGATGGCCTTGCTGCAGTAATGTCACAGAGGGCCGGAATAGAATCCGTTGATACAGGTGCCACCGGCTCCTGGCGCAGACTTTCATTTTCGGCTCTCAGTTGTAACACAATGTCTCTAAGTTGTATCAGTTCATCCTCCATGACTGTAAAACAGAATAAGTTTGTTCAGACGGGACCTCAATTAGTCCAGGGCTTGGGCATCACCTCAGAGTCAGAGTCGGCTGCTGTTTTTCAATACACAAAAAAAAAACGCACAAACAAAAAAAAAATAAATAAATATATATATATAACTTCAAACAAAATATTGGTTAATATGAAACTACCAAATCCACGTCTCTGCTTTTACAATGCAACCGTCCTGCCGATTACGCCAGTTTGTGGCGATGGCCTAGTATTTCTTATATAATTTAAGTCCAATAGCACTGATTACACCACCTTGGGAATTACACCCAAGGAAATATTAAAGGAACACAGGTTCGGTGGTGCAGTGAAAAGACAGAGTCGCTTCATATGATAAACAAATGAATAATTTTATTTATATGGAGAACATGGCTCTGGCATTAATTAATCATGGTATAAATCACGTTTATTATAACAATAATAAGAATATCACAATATAAAAAGAACATTCCTCCAGACACACCTGAATGCAAACACGGAATCACATCAAACAGAATATCACAAAAAGAAAATACTATACCGTTCCCACCAAACGAAATAACAACAAGAATAAAAACTACAAGACTAAGCTTACCTTAGGGGTGGCAAACTAGCTGTAACAAATTGTGCTCTCAACCACTTGTATACACGGCAAATAAAATAGGAAGAGGTGCTCCAACCCTGGTGTTCCAAACTCACAGCAAATGTGTTTCACCCAAGTGACTAGCCTCCCCCTCGGCGCACTCAGCCTTGACTCGAACAAAAAGAAAAGAGAAATTAGTGGGTACAGGACAAATACAAAATAAATCACAACAATCACAGCAGACACACATATGATGATTGACCCAAATCAGTCGGCATTGAGGACCCAAACACACTAAAAAGGGTGACCGTTAGATAGATTCACTACGAGAAAATTACCCCCCCTCACACTGGTCAAACCAACTCAAACCAAGAATACCAAAATAACCCAAACTATCAAATAAAAACAAACAACAACACAAACTAATATATATATATATATATATATATTAGTTTTTCATAACTTTATATATATCTATATATAACACACACACACATATTCACGAAAGACAAAGTAACCTAATCACGAAAAACAGCAGCGCGACCTGAATTAACCATCATGTGGTACGTGAGAGACTGCAAAACAAAAACATAACAATCAGCCAAGGATTTACTCCAGTCGAGAGATATAAAACCTTCACTAAAGCATACATACCACACAAGAATCACATGTCGCGATGTCAGGATGCACTCGCGAATGTTCTGCTAAAACACACAATAACCCCCATTAAACTCGACTTATGCCATAGAAATCACACCACAACACATTACGATAGCCGACATACCTTAAAGCTTTCAATGAGCGCGAGCGTTTAACGCAACTCCCAGGGCACGCCGCCAAGACGGCTACAGCAATCACTTCAAAGATAAAAACAGATACTCTAAACACTTTAAAACCACACAAAGCCATGCATAACCTCAGTCACTTACCTCGACTATAGTGACACCGGTAACCGGAAGAGGGGCGGGTATGACAAAGCCTACATGCTAGGGCTTCCTGACTACACACTTAAATACACCGGCCCTAATTACCTCATCCACCCCTTCCCATATAAGGGTAACGAACGCAAAAAAAAGGAAAAACAAATCCCCTACTACTACACATGCACTAGTTTCACGAGACAGGGTCCAGTTACAGGTGTTACAATATGTTATATATTGTAAGAAGGATGTGACGTCATTGAGATGCGCGAGCACATGGAAGTAAAGTGTAAGCACTGAGAAACATGCGGCTGTGAGACTCTTTATTTTTATAGAAATAGAGTGAGTGTCAGACAGAATCCAGCATATAACATGGTGGCAGCGGCAGCGGTACGACATAAAAGTGAAAGATTAGATTATAGTTTGCAATCAAGAAAGCATCAGCGAGAGACGAATGCCGATCATGGAGGGAGCGTTTGGATTGAAACCTCCAGCAAATTTTGACTGGAACGCTACGTGCATACCCAAAGCTTGGAAAGCGTGGGAAGAAGAGTTTTCCCTGTACTTGGATTTGTCGCTTATAGACGCGGACAACAAAACGAAGGTAAAAGTTTTCCAATATCTAATCGGAGAAACAGGAAGAGAACTGTGTAAGACGATGAGCGTGGCCCTGCCGGCTGACGGCGAGCTGACAATAGAATGGCTGATAACAGCTTTCAGAAATCATTGCAATCCAGCACCGAATGAAACTGGAAAGATACAAATTTTTCTCCAGAAATCAGAACGCTGGTGAAAAGTTTGACAAGTATGTTACTGATTTGAAAGTGCTGGCTGACACATGTAACTTTGGTACAGCTAGAGACTCTTTGATCAGAGACAGAATAGTGTGCGGCATAATGAACTCGCACGTGAGAGAACGTCTATTAAGAGAGACAGACTTGACACTTGAGAAATGTGTGAGGATATGTAAAGCATCAGAACTGTCTAAAGAGAATGTGATGACTATTGAGGGTCAGAAATCAGAAGTACATGCAGTTCAGAGAGTTAGACAAGCGCAGAGTACCAAACAAACACAACCAGCTAAGTGCAAATTCTGTGGAAAACAGCATGAGTGGAAAAAACAGAGTTGCCCTTACGGAAAGCAGTGCAGGAAATGTGGCAAGCTGAATCATTTTGCATCCACATGCAGAACAAAAGAGACAACGAGAAAGAGAATACACAGTGTTGCAGAAAGGGAAGATGAATCATATCAAGAAATCCTAAGCCTTAATTCACAAAAGGAGGACAAACATGAAAAACAACTGTTTGCAACCATGCTGATAGATGAGAGGCCAGTAAAATTTCAACTAAACTGCGGAGCCAGTTGTAACGTCATACCCATTCAACTGTTAAACCCTGACACAATAATGGAAAAGACTGAGCAGATTCTGGTGATGTATAATAAGAGCACCTTGAAACCTATAGGGAAGAGCAGAATAAAAATAAGAAACCCCAGAAACAGAAAACTGTATCGTCTGGAGTTCATAGTAGTGGAGGAAAGCTCATCAGTGCCCCTGCTGGGAAACAAGGCTGTGCAAGCAATGGATCTGGTAAGAATACAGCATGAAAACATTATGGCAATTGATGACATTGTTACCACAGAGAGATGCAACGAAAAGTTAACGTGGGACAAGAGAGACATACAACGAGAATATGCTGATGTATTTGAGGGAGATGGATGCCTAGAAGGGAAATACACCCTCGAGGTGGATCCGGAAGTTAAACCGGTGAGACTTCCAAAGCGGAGAGTTCCGGTGGCTCTAATGAAACATCTAAAATGTGAATTAGGAAGTCTGGTAGAGAGAGGCATCATAGCTCAGGTGGAAAAGAGCATGAATTGGATTAGCAGCATGGTGGTGGTGAAGAAAGTGGAAAATTAAGAATATGTATTGACCCAAGACCACTAAACAAAGCGTCAACATTTTCCCCTGCCTACCATAGATGATGTTCTCCCGGATCTGACTAAAGCAAGAATTTTCACAGTGTGTGATGTAAAAGATGGATTCTGGCATGTAAGGCTTTCAGAAGAGTCAAGTTACCTTACTACTTTCGCTGTGGCATTCCGTTTGGCAGGTATAGATGGATCAGAATGCCCATGGGGATAAGCCCAGCTCCAGAAGTTTTACAACACAGGTTGACTCAGGCGTTGGAGGGGCTCCCTGGAATCCGAATAATAGCGGATGACATCCTCATTTGTGGGGAAGGCGATAACGATGAGACAGCTGAGAAAGATCACAACGAAAAACTAAGAAAACTACTAGAGCGATGCAGAAACAGAAGCATCAAACTAAACTTCAACAAACTCAAGCTGAAACAGAAAGAGGTGCCATACATCGGACACAGACTGACTTCAGAAGGGTTAAAGATTGATCCTGAAAAGGTGAGAGCCATAGTGGAGATGCCCAGACCATCAGACGTGAAGGGACTGCAGAGATTACTAGGTATGGTGAACTATCTGCCAAAATTTTGTGCACACCTGTCAGATAGCTGCGACACATTAAGACAATTGACACACAGAGATGCGGTTTGGGAGTGGACTAGTATACAGGAGGAAGCATTTAATAAACTGAAACAAATGCTTGCTTCTGCACCTGTTTTGAAATATTATAATCCAGAAGAAGACCTGGTTCTTCAGTGTGACTCCTCGGAAACAGGGCTGGGAGCAGCACTATTGCAGACAGGACAGCCAGTTGCTTTTTGCAGCAGAGCTCTTACACCAACTGAAAAGGGGTATGCTCAAATAGAGAAAGAATGCCTGGCAATCCTGTTTGGGATGGAGAAATTCCACCAGTATACCTATGGTCGGAACACAGAAGTCCATTCTGACCACAAACCCCTAGAAACTATAACAAGAAAGCCACTTCTTGATGCACCTAAGAGATTGCAAAGAATGCTTTTGAGGCTGCAGCGATATGATATTTATGTTGTCTATGTTCCAGGTTGATTAATGTACCTAGCAGACACCCTGTGCAGAGCGTATACCGGAGTGTGCTTCAGAAGGATCAGTGGAGACAGAAATTTAGATGATTAACATGCTGCAGTACCTGCCCATCTCAGAAGGAAGTCTACAAAAGATACAGACAGAAACGGCTAGGGATGGGACGTGTTAGCTATTACGGCAAGTGATAGTCCAAGGATGGCCAGAAGAGAAAACACAGCTGAAAGAAGAGGTGAGACCATTCTTTTCAGTACGAGAAGAGCTTAGTGTTCAACATGGTGTGATTTTCAGAGGCGAGAGAGCTGTAATACCAGCAAAGCTAAGAACAGAAATCATGAGAGAATTCATGCATCACATTTAGGCATAGAAAGTTGTTTGCGACGAGCAAGAGACTGTGTATTGGCCTGGGATGAATGCTGCTATAAGAACATACATAGGAAATTGTACAGTCTGCCGAGCAGTAGATGCATGGCAGCAGAAAGAGACAATGTGCCCACATGTCATTCCTATGAGACCTTGGTCTAAAGTGGGAACAGATTTGTTTTCATTCAACAATAGAGCATATCTAATCACAGTGGATTACTTCTCCAGCTTCTGGGAAGTAGATTGTCTCACAGACACCAAATCGAGTACAGTGATACACAAGTTAAAGGCCCATTTTGCACGACACAGATTCCTGAAACTGTGATATCTGATAATGAACCACAATACAGCTCACAATAATTCAAACAGTTCGGCACAGTCTGGGAATTCAAGCATATAACATCATCTCCAACGTATCCGCAAAGCAACGGCAAAGCTGAGTCTGCAGTAAAGACGGCCAAACAGATAATGGAAAAGGCAAAGAGAGCAAAGACTGATCCATATATAGCTATTCTAGAACACAGGAACACACCATCTCAGGGGTTCCATGCCAGTCCGGCACAAAGACTCATGAGTCGAAGGACTAAAACACTACTGCCGACACATGACAGTCTCCTGCAGCCTGGTGTTGTGAACACAGAACATGCAGTAAAAGACAACCAACGCAAACAAGCCTTCTACTACAACAGAGGAGCAAAAGATCTTAGACCTCTCCAGCAAGGAGAACAAGTAAGGGTTCATATGGACACGAAAAACAGATCGGACTGGACACCAGCAACAGTGCTAAGAGTTGCCAATAACAGATCATATACGGTCAAGATGGAAAATGGAACTGTTGTAAGGAGAAATCGGAAACATCTCAGAACTGTGTTTGGAGGACGACAGGGTGCAGAAACACAAAACATGAGTGTCAAGATGGAACAGTCTAATCAGAAGATCCATCTGGATGAGGGACATTCACAGACAGCACCAGAGACAAACACACGGACACAACATTCAGATAACAGCAACAGTGTTGTGACAACTAGAGTTGGCAGAATAGTCAAGAAACCAACACACTTGAAAGATTTTGTTTAAATCTGTTTAATTGTTATTGTGAGTCAGAAGAGTGATTTTGAATATATAGTGTTATATTGTTATTGTTCACAAGTTTATTACATACAGGACAACAGTGTCATGTAAGTTAAAAAAAAAAAAAAGGAAGGATGTTACAATATGTTATATATTGTAAGAAGAATGTGACGTCATTGAGATGCGCGAGCACATGGAAGTAAAGTGTAAGCACTGAGAAATATGCGGTTGTGAGACTCTTTATTTTTATAGAAATAGAGTGAGTGTCAGACAGAATCCAGCATATAACAACACGCCTCTGAATAGTGGATTCACGAGACACGAGCATTGGCAGCTTTTCTTTTGTCTATTCTTAAAAATATAATAAAGTTTGTTTCTTCAAACACATCAGCATTTCTTGACATGTGTCACTCCGAGACACCTTTTGCAGGTAGATGAGCAAAATTACTAGTGCATGAAATGCATTTGGAGAGGAGCTCGCAAACTGGATTGAGTCTCTTCACATATCACACCCTGGTTGCACATAAGAAATAAGGAACGTTCATAAAATCACTCGTAGAAAATGCTCTTAACAGCTAAGATCAATAGTTATTGCGAAACGAGTCCCAGAAATCTATGAATGTTTGTGTGTTGGAGAAGCGCCTTCATTGCACTCAGAGCTCACTGCGCGCACACATCAAATCAGACTCGCATCGGCGGCTTTTCTTTTGTCTGGTCTTCAAAATATAATCACGTTTTGTCAAACGCGCATCTTTGTGTCTAATTTCTTGTTATATATATCTCCGACAAGTCTTTCGGGTCGCCATCTACAGTGGCACTCGGCATGAAAAATCTGCATTTGGCAGGTGTTTATTTCAAACCTTGTTCACCAGAAGTAGGCTGTAAAATTCGGGAGAAAGGAAACCAAAACAGTGTCATTGACTTCAAGCTTTGCAATCGCACCTACACTTTCTGTTGGAAAAGTATCTCTAGAAAGTTTTAAACGATCATGTGTTGGTGAATGGTGAGAGACCCAACGAGCCACTTGATTTTGAACAAAGAGCCACTTGTGGCTCGTGAGCCATAGCTTCCCGACCCCTTAGCTAGACTGTAAGGTGTATGTGAAGTGCCCGACACATCTATGGCAAGTGCTACAGTAAGTGTGGGGTGAAATGTCACCTGAGTATCTGGACAAACTAACAGCTAGAATGCCAAGGATCTGCAACCCTGTTATTGCTGCATGTGGAGGATTTTTTGAAGAGAACTATTACAAACTGTAATAATAATTTTGCACGTTATTAATGTCCTGACTATACATTGTGATCAGTTGAATGCCACTTTGGTGAATAAAAGAACCAATTTCTTTTCATAAGTGCAAAATCTGTACATTATACCAAACCTTTGACCTCCAGTGTATAGTGTATAAAAACACGATCTTTTAACGCTGATGTACAACGCTAGGTGCTTTTCTCTAAAATGGTCACTATGTGGCAAAATTAACCAAACAGTTTGATTCTATTGAAAGGTGAGCCACTGTTTTTTGCTGAAACAAATTTGCTCCAATAACTGTTCCGTTTATAATGTTTAAAGTTAACAGAAGACCTAAAGGAGTGAGATTCTGGCAAAGATTTAAGGTATTTACTGTATGCTATGCTGTGACTGATCCAAATATTTTCATCATTAACATGGATAACAATCCTCAGTGTTAAAGAAAATAAGATATTATCATTAATAAATAAATAGATTATAGTTTAAAAATGATACTTATCAAAATTGTGGCATTTTATTCAGTGTTTCACTGATCAGAAGCAACAAGAAACAAAACAAGCCAAAAATAGGGAGAGCCAACCACTTCACCAGACAACATTAAGTGGCTGGAACCTTTGCACTGGCTTTCACTTTCATTTTGACTTTCTTTTTCATTTCATTACTTTACAAGCAATAGTATTTTACATTTAATGGCCCAAGAGTAGGTCAAAGTCATCTTGACAGCAACGTCAAGCTTCTTTGCTTAGAACTAGAAGTCATTCTCAAGGGATATTTGACTTGGCAGTATTTTGTCCCTTGGAAAATTATATCCATGGTTCATACAGAGTTTAAAAAATGCTTGATTGTAACTGTTATGCTTTCAAGGTTAGAATGTGCTTGAATTCTGTTCCTGAATTATAATTTTTCTGCCCTTACAGCATTGATATAAAGAAAAAACAAAAAAATGAAAACAACCCAGTCATTATATTTTGTGTGGTGGTTCCCCAATAATGTAGCACCATCTGCAACAAGGGCATGGCCAAAAAACAGGCAGTATGAGGGTCCAAATTTATTTAGTATTTATTAAGGTTTGCAAAACAAGCCAACAAGAAAGTCCAACAATCCAAATGAGAATTTGTTAGAAAAAGAAAAACACAAAAATTAAAAATGATCAAACGAATATCAAAAATAGGTCCAAATTAGTATGATGCCAAAAATACTCGATTTAGATTAATTAATTTCCAAAATGAACATAATAGAAAAATATCCAAACACAAGCAATATAAAATAGGTGAGGTGACCCAATTAAGCCCATATACCTTATAAGCCAACTTACTGATTTATTTTGAAATATTAAAAAGACGAAGCGAGAGAAAATGTATTTGTTGCAGAGGAAATGTACACATTTGTTGGTATCATTTTACTTTTTATTTGTAGCCAATCAAATGTTTCATTCTTGAGTTATTTGGGAACATGTGCAAACACTGTTCAGTGGCCATTTAGGAAGTTTGGAAGAAAAACACTTGATTCTTGATATTATTTAATTTCTTTGTATTTAACAGCAATACTTTGTATTTGAAAAGATGGATTTCATGAGTTTCTGGAGTTAGTACAGGACACTGCCTGAGTGATGCTCACAAAGATAGATGCAGTAAAAGAAAATAAATGAATAAAAACTGCTGTTAAACACATTAAATGAAAATATTTAAGAAGCTTCTTGAGATCAAACAAGATTTAGTGCTCTGTCTGTAATTATAATCCAGAAATATAACTTTGTTTTCACATGGGCTTATAATGAACACTGCATTTGAAAAGCCTGTTTCCTCAAAGCTTAAAGCAGAATAATTATTTTATTTGTTTAAATAACAAGAACAAACTATGTTGTAAAATATAGTGCTTTTTATTCATGAAAAAAATATTGTGTTTACCCTTACTCTACTTTAAATTATTTAGGTTTATTTTCCACTGACCCCTATTGTTCCTTAAAAGCTCACTGAACAAATAACCTATTGAACCTCATATTAAACTCCTTGTCAATGCTAAATACTAAACCCTACTCACTGAATGCTACACATGGACAACAATTAACACTTTTAACATAAACATAGACTCTGTAAGAAAACATTTCATCATCATGTTCTATATACAAAATACTTTAATCTTAGATGGATTGACTATCGCTTTTACCATGCAAATATATCCATATATATATATAACGGAAGAAACTTGGCCACACTACTTCTGTTATACCCATCACAAGAAAGCAAATGGCTCATCTCATTAAATTGCTATTAAAGCCCATAAATTGTTCTGTTTCCCATCTGCCCATTCTTGGGACTAAACAACACAGTGCTACAAGGCAACAGGTAGCAAAATTTTACATAATCATTATTACTGCATTTTGCACTCTTAAAATATTTAACAGTAAACAATAAAAAATAAAATCTGTATTAATGTCCATGTGTGTTTGTTTGAGTCCATGTTGGATATGCAAGTCCGTGCGTGTTGGTTAATGGTAGTGCTGTGGGGCAGTTTAAATGTGCATTCACTCTGGTCTTCTTAAGTGGCCTTTCCAGGGGACCGAATGGCCTAACTCAAGCACCACACCCCAAGACTTCTGAGGGATCACAATCCATGCCTCTGACACTTCTCCCTCATACAATACCCCATCTTTAACAGAGAACCTATTGCACTGATCCCCTGCATGTTGGTGGCTGTGCTGCACTTCTTCTTGTGTCTGTCTATACAGAAGCCCAATCTTTGGATCCTCTCATTGCAACAAGCCAATCTCATGAGGGAGTTTCAATGGGGCCATTACCAGTTCTCCATGAGGCTCTTCGTTGCAATGTTCTGCCACAAACTGGAGTTTCTCTTGGCTCTTATGTCTCTTAGATTTATTAGGTTTACCCAGGTGAACCTCAAGGTCTGATTCCAAAAAAGTAAGGCTCTAAGGGGTTGGACGTCTGTACTTCCTAGACATGGCCCGATTACAGCCACATTGTAGTTATTGATGGTAGCCAGCAAGTCTACTAACGTTGTCAGGTCTTGGCCCAGAATCATTGGATACAGCAAACCATCAACCAAACCTACTTCCAGTAAATAAATCTTTCCCTGTATATTAACATGTTCACCTGCTGTGGGGTACTGCCTTTCCTCTCTGTGAACACAGCAACTCTGTGATATGGAAGTGTAACTTCTCAGGTGCATGGGTACCAACTCCACTAGCGCCCTCATCTCTTGCCCATTAAGAACTACATTATGTTAAAAGATTATGTTAAGACTTTTGTCTCTAGGGAACTAGGTCTTGGAACTGTGTACATATTAGCCTGATAGGAGGGGTTACTGGGGCACTTTGATTTTATGTGACCTTCAAGTCCACACTTACAGGCTTCTATGCCCACTAGATTTCAAACCAGGTCTCTGCTTGGTAGCACCATACTTATCACCCACAGAATTGCCTTCACTGGTCACCCTAGAGGGGGACTGGGACATCAGGTTGAGCTTTATTTTGTCCTTACTCCCTTTCCACTGGCTAAACGTATGTGGAAGTCTTGCATTACACTGCCACAAAGGTATCTGTTAAAGTTGAAGCTTCAGCCGTGGATCCTGAATAACGCTCCTTATTCCAGACCAGGAGATCTGGTATTATAGAAATTAAAAATATATATATAGAGAGAAATTTGGCACCTCATTGCCTTCCACCTGGCTTCATTTCGGGCTGACTCTTGCTTGATCTTGAGTATGATGAATGACAAGGTGTGACCTGAACAGGTCCCTCATCTCCTCCAGTGAGACATCCTCAGCAACACTCATCAGCTCTACTTCTGGGTCACCATTATCTCCTCCAATAGCTCTGATGACTTCGTCAACCTCTGATTGCACTGTCTGCACTTTTTTTACATCTCACTACTGTTCTCTACAGACCATCCATCTTCTGACACCAGTTCTGGTGGTTCCCCAATAATGTAGCCCCACCTGCAGGAAGGGTATGGCCAACATAAATCAGAGGCAGTATGTGGGTGCAATCTTATTTAGTATTTATTTAGGTTGGCAAAACAAGCAAACAAGAAAGTCCAAGAAAAAAAACACAAAAATTCAAAATGATCAAAAAATAGCAAAAATAGTTCCAGACTGACTATGATGCCAAAAATTCTCGATTTAGATTAATTAATTTACAAAATGAATATAACCGAAACATATTTAAACTCAAGCATTACCAAATACCTGCACTATCTGAGACAGATCAGAGGACAAATTATCAGGCTCTTTATTTCACAATTATAGAGTATTTCACGATACACCTACAAACTGATTTCACTCGACAAATGCAGACAACAAATATAATGGTAGCCAGCACCATTACACACATAAGGGGGAAATATCACTATTAACATAAACATAGACCCTGTAAGAAAACATTTCATCATCATGTTGTATATGCATAATACATTTGTCTTAGACGGAATTGACTATCACTTTTACCCAGGACCGTTTCAAGGCATAGGCGAACTAGGCGGTCGCCTAGGGCACCACCAGCTGGGGGGTGGCACAAATCAGAAGCTGCCCCCAAACTCTGCTCTGCACACAACGCAAGCCACCTGCAACCGCCCCCCCAACCCTCACCTCGTCCTACAATCGTGATCTTGCCTAGGGTGCCAAAATGGTCAGAAATGGCCCTGCCTTTACCATGCAAATATATATCTAATGGAAGCAACTCTGTCTCGCTACTTCTGTAATTCCTTAATTGTGGTTGTGGTTATGTTTGTGATTGTTGTCTTAAGATGCTTTTCTTTTTTACATTAATTAAGCAATATCACACAAACAAGAGTGTGTTTTTCCACATATTAGCACAGATGTGAGTTTGTAAGTAAATGATTGAATGTCTCACTCTTAACATAATTTTTTTTTAATTTGTCTCCATGTACTGGTGTAAATATGTAATCTCCATAAATGGTCACTGAAAGAATCAGTGGATTAAATCAAATTGAATGATTAATACAAATTTCCCACCACAATTTGGAAAGCCACAAACCCACAGAAGTGAAGTAATACAAATAGGGAAGCGTCCCAGTGCTGTTGGACTGTGTTTCAGCACCTTTTGAATGCTGCTCATCTTCTGGTAATCAGATTCAAGGACCTTTTTGTATAATAATATTTTAATTGACTGTACAAATGAAAAATTGTTCTCACAAAATGTGATTCCCTGTCTAATTGAGCAGTTCTTAACCAGAATAAGCTGCACATTGAACCAGACTTTCTGGGCTCATTTGAGATAAGCAAGTTCTGCACAGACTCCGTCACCAGTGATCATGGTCAGGTGTGTGCTTATTAGAAATGCTTGCTGACTTGCTGTAATGTCATGCTGAGAAATGCCAAAGTGTTCAGAGCCAGGGGCTGCAAGTGCTCTTCTTCAATTTTATTGTGGGGGCAATATTTTAAATCACTAAGGATGTTTTATTTTTTTTTCATTGTTGCCATTAAAGCACCATATTGAGTTGGATCATATTTAAATCTGTGAGGTGTGGAAAACAGTTGATTTAGGAAAAGTCTTAAAAATATATGATGTTATTATTGTTCTCTGAAATAAAATATTCTTTATGTAGAGGCTTAGGGTTCTAATCCACCCATATGCAACTTCATATTTTAATTAACAAAGACACCTCAGTGTATGTACAGTATATCTTGAGTGGGGACACATTTGTTTGTATTTTTCTATGGGATTTGACTGTAAATGAGCATGAGCTGCAGAACTCGCAGCAATGAGGAACACTCGCTGCCCATTCTCGATTCATCAAGTACATCACTGTGGCACATATGTTACTATCTACTTAATACTATATAATTAACGCTTATGTTGTTTATGAGCATGACGTTGTTATTTTGCTTGCCATCTTGAACTGATCTTTAACTTTGTATGTCATTCTTTTGATAAACATAGTTAACTGATGAAAATAGTTACACACACTTAGACTATACATAACAGACTGCACATGTGCGAGAAGTTGACAAAAGAGGGATCACTTCTAGACACGACCTGTATTTATCTCAGATAGTTGAAGTGAAGGAATAAAAGTTAAAGGAATAGTTCACCCCAAAATAAATAATAAATTCTCGAATCATTTACTTCTTTACTACCCTTATGCCATTAAACTCTTATGACTTTCTTCCTACTGCGAAACGCAAACCATGATATTATGATAGAGATATGATGTGAATACAGTTTTGAATTAGCTGGTTTTCTGCATTAATTGCTCATAACATGTGATTTCATCTTCATTAAAGTCACAAGTATAGAAAAAGCCAAATGTGATGAAGCTAACACACAAAAAATTATAATCTTTCATGTCTTCATTGAACACATCCCATTAAACATTAACAGTGCTGTATAAACAAAGTGAATCCGTAGGTGACAAAAAAAGAAAAAAAGAAGAGGCTAATTAGAGTCAGGATTTGGCAAACCTGGCATCCAATTTATGAAAGAAGTTTGGAGGTGTGGATTAGAGCTTCTTTGACTTATAAAAAGCACTCAAATATTTTGAGTTTGCTATTTACAAGAAGCCATTTCAGATGTGGACCATGCCTTGCAAAAAATAGATCTCAGAAGATCTAGGATCAATAATTGTTGATTTGCATAAAGCTGGAAAGGGTTACAAAGTTATCTCGAATAGCTTAGATATGCATCTGTTCACATTTAGACAAATTGTCTATAAATGGAAATGATTTAGTACTGTTGATACTCTCCCTTGAAATGGCCATCCAGTCAAGATGACTCAAAGGACACACCACAGAATTCACAATGAGGTAAAAAAAAAGAACCCTAGAGTTAGAGCTAAACACTTGATGGAATTATAGGAACTGTTTAATATCTCTGTTCATGAGTCTACTATATGGAAATCATTAAACAGCCATGCTGTCCATGGCAGGACACCATGAAGGAAGCCACTGCTTTCCAACAAAAACATTGCTGCATGCCTGAAGTTCACCAAAGACCACCTTGACACTCCACAACTCTACTGGGAAAATGTTTTGTGGACTGATGAAACTAATGATGAATTGTTTGGGAAGAACATGCAGCTCTACGTATGGTGTAAAAAGGACACCGCATACCAACATGAAATTATCATCCCAGCGGTGAAGTACGGTGGAGGGAGCATCATGATTTGCGGCTGCTTCAAGGCCTGGACCTCTTGCCATCATCGAGGGAAAAATTAATTCCCAAGTTTATCAAGATATACTACAGGATAATATCAGGGTGGCTGTGTGCCAGCTGAAGCTCAGTAGACGTTGAGTGATGCAGCAGGACAATGACCCTAAACATAGAAATAAATCCACTCCAGAATGGCTTCAAATAAAGAAAATCCACCTTTTGGAGTGGCCCAGTCAGAGCCCAGACCTCAACCCAATAGAGATGCTGTGGAATGACATCAAGAGGGCCATTTACACCAGACATCCTAAAAATATGGCAAAGATGAAGCAGTTCTCTAAGGAAGAATGGCCCAAAATTCCTTCTGAACATTGTACAGGTCTATTCAGCAGCTACTCACTAAAATCAGTTGGGTTAAAATTGGGTTTTATTTTTTGGGGGGGCCAAAATGTTGCTTTAACCATCCTAGTATTATTGGTACTATTATTATTGTTGACATTATTTTTATTATTATTATTGCTGTGTAAATAAATTATAATGCACAAGTTACAAATATCTTAAAAATGCTTTATTTCCATTAAATTAAAAGTTGCAAACATTTTAATTAATTAAGTAAATGGTTGCAATTGTGTTATCAATTTACTTCCTTTTAATAATTATGTTACGTACAATCATGTTTCAATTTACAAGAACCACCACAAATAAATAAGTGGACAATGGTTTGATCTTGCTGGCAAGGACGAAGACGATGGAGTGACGAACCCAAGTGCAGTTTATTAAACAAAAGTGAGATCCAAAAACCCTAACTAGAAACATGAAACATAAACATAAACATGACTAAACTAGACTTGACACAAACAAAACATGACTTGACTAAATCTTGACTTGGCTTGATTTGATTTGACTTAAACAAAACTACAACAAAGTTACATTAACAATACTCCACAAAGGACAATGGCAAACATGGGGACTAAAATACATTGACATGGGTAACAAGTTAACAAGACCACCAATGAAAATACAAGACTGTAAACAATATAACAAGACAATGAAACACGAACCAATAACAAGACAAGACTAATAAACAAAGGAACCAATGAGGAAAAAACACATGAAACATGGCGGGAAAAGGATAATCACATGACCAGACAAGGAAGTGAACAAATTTCAAAATGAAGGACCTGAAGACATGAACAGGACTAACTTTTCAAAATAAAAAAATGTATAGGGGGTGTCTTGAAGCGTGGGGCGTTGCGAGATAGGGTGTGTGGCATGGGATCAAGGCGTAGTCCGGGGAGGTGGCCTGGACCGTGGAGCAGAGGTGGGCCTGGACTGTGGCGCAGAGGCGGGCCTGGACCGTGGAGCAGAGGTGGGCCTGGACTGTGGCGCAGAGGCGGGCCTGGACCGTGGAGCAGAGGTGGGCCTGGACTGTGGTGCAGAGGCGGGCCTGGACCGTAGAGCAGAGGCGGGCCTGGACCGGTGAGCAGAGGTTTGCTTGTGACATGGCATGGAGCAGTCTGGGGTTCGACTGAAACATGACGTGGAGCAGACTGAAGCTTGGCTGTGACATGGCATGGAGCAGGCTGAGGCGTGGCTGTGACATGGCATGGAGCAGGTTGAGGCGTGCCTGTGACATGGCATGGAGCAGGCTGAGGCGTGGCTGTGACATGGCATGGAGCTGACACAGGCGTGGTGGTGACATGGCCTAGAGCTGAATCTGGCGTGGCGGTGACATGGCCTGGAGCTGACTCAGGCATGAAGGTGACATGGCCTGGAGCTGACTCTGGTGTGGCTGAGACATTCAAGGTTCCACTTCTGAAGTGTTTCCCTCACATATGAATCCATCACATCCTATTTAAAAAATATAGATCATATAAAGTGAATTAACTTCAATTTCAAGCAATGGGCTTCATTAACGAGGTGACCACAAAACGAGCCAGGCACCTTCCTCCAATGGTAAAAGAACACCATCATTTGCTGCTTTTTGGTATTAAAAAGTCACTATAAAAGTCATAAATGTCACGATGTGAAAAAAAGTCGTGACTTCAGGGGCGCAGAACTATCTGAAAAGTGGCTTCTGATTAGGCTATCACCCAATGTCAAGAAGATGCTGGCTATTGTGTAATACAGGGGTCGGCAACCTATGACACACCTGCCAGCATTGGCACGCGGAGGGGTAATCATTGGCACGCCAGTAACGGCGAGAGAGGAGTAGACTATACTTATATAAATTCCACACATGCATTCCAATCTACATCTTGATGTAATCCTTCCTCATGATTACGCAGCATGTTTTCATCAGCCGAATGGGAATCTAAACGATATTAAAGTGTGATGAGACTTGCGCTGTTCTTCGGTCAGACTGCGTGGATGACAGCCTACATTCCGTGTTTTATTAGTTTCTTTTTGCTTTTTGACATGGCACTCCATGTCAAAAAGGTTGCCGATCCCTGGTGTAATATCTCGTTTAGTATAATTTAGTGCCTTGCAGATATAACTTTCTAGATAAAATGTTTCAGCTTTGAAGTATTTTAATGTTACACTGTAAAAATGACAATATACTTTTCTTTATTGTCAAAAAAGAAACTGCCATCTCAACACCGGATAATGAGTCTAAAAGCCGAGGTGTCTTACAATTTCTTTGCATGTCGGCCAAATGTATGAAATATTATGTATGATTTACAAAAAAAAGTGTCGGGACGAACACAGAAAGTGAGGGGGAGCATCCCAATTAATAGTTTCTATGCCACAGTTTAAAATAGGCTGGCTTTATAGCAAGTGTTGTGTCGGTAGCCAAGTGAGCAGCAATACAGCAGACCAAAAATTAAGGGGAAATTATTTAATTAGTTAATTAATCAGCTGTTATTGTACGTTGATAAAGAAAATGAAAAGCGTTCATATAACGTGATATTATTAGCTTACCTCTTTATCTTCTGTTGGCTGTGGCACTGGTCGACAGTTGAAATGTAAAATATCATCGCGAGACCAGTTTTAACCCAACTAGGTGCATTATTATATAAACAACCCAATAAATGTTAGGAATAACCCAACAGAATGACCCAATATGTTTAACCCAGCTTTTGGGTAAAATAAATAACCAGAGTGTACCAGAAACGCTTGGTTGAGGTTATTGTTGCCAAAGGAGGATCAGCCAGTTATTAAATCCTAGGATTCACTTTCTTTTTCACATTTTATGACCAATTAATGCAGATAACCAGCTAATTCTAAAGGGTTACATACTTTTTCTTGCCACTGTATATCAATACAGTGCAACTCAAGGGGGTCCAACACTTCCAAGCTCCAAAATGTACATAAAGCCTAATCCATATGACTTGAGTGGTTTAATCGATGTCTTCTAAAGTGATCCGATAATTTTTAGGTGATAACAGATCAAAATGTATCTTTTTTTTTTTCACTATAAATTATGATCGTGGGGCTGTGGTGGCTCAGTGGTTGAGGCTCAGGGTTACTGACCAGAAGGTCAGGGGTTCAAGCCCCAGCACCACCAAGATGCCATTGTTGGGCCCTTGAGCAAGGCACTTAACTCCAGGTTGCTCCGGGGGGATTGTCCCTGTAATAAGTGCACTGTAAGTCGCTTTGGATAAAAGCGTCTGCCAAAATGCATAAATGTAAATGTAAATGATTGTGCTTGGTTATGGGCAGAGTTTGTGACTTGTGTAACCCCTAGGGGGCCTTTTAAAACCAGTCACAAGTTGATAATCAACAGTCTGAATTTTACATGTTTACCAGCAGGCTATCCCAATAACGGGAAATAAAAAGAGAGGGGGACTGGAGTATTATATAACTAAAAAAACAATCTATTTTATTTTTCTCAAGTTAAACACACTTATTATTTAAATTTTTTTGTATACTTTTGTAACAGTTTTTCTTTGCAAGGTGATGAGAGAAAGGTGTGCTACAAAGGGTAGCAAATAAGAATGTCAGAACTGTGTAACAGTGAATTCTCATAACTCTCTAGTCTTTGAAACAAGTACAGATATTTTGTGTCAGATAGTGAGGCAAAAGGCTATCATTACCATCGTTGAAACAATAACAAAATTGGTTGTCATGCATTTTTGCCTAATTGACTGTTTTGGTGTGGGATCCCTCAGATGTGATCGTCCCATCAGCCCTGTAAGAGAATAGTGGGCATTCAGCTGCACCCAGCAAGAGTCTTTCCGGAGGTTCTTTGATGGAAAAAGGCTGTTTAGAGCTCAGAGACCACAATGGTTGCATTATGGATCTTTCTCCCCAAGTGTCGATTTGGCATTTAGAGTTAGAAATAAGCACACTGAGTGGGAGATGTATGGGGGATGTATGTTTAATATCCCAAGAGTACAGTGTTTGGGCTGTTTTTTGTGGGATGGCAATGAAGGGTGAAGGGGAATAGCCAGAACCTGCCAGCGCATGAAGGGGTTATGCTCATTTGCATAATTAACTGTTGATGCAAACTCCTCTTAATGAAGGCCCATTCAAGTCGCTGACCCCTACACAATGAAGTCCATGGGAATGACCATGCTCTTGTGTCGCAAAGGTTAAAATATTAGGGTCTTTTGATTGCTTTCAAACTTTTGTAAATGTTACGAGTGGATATGCCATCCACGGTTATGGTCTTACTTGGAAGTTTGGAGAGCAACCAGATGTGGTTTTGGCATCATGCACCGCAATAACAACCTTTATTTACACTAGATTTACACTGAAATGAAATACCACTTCCTTTTGAAGTTAATTTGAAGATGGAATTTGAAGACAATGTGTTCCAAGAGGCTGTAATATTTGCATACTTATTTTTCATTCAGATTCTGGGTCATCTGAGGAGAGACTGGGAAGGATTTGGCATGCCGAACAATAGCAGTACTTCAAACAGGCCTTCCCAAAACAACAGTGAACATTTCACAATAACGTTTTTCTCAGGGTACACAACTGTTTATTCTTTAACACTGTAAATCATTAGGAGAAACTTTTTCTTTCCTATAAAATATTTTTTCTTTTGATCGTATCTGGACCATCATTCGCTAAACTGATGAAATGGAACAGGGTTTCGATTTATTTCAGAACATAAGCCGTGTATTCTGAAATCTGTAACTGACCTTAATAATTTCAGTCCATTTAGTATTTTCTTCCAGGTTTTGTTTTTATCTCTAAAATGACTTTCATCTCCCAACATAAAAGCTTTCATGTGGCCAGTTGATGTCGAATGGAAGAAGATAAACTGTAAACCGAAACTAAGGGTTCTGTTGTGATGAGGAAGATCCTAAAAATTATCTTGCATAATTAAAGTGATAGTTAATCCAAAAATGAACGTTTACCATTTACTTGTTCCAAACAACATTCTTCCATTATACATTAATGTTAGGCAGAATGGCAGCTTAAATCACTGTTCATTTTGATAGTATGGAAAAAAGTTGCATCTCTTTTTGTGTTCCACTGAAGAAAGTAGGTCATACAGGTTTGGAACAACATGAGGGTGAGTAAATGAACAATCAACAGGATTTTGGTGTGAACTATTTCTTTAAGTGACCTTGACTTAACTTGATTCATAGTACTATCAGACATCCGTTTTATCCAACAAGCCAACTTGGTTTTGAAATGCGAATGTAATTAGGTTTCGGTTGCTTGTGTCAATGTGACAAGAACCACAGCTTCCTGTTAAGTGATGGATTGTTTCCATGGTTCATATCTGCAGGTTCCATTGCATGATCAGATCAAAGTATCACGCACTACTACGCAGGTGAGCTTTGTGGCACTGTTACTGCACTGTAAATTTAGATTTTATTGATTAATGCTATAAATGTGGAATGCTGATTAATGCAGATTTTTCTTGAGTCAAGCAGCTACAATAGAATTTTCTCAGAGCCTACTTAATGTCTTTGTATAATGTATTTTACTTGTCACTTAAATGTCACTGATTACTTGTTAGAAATCAAAATTTTTTTGTTCTTCAAAATGTGTTTACCATAATTGATATGGTTTGGTAGTATGTCCTCTTTGTTTACATCCAGTGCTCTAAAACTTCCCTCGTTATCCATAAACACTCCTTCATTGGTGATCATTACGGTGGCCTATAAGCTTGAATTGGCAAGAAGGATGGTCTTTATGAAGAAATCAAAGCAACCATATCCTGCCAGACTTTGAATTGAAAAGGGTCTTGAGTGCATTCTGTCATGTCAACCTAATTCTCCAATGCCTAACAATGTATAAAACAAATTTATTGTTAAGCTAGTCCCCATCTTTTTGTCTCAATGGGGCCTAGAGATGCTTTTTAGGGAGGAGTTTACTGGTTTGATGCAAATGTATTTATGGAGGGAATTTTCCCACACTTGCCAGGGTCCAAAGATTTGTTTCTATTAAAAAATAAGCACATCTTAGATAAAAAGATGTTTAAAAAAAAAGTGTGATTACTGATGTTATAATGGGCAAGTACCCTCCTCCACACCCCTGTTTTGGGGTACCTCCAGCCCCCTTGTCCCTCACACATTAGTTGCAGCACATTCAAAAGGGGGCCCTCTGGCTTTGATCCTCTAGATCAGTGCGGAAAACGTCTTTTTGCTTATATTGGGTGGTGGAAACCAAAGTTTCTGCTGCCTTATGCTTATACGGCCAAGCTAATCACTCTTCCCAATTACAAAATGTATATAACCAAAAGCTTCCCAAATGCACGTCCCCTCTGCTATGGTCCCATTGCTCTGATCTCACCCCTTGTGTTGGGAAGGTCCCAAATGTGCATGAATGTGGCTTAAGTTGTGAAGAAAGGAACATGAAAACATTCATCTGAACCACCTACTCCCCCTTAATGTACATTTTTACTATGGACATGTAAATACATTTTTATCCGACCAACTATACAGAAATAAAGCCTTATACAGCTTTGCATAAGAATGACCATCAAATTGGCATATTCAATCTTGACAGCTTGAAGCTACTTGAAGCTATTATAATAAAATGTATTATTATTTAATTTGTATAATATAGACCTGATTTTTATATACATTACTAAGCACTTTATTAGGAACACTATGTTCTTCTACTGTTGAGCCCATCCACCGCAAGGTTCAACATGTTCTGAGATGCTATTCTGTTCACTACAATTGTACAGTGCGGTTATCTGAGTTACTGTAGCCTTTCTGTCAGCTCGAACCAGTCTGGCCATTCTTCATTTCTGTCAGCAGAATTGCTGCTCACTTGATGTTTTTGGTTTTGGCACCATTCTGAGTAAACTCTAGAGAATGTTGAGTGTGAAAATCCCTGGAGATCGGCAGTTACAGAAATCCTCAAACTAGCCCATCTGGCACCAACAATCATGCCAAGGATGAAATAACAAAGATGAAAATTGTTCCCCATTTTGATGGTTGATATGACGCTAACTGAAGCTCTTGATCCATACATGCATGATTTTGTGCACTGCACAGCTGCCACACGGTTGGCTGATTAGATAATCTCAGGAATAAGTAGATGTACAGGTGAATACCAATAAAGTGATCAGTGAGTGTATACATACTAAATTGTTTGTGATTTAAAGAGAAAGTGGTAAAGCAAGATCCAGACCAAATGCATTAGTGCTAAAAAAAAAAAAAAAAAACTACAGGCTGTGCCATGAGTGAAACAGAATGCAGGTTTCTCTCATTTTTAAAAGTCTAAAATAAACGTGGCACTCCTGTGCGAGACAAAAAAAAAACGTGAGTCGAGGCATAACGGTCAAGTGTGCGAGTTTACTAAGCTATTGAAAAACAGTGCAGATGCACACAAAAAAGTTTGGTGTGAACGGCCACTAAGAGATGATCTTGTTAGAAAGCTTGACTGGGCTTTTGGAACTGCATTCCAGTCTGTTTTCAAATTATAATCAGAGCAACTTCCCATGAATTTAGGATCAATTTCTAGGTGATCTAATATACCTTGTGTATATGAATTGTACATGTATATCAGAAGGTGATTTGGGGAATATGCCATTGCACAACTGCAATGGAATGGCCCACTTTGATCAGTGTGTGAACTGTGCCGCTTTCCACTTATTGCTATATCCAGATGGTACTGGGGGGTTCCCTTTGCCATAGGATCTCTTAGTATGCCGTCTAGACCAGCTTGAGGCCAGACAGATACAGCCTCCCATCAAATTAGCATTTGTCAGATTTATGATAATGGTTCACAACAGCCTCCCTGTTGGTGACATTAAGATTTACAGCTGCACACCTCAGTCATATCCCTCCTTTCTGGGGTTTTGTCACCTCCCCACACATTTCCCTTCTGCAGACATAGGGGGCTACAGCCCAAAGAAATGGCCCAGTAAAAAGCTGAGCCACCCAAGATAGGTTAGAACAATGGCTACACAGGGTTTGATAATTCCATGGAGGCATCGTGCTGGTGTGAACACTTCAGGACTTTAGTGTATCAACTACATGACCATTCGTCCCCAACTGAGACCATGTGTACACACCTGGTTTTAAGATGAGTTTTGGGTGATCCGATCACAAATGTATGAGCGAGACATGACCGTTACACCTGGTCATCTCTTTTGACCACTTGTGTTCAGATTTCAAGGAGAGAGAGTCTTTGAGTTCATAGTCAGGTTCATTATATTCTGATTTTAACCTTTGTGGGAATTTTTTGGGGATTTGCTAAACTATACATTTTTGGAAAGGTTATTGTATAAGGAGTCAGAAAATCAATGTTTGCATTTGCTCAGATGTCTATATGAAAGCCATATTGAAGTTTAAAAAATGGCCACCATAAAATTAAAAATTTTAATATCTCGACTTCTGAATAAACTGGAATGTTGATTTTTACTGCTAAACCTACACTGTAAGGGTCAAGGAAACCAATGGTGCTAGTTAAAAAGCTACAAGATGTTACCACATTAACCCATAGATGCATAAGTAGGTAAAAAAAAAATGACCCCGTGTGGTTGTTTTCTTGCAGTATCTTTGTAATGAAAAGTTATCATTTCATATTCCAGCTGTTCAAAAAATAAAGATTTTTTATATCAGTCATTAAAACATTTAATATTTATTGTGGGAATGATTACAAAGACATGCACATTGCAAACCTACTAGAATGCGTGCTGAGAGTGATCCACACACAAAGTCGCAAAGTTCCTGTTGAAAGATATTATTTGCAGTGATTTTTCGAGCCAATGGCTCTTCCTCAGACTTGCTATATCAGAAGTGTCATCCCTTAATAGCATTGTTTTACAGAGCATCTAACACATGTATAGTAACTATTATCTTCATTTTACCTCAGAAAATGTTATACATTTCAACAACATAGTTATACACATATGACTACAGCTAACTAAGCTAGATAATATTACTGTATAGTGTGTGTCATATATGACTTTTGCTCCTCAGACTTCTGATATACAGGGATAGTTGTTGTGGAACACACAACATATTATATCAGCTGTGTCATCCCTCAAGAACATTGTTTTACAGAGCATCTGGTACATGTATAGTAGGTAGCCTTTTTTCTTAATTTTTTCCTCAGAATGTTATATTTCAACAACATATACATTTATGACTGCTGCTAACAGGTCGCTAACATTACTGTATAGTACGTGTCAGTGTCATAAATGATGATTGTTTGAAATTAGCCTACTTTATAGTTAGCTAACACTAGCTAACTAGCTAGCTAACATTAGGCTACTGTATGTAGCCTACATTCATAATTATTATTTTGAGAGCATGTGTTATCATATATCATCAAATTACCCTTTGTAGTTAGATATCAACACTAGCTAGCTTGATAATATTCTATGTCCAAGCATAAGTGACAAGTAACACGGTAAAGAAGCGGTATGTCAAGCTGAGGAGTCCATTAACTGGAAGCAGTGCATTTTCTGCCAGTCTGATGATAAAAAGAAAGGAGTCCTGGTCCAACACCCTAGATTAGAGTCCTATGGACTCATTCTTCAGGTAGTTCAAGAGAGGGCCAGTTTGAACGATGGGGACTATGTCCAATTACAAAGGCGACTGCAGAACTGCACACCAGAAACAATGTGCACAGAGAAGGCAGTCTGGCATCGCTCCTGTCACTCAAGTGCAACTAATAAGGTTGAAATACAACGTGCAAGAGACCGCAATGCACATGCTTTAGCTACAGGACACTACACTTCCAAAAAGTGTGGACAAAAAAGAAGAAGCACAGAAATGGATGAGCCAAACCCCTCAACATCTGGTTCTTCATTGCCATTCACACGATCCCATACAAATCCACTGGATAAGGAAGAGTGCTTCTTCTGCCAAAAGGACAATGGCCAGCCACTGTACCAGATCAGGACTGAGAATGCTGGTAAAGATCTCAAAGATGCTGTGGAAAAGTCGCATAATACTGCACTGAAGACAAGGCTGAACACCTGCATATCACCTGGTGATGCACATGCAATCGATGTGAAATACCACAAATCTTGCTGGAAAGAAAATGTGTTCCACGCTCTTCGAGAAACTACCACTAGCAAAACTGCCAAAGGACCCTTTCTACAAAGGTCGAGTCTTCTTGAGCTGATCAAACTTATTGATGTGGAAACACAAAACCAAGCGTATCTTCAAATGGATGACATTTAAACCACTTATCTCAATTTGATTGGTTCAGAAGTCTTGGAAACTCATGTACCTGCATTTAGCAGAAAATGGCTGAAAGAAAGAATCCTCACTGATTTGCCACACCTGGTGTCTGTTCGTCCAAATAGAAAGAAGCCAGCAGTCCTCTACTCCCCAGATGCATGTGAAGAGGACATGGTTACTACCACAATGACAGCTGGCAAGGAGGAGGAGAACAGCATGAAGACAATCTACAAAGCAGCACAGGTAATAAGGAAAAGTATTGCAACCTTTACCAAGACCAAGGAGAGAAATGTCATAAAGGTATCTAGTGACATTGGCGATGTTCCAGCTGAACTACACACCTTAATATATTGGATAATGGTTGGGCCTGCTGAAAAGCTGCAAACTGAAAAGAGAACCAGAGTTGTTGACCGAGCAACATTGACGGTGAGCCAGAATATCATGTATGGGTTCAAATCCTGTGCACAGGTAAAGTACATACCGAGCAGTGAATCCGCATCATTCAGGTCACCCCAAGCAAGAGAGAACCCACAGGTTCTGGGACTAGCACTGACTGTCCACCATAACACACGCAACAAGAAGCTGATGAATCTTCTCAATGCTCATGGCTACTCTGTTTCACATGGCCGTGCCCTTCTAATGGACACTGCTTTGGCCAATGCTGTTGTAGAAAACATCAAAGCGCACCAAGGCCTCTATGTACCACCATTCCTGAAGAAGGGGACCTTCGTGTTTTTTGCAGTAGATAACACAGACTTTGCAGAGGACACTCCCGATGGAAAAGGAACCACTCACGGAACGATCACTGCAGTGTACCAGAAGGTTGATCCTTCTAAAGAACCTATTGCAGAACATCTGATCATTTTTGATGCACAGAGTTTATCAGTCACTCCCTACCATGTAGAGATGCTTCACTGTGACAAGCCAAAACCACAGCTTACCAAGAGGTCAGAACAGTTTGCCATCAACCATGGGATCTCAGAATCCTATCAGCTGACACAGCTAGGATGGGTTTTTGCATCTGCTTTATCAAGAATGAAAGCAGAAGAAACTTCCAGCAACATTCCAGGCTGGGCAGGATACAACTCACTACTGTCTGAAAGCCTTCCCTTGACACAGGTTGGAGCATTGCCACTACTCCCAGAGGTGGCACACGAGTGGTCAACTCTGCTGACTGATCATGCAAGCAAATCAGCTGAGGAAGTTGGCAGTTGGGGAAGATCACCCCACGGTCATTACCTTTGACATGGCCCTCTATGAGAAAGTGGTGAAGCTCCTAGATGCCAGACCTGACTTGAAACAAATGGTTGTTCCCAGACTGGATGAGTTGCATGTTGTCATGGCAGCCCTCAGAGCTCTTGGTGCCTCCATGGAGAACTCTGGCATAGATGATGCCTGGGTGGAAGCTGATGTATATGGTCCTGCCACGACAAGGCAAATCCTGAAATGCACACACTATAAGCGAGCTCTCCATGCCCATATCTACTCATATGTAGCACTCTCTGAAATGGCTCTGGAAGAGTTCTTCAAGGACAACTCACAACTGAAAGATGTGTGCCTGAAGGCTACAGAGGGAGTAGAAGCTGCCTGCTCTGAAGGGAAAGACATGAAGGCTGAATCCATGAAGCAAGCAAACAGCACCCTCCTGGAAGCATTGACTACTGCTGAGGTCATCACAGCATTCCAGAAATGGAAGGAACAGAAATCCCAGAATGCAATGTTCAAGGCCATGATGAATTACTTGCATCGTGTGGAAACAATCCTGTCCTTTTATAGCGGCAACTCGGAATGCTGACCTGGAACTCCATCTACAAGCTGGAGAAGCACTGAGCAAGCTGTTCTTTGCCATAGACCGGATCAAGTACAAGCGACTCTGGCCAAGATACATCGCAGACATGCATGATTGAGGACCAATCACCCTCAGACATGGGAGGAACTACGAGCAGGCAATATATCAGTCACCAAGAGTGTCATTCCCTTTGTGTCTTTTGGGGCAGACCATGCATGCGAACACCTGAACAAGCTAATGAAGATTAGCTCTGGGATCATTGGCATCTCCAACAATGCCAATGCCAGACAGAGATTTTTCATGGTCACACCAGAACTTTCTCGTCTGTCAAAAGAGTTCAAGAGTCAGTTTGACATGGAAGCTGACAGAATCACAGAGCATCATGAGCTTGGGCCAAGTGCAGTCAAGAGGGCACATGATACAATCGACAAGATCAAGGCAGCCATACTCAGCCATGGAAACCCCTTTACCAATGAAGGTGACAACCTGCACAATGTGATCACGCAAGCCTACATCCCAGATGAGTATGTACAACAGATCTTGAATGCTGATGTCACTGGCCAGAAGTTGTATGAAGACTATGTGTCAGAGCATATCAATGGAGATGTCAGCCTCTGGGCCCCTGTGAAGAAAGAGAACAACAAGATGTTCCTGTCTGGGAACAAGAAGATTACAGTGAAACTCAGAGACAATACTGTGGATCTGAAGGAGACCAAGGACCTGTTTGCAAGGCTGATGGTACTTGCTAGGTCAAATCGAGACATCAACCAGAAAGAGGCCATAGGAAACTATGAATTCACTCTGACACCAAGGGCACTGTTCGCTCCTGATGGAACAATTCTGCCATGCCATGACAAGTCCAAGTTAATCCATCTACTTGAGAAGCTGACAAAAGAAGACATGCCCCATGAAGACCATCAGCCGCCTCAAGTTGGAAGTTCTACTCAAC
Source organism: Xyrauchen texanus (assembly GCF_025860055.1). Lineage (NCBI taxonomy): Eukaryota > Metazoa > Chordata > Actinopteri > Cypriniformes > Catostomidae > Xyrauchen > Xyrauchen texanus. The sequence continues at coordinate 28,405,440 of NC_068278.1, read as the reverse complement.
AAGATGTAATGCATACAGGACTCACAGACCTCACATCTACTGATCAGCCAAGTCGGAAGATAGCACTGGTGGACGGTATGGTGCTTGTGCAGAAGCTGAGCAAAAAACCAGCGACTGTATTGACAGTCAATGATTTGAGTGGCTGCTTCAATGACAGACTGATGCAACTAACACGAGATTATGATGAAATCATCCTTGTGTTTGACACATATAGGGCAGATTCTCTCAAGAGTGCAACTAGAGATAAACGAAGACAAGGAAAAGCTTCTATTCAGTACCAAGTCAGAGATGACACCAGCATCAAACACATCCCAATGAGCAGGTTCCTCTCCCATGACAAGACTAAGAGTGATCTGACTGAATATCTTGCTGCCAAAACTCTGGAGTACAACAAGAGATCCTCCAAGCTGATCATCACATCTGCTTCTGGGCTCACTAGGAGCAACAAAGACCTTGTCTTTGAAGAAAACAACCACAAAGAAGCAGACACATTGCTGATCCACCAGGCTGTGCTGGCTTCACAGAGAAACCCACATGATGCACAGTTGGTGTTTTTCTCACCAGATACAGATGTTTTAGTGCTAGTCACAGCAAACTATGATCTCATGTTGAAGAACGCATCCATTTCTATGGCCTCTGGTGTTGTGCAGATTGAACCACTGTGGCGAGCTCTAGGTAAAGAAAGAGCAAAGGCTTTGCCAGCCTTCCACGCATTCACTGGGGCTGACAACACAGGAAGGTTCTCCCGCATAGGCAAGGCAACCTGGCTGCAGGTCTACCTTAAAGCAGATGAAGATATTGTCAAAGCTCTGCAGATGCTTTTGGATGAAGCAGATGTGACAGAAGGAATGCGGTCAGCCCTGGAATCCTTTATATGTGCAGCTTACTCACCCAAGGGGATCAACATCAAGGCAATCCCTCAACTGCGATGGCATCTCTTCTGCAAACATAGGGCAGAAAGTGACAAGCTCCCTCCAACACTTGGAACTCTGAAGCAGCACATCTTGAGAGTCCATGTCCAAACAAGAGTATGGGCACAGGCAGCCATTGCTCTGCAGGATCCACCACTGGATCCTCTGCAAAACGGATACTTCAAACACTCGGATGGTATGCTCAAACCAGTGACCACAGATGTCCTCCCAGCCCCAAAGGCCATCCTTGAGTTGGTTCAATGCAAGTGTAAATCTGACTGCTCTTCTGGGAGGTGCTCCTGCAGAGCTAAGGACTTAGCTTGTACTGACATGTGTCAGTGCAGCAGCCAGTGCCAGAACGATGACGATTCCCAAGCCGTGATGTATGAAAGCGATGATGATTATGATGATGTATAGAAACTGCATAATTAAAAAGGTTGCTTAATCATACTGTGGTCTAAATGTGCATGTCGATAGTTCCAGAACATCCACGTTTTACATTAGCTAATTTTAAACTCTTCAATAAAAGGAACTCCGAGTTATCTGATCAACTGCTTGTGATGTGTCATTTTTTTACCCATATTGTGGATGTATTTCAATGGGATGATAAAAAAAAAACATTGTTTTTAAGGAACATGGAATATTAAATGCAAACAACTTTTCATTACAATGATATTGCAAGAAACTAGCACCATTGGATTCCCTGACCCTGAAAATGTGGGTTTATCAGTTAAAATCAACATTCCAGCTTATTCAGAAGCCGAGATATTACAAATTAAAGTTTTACGGTGGCCATTTTATTAAAATTCAATATGGCCGCCACATAGACATCTGGGCAAATGCAAACATTGTTTTTCTGACTCCTTATACAATAACCTTTCCAAAAATGTATAGTTTAGCAAATCCCCCAAAAATTCCCACAAAAATATATAGTGAACCTGACTATCATTAGGACATACATCAATCATTAAGTCTTAGTTTTACTGAAAGATAAAACACAGACTTCAAGGCCTCTCGCTCATCCGCTCTCACTACCCTCAGGTGGTCCCCCAGGTGGACAGAGCGGTTGTGACCCACCTATGCCCTGATAATGGCGCCACCTGGCGGAGTGGCCCTGTGCTCCCCTCCAAGGGCTGTAGGATGACGCCTTCACTGACCTCCAAAGCCTACAGTGACACCGGACAGGCCGCCTCTGCCCTGCATGCCATGGCCCTCCTGCAAGTTCTCCAGGCCAAGCCTCTTAAAGATCTGCACTTGGGTAGTCCTGATCCCGACGTGCTGCATGAACTGCGCTCAGCAACCGACCTCGCCCTTAGGGCCACGAAGATCACTCGGGCAGGCGATGGCCACACTCTGGGTTCAGGAACGTCATCTGTGGCTGAACTTGGTCGAGATACGCAAAGTAGACAAGTCCGGTCTTTTCGGCGACACCGTCGAGGACTTCGCCCAACAGTTCTCCGCGGTGAAGAAGCAGATGGAGGCCATATCACACATCCTGCCCAGCTGAAAACCTGCCGCCACGGGCCACGCTCCATCTGCTCACCGAGGGCGTCCTCCTGCGGCTAAGAAACGTGCAGCTCCACCTCAACCCGGGCCCAGCGCTCAGCCACTGCATCGAGCGCCCCGCAGGAAGCGCACGCCCCCCGTCTCGCGGGCCCCTTCGAGGACCCGGAAGGCTCCCAAGATGCCCGACCCAGAGACCAAGACGTTCGCTCCGGAGCTGTTAAGAAGACCACTCCGTCCCCCGGTGGAGGGCCGGGAGGAGAATCCTTTGTTGAATTTATTTCATTTGCCCCACATTCTCAGTAAAAGAGCTATTTCCTGGGTCACCTGGCCCGCAAATGCCATTCTCATGGCACTCTGTCGCCACACCTCAACAGTCCCGGCATGCTGGACGCAGACCTTTCGCCTTCAGCCCCACGACTGTTCTCCAGCCGGCCGGTTCTGACGAGTCCAGAGGACGCCTCCATGGGACCTCCTCCTCAGTCACTAACCCGCAAGGTAAGTGCTTTGAGTCTTCTCTCAGCACCAGAGCCTCGGGACACACCCTTGCCTCCCAACGCCACATTACTTACTCCGCTCTGCTGCTCGGGCCTTGCACAAACTCCAGTTCAAAATGCTCACACAAAAACACATTTTAACTTGTGTCCGGCATCTAGATTGGTTCACAGTGGTAGACCTGAAGGACGCGTACTTCCACGTCTCAATATTGCCTCAACATCGAACCATGTGATTCCCTCCCTCCAGGACATATATAACAGGCGGTGTGTGAAAAAAGCTTGAAGGATCATCAGAGACTCCAGCCACTCGAGTCATGGGCTGTTCTCACTGCTACCATCAGGCAGGCGGTATCGCAGCATCAGGACCTGCACCAGCCCACTACATGACAGCTTCTTCCCCCAAGCAATCAGACTTTAGAACACTTGATCTCTCATGATCAATATACACCAGTAATGCACTTTATTAATCACACTGATTGTCATAAATTATATTCTCCACAATACAACTACTGTATATATTTTTTTTTATATACTTTTTATTTTTATTGTATTTGCATTACATATTGTGTGTATTATTTACTGTACATTATATATTATTATTTTGTTGTGTAATTATGTGTACGTTTGATATGTAAATTGTGTTGTGTAATTATATTGTTTATTGTAAATTGGTATATGTCGTCACTGTCATGACTGCTATGTTGCTCAGAACTGCACACAAGACTTTCACCTACTGTGCACTTGAGTATATGGTCGCGTGACAATAAGGTGATTTGATTTGATTTGTTTGATAATACTACTAATAATATCACTTTTATTATTTGTTTCCATCTTGAAATTGTTCACCTTCACTGGCACAGGTTGCAGGTATGAAAACATATGCATTATCAGGGTTAACATTCTGGAAAGTACTTCTAAAGACAATGGCAACAAACATCATGAATCATTTTGATGTTATGAAGAAATACTGTAGTTTCCTCATTGTGGCAGGGTTGTAAAATTATCCAATAGACAGTGAATTGTGGAAAAGATATGTGCAAAATTTTAAAAAGAAAGGAAATAAAAATGGTTTGCCTATAGATACTTCATTAAGTTTTACTGAATGAGATAAGAAGCAATCAATACAATATATATGTATGTATGTATGTATGTATGTGTATTTCATCTTTCAGAAAGCATGGCATGATAGCATTTTTCTAACTTTTTATACACAAGTCTGTAATGTTTGAAACATAACAATCCCTTTGTTTGTATTTTAAATAGTTCCCTTTTTAATGCTTCAATCAATTTTCCTAACACGCATGGCCATTGAGTAGCCAGCCTGTGGTTGGTATGGCGACAGCAAGGCATGGTGTGGACACAACAGTCTCGCTGGCATTTATCTTTCACCCCCCTCCAGATGCCACTATACTGGCACAAACTCCACTCCACCGTTGTCCATCTAACTGTTTTCCCCATGCCTGTCAGCCCTCTCTAAGCCACAAACACCAACATGAAGGAAAAAAAGATGAATGAAGGTAAACCTCCCTCCCCACTACAACCACTACTGCAGACGGCCACAGCCTCTCACTATGAGCTGGAGTGTAGTCAGAGCTGTGTTATGACTGGTGTGTGCTACATTCAAGTCAGTCATTGCCGCTGGTACTCCATCTGGACATCCATAGAAAGTGCTGTCATTTCAGAGGTCACCTCTGTGCCCTGCAGACAAGTGTTGCTAGTGGGCGTCTGGGCAGGGAAGACTCGTCGGCTGGGATGAGTGTGAGGTATGTTTGGGAATGCCAGGCTCAGACTGGTCTGGTCTGCCTGCTTGCTGTCTGTGTGTTACTCTGTCTGTCTGTGCCTGGTGTTTTTCCCAACCCCCCACCCACTCCAAATCTCATTGGCTCCTACTGTAGTTTGCCTTGGACACAATAAAAACAAACCTAACTGACCCCGAAACGCCCTAGAAAGCCATCATTATTGTAACTGCTGCAGTAAAAGCTGATTTTGGTATAATTATAGATTATGTTCAAGTTTACTAAGTAACTATTTAAACCCTCCTGTTCTGTTTGTGGTCTGAGAGACCCCAAGACTCTTTTAATAGCTAAAAAACATACTTTACATTAAAGTATCAGGTTAGTAAGAATTAAATGTATACCAAATTACAACATGATTGATAGCTTCGAAATTCCTAAATGAAAGAAAATTACATTTACTTTTATTTGAGGTTTCACAGACCCAAGTTATACAACAGGAATATATGCAATAGAATAGCTGCAAAAATTCCAAGATTGGTGTATACATTGTAGAAAAATACAATATAGCAAATCAAAATAAATGAGTGTTATTGGTCCAACAGTTAGATTAGAGGTTGATTACTTGTAATCTGGTATTGATAAAACAATTACATGACTAAAAATGTAACCACTAAAGTAATACTTTAGATTACACTTTTTAGGTAATCTAAAAATGTTAAGTGGATTATGTCCCAATTTGCTCCTTTACACACTTTCATTAAACATTAGTAAACACAAAAATTGAGTTTGATTGAGTCAGATAAACATGTTAATAGATTTAAAGGGAAAATAATAGGTAATAAGGTACTATTCGTATTTGTACACCCACATCCACACACCCCTGAAAGTAAAGTATCAATAGAAATGGGTTATGCTATTTTTGTTTAGATTTTTTTTTGCAAACAAGTTGCCATGTTGTCATTTGACTCTCTTGCATTCAGCATATTGCTCTGATTTTAATGCATTTCGCTCAATAGAGCAGCATTTGCATGGCATTGCCAACACAGCAGAGTGAAATATGATGTCCTGAAGTGAGCCAGGACTTGCTCTAATTTTACTACAATATTTTCCACTCTGCAGTGCTATTTTTATCAGATGCGGTTCATTATGGACTAGTTTTGGCATGACCTGAGGCTGTTTGGCTCTCTGCTATGATTGATTACAGCAAGGCATTTTTATATTTGTTGGTCATTACTGGAACAATTTTCTGATAATAATTTTACGAAGTGCCATTAAATGTAGAGCAGGTTACTTCCACACGCTGAATTGGTAGCAAATGGAATATGCAGCACAGGCAAGGAGAGGCGCACTTCAACATGCCATCTATTCAATGCAGGGAGATGATCTACATTTATGTCTTCAGTTTCAGCAACACGCCTTCACGATCAGTGAAAGATGAACCTGATGCATGTGGGTTTGGAGTTCATGTTGGCTCAGGTTTGTTGACTAAAGCCAAAAAGGATGTTTTCCATTCACTTTTTACACAAAACTTAGTGAAACATAGCTGAATGTAGTATTAATGTAGTTACCAACATGCTCTCCACTAACAAATATTTATATTATTCAAGACAGCACTCACAATGAAAGGATGGAAATTAATGTGCGATTATACTTCAGAATATGTACTTAAGTATTTGGATTCAGAAGAAATGGCAATATTAGGAATAATGCATGATGACTTGTTAATTAATCCAACAGCCTATGTGCAGCAATGTATATAAATCCCTTTAAGTGCCAAACAGTGTCACTGTCAAAGCCATGGCAATGGACGATATATAGGTATGGATGGGAAAAATAGGATGGCATCACTGCCTGACACTCCATTTGCAGATGTCTCCTCTGTTTCCACACTCACAGAGGGCAAATGTGTGAAATGTGAGCCCTGTATGTCTGTGGGGTGCTTCCCTCTCCTGTGCCCCCTCATTTATTGGCTCTAAAAATAAAAAGCTGTCATTTAAAATGGGGCAGACAAGTGAGCAATTGGATGAAAATCGTATGTCTGGGGACCAACCCTCACCCAACCCCCTTCCACCCCCCACCCCAATGGCATCACTATACTTGTAACCCTCTTGGGGCTAAACAATAAGTATGGTTTTCTTCTGGCCCTGTAGCCCACAAAAAATATGGCAGAATTGTATACATTTTTGTTTAATCCTCTGGGGTCTGAGGGTGTTTTGTGCCCTGGAGAAGTTTTGACATGCCTTGGCATTTGTGCTTTTTTCAGTTGCTTAAAAACATACTAATGGCTAATGTATGATAACACTGTATTCAGCACAATCTGGGCTACAATAATATGTGAGCAACATGTATGTACATCTTTGTATTTTTGAGAAAATAACGTTTATACGTGGTTTTTGAAAAAAACGACAATTTTAAGTCATTGAATTAAGGCTATATAACGTATACTAAACTTTTGTCCACAAGACTTTTGAGAACTGGATCTTGTAGCCTAGAGTTTTTGCTACAAAATGATGTGAAAACCATCCTGATCACTCATTCATACAAAACAATATAGTAATTTAACTTTTGTAAGACACTTTTAGTGTTAGAAAGGTAATATGCGAGGAGGCGTGAACTTTCATGAATATGGATTGTATTTCACACCTGAGGAGACATAGACCCCTCCCCTGGGCCTATCAATGAGGAATGTGACAGAAAGAGAATGAATGTGAGGAGACTTAATGATCAAAATCAAGTTTTAAGTTAAAAGAAGTCTGACTATACATTTTCTTTATATAAAGACTTTACTTAAAAATGTTAGACCTACACTACCATTTAAAAGTTTTAGAATAAGTCTCTTCTGCTTACCAAGGCTGCAATTATTTGATACAAAATACAGTAAAAACATTGATATTCTGAACTCTTTTTAAAATTTAAAAGAACAGTTTTCTATTTGAATATATTGTTAAATTCAATTTGTGATCAAAGCTGAATTTTCAGCATCAATACTGCAGTCTTCAGTGTCACATGATCCTTCAGAAATCATTATAATATGCTGATTTTCTAATTTGGGCATATTTACATCACATTTGACACATTACCTTTTCTTCAAATACAACAATTTAAGATTTTCAGCTAATAATAATAGCAAATTGATGTGCAATAATAGCCAGAAATATTAAATGATATTATAAACCAATAAAAGCTGTGAATTCAAACACACTCTTTTGCTGGAAAATGATGGCATATGGTACAAAACATTATTGATTTATTTAATGTTTTCAAGTCTATCACAGCTGGGAACCGAGAACAGGTTCTTATTCATAAACGGTACTATTATATATAAAAAAATAAAACACATGGAAAATATGGTTTTCATGAATTTTGGTTTTGTTAATGGGTCTTGAACTACTAACATCATACTACAATACTCTTGACAGTGTTGACTGCAGTGCAGTTCACCAGCAGCACTGCCAGTTGCTGAATCTACAGTGTGAAACACACAGCAGGTCCGGTGAAGTCATATTTCCAAACAAATTACCCGAAATTATGACTCTTATGAATTGGTTGTTTTGAATCTACAGTGTGACCAGTGTACTCCTTAGATTTAAATCAGGAAGTTCCGTTATTGACTGTTTGTTCATATAAAATGTGTTTTTATAGATAGGCCTACACATTATTTTTGAAGAGATTTATTGTGATCAGTGGGACTTAAAAAAAGAAAGAAAGAAAGAAAAAAGGAAAATGAATGAAATATGTTGTCACATTTGTTGCGCAATTACTGGATTGAACTAATTCTCTAAATGGTCTTTGAAAAGTCCTTAAAACATGTGTGTAAACACACCTTTTGCCAGAATTGTATTAAATGTACTTCTGATTTGTTATATCTGCTCTTTTGTAATCCAAAATTATATCATCATTTGGCAGGAGACTGTGGAGGGCAGTAAAGGCAATACAAATTGTATTTCTTATTCCCAAATATTTATTCCTCAAAAGTAAGAATTGTTAATGGAACTGTTAATGAATCGTTAAATTCCTTACGGTTCTAGCAATTTCATCATTCTAGCAATTTCATCTATTTTAGCCAGCTAGATAAAGTAACTTAACTAAAAGTAAACTAAAGTAACTGGTGAATTCAATGGAGTTTGCAACTACAATGTTCAATATATCACAGAACACCAAATGTTTTCATTTGTAAGGCATAAAAACACATATAAATTATCAACAGACATCAGATATAGTGACAATGCAGCATTGGCTTATCTGGGCAAGTGACCATTCCATCAGCTGGCCCCCAACTCTCTCACACTGGCTCTGGGCCAGTGGGCCATCCTTACTGTGGAGCTCTGCCTATACAATATGTGTTCTTTCTAGTCTGTAAGTATTAAGCCTCATGTTATGCCAGTAATTCTGCTGGGCAATACCTGTTGTCACTGCTGTTCACTCAACTCTAGAGCCGGTGCAGTGCAGACCACATTACTTTTCTCATTATCGAGGTCAGATGACTATTTTGCTTTATTGCACAGGGCAGACAAGGTACCCTTCACTCAGCCAAGGGGTCTATTCAGTAGAAGTTGGCAGCCGGAGTGTTGTTTTTGCTGTGGCGTTTGGTTCAGTGTAGGTTCCATAAGGGCTGAAGGTTCAATAATGTGGCGGTGGATTGTAGTGCTGCTGTATCTTTGTTTTGGTGCCAGGGCCTGGATCTCAGCCAGACCTTTTAATTACATCAGTTGTTTGATATCTTGACATCTTTTTTAAATAGAAGGCTGGATGGCATGCGGGGGCCTGAGAGATTTGTATTGTGCACCTAAAAGTGAAACATTTTATCTTAAAATGGAGCACTGCCATGCCACAGCTCTTATCAGTCTGGGATATTTATACCCTCAAACATCTTCATTTACATAAAAAGCAGTTAATCAGCCTTTACAACTTGCCAAATATCAGTGAGGTAACGTCTCGAGTGCTGCTCTTGGAGAAAACAATTAAAACGTGTCCAATAGAATGAGAGCCAAAAAAATCAATCAAGAGTTAGGAATTGTCGACATATAGAAAACCTTTTTGGCGGGAGAGTACCCTGTCTTAGTTGGATGTTTTCGTTCTGCCTTACTGGCATGGGGAAAAACACTGACCAAACAATTGTTTGAAATGTGACTACTTGGACACATGGGAACTCCTTTATTTTGATCTCCTGCGACAACATGGGCCACTGAAGTGTGTGGTTGTGTGCTCCTGAGGGAGCCCTGCTGGACCTGATGGGCCACAGGGTCAAATATCTAGTACGTTCTTTCATCAACTGATGTAAATTTATCATCCCATCTGAGCACTGTAAGTAAAGGTGGGGGTGAAAAGGGTAAATTCATCAGAAGCATATCCTGCCTCGTACAGAACCAGATGTCCACGTTGCTGTGTGACAAAGCAGAAGCATGTGCTGCTGACCTGAACGACTAAGTAGGACTGCTCTTCTCTGGCAGTTCTTTGGGAAGAGCCTGTGAAAGCCATTTAGGCTTTTTTGTGATGGAAGAATATCAGAGCCCATGGCGCATTGTTTGCCTACGTGCCATGTTGTCCTTAAATCAGGATTCAGGAAGAATTACATAATACATGAGTGAGTTCTAATGATAGAATCCAGGGCTCTGCATCAGAACATGGGTTATACAAGTTTTGACCTAATGACACTTTTGCTGCTACACAAATGCACAGCATTTACATTCACATACACAGTGGTTATAATGTCATTAGTTTTTTTTAATACTTCTGATGTTAAATATTCTGGTATTTGCCTATGTTGAAAGAAAACAACTTTTTAGAAAAAATCCATACAATATCAATACAATTCAATACAAGTTAAGCTTTAGTATCATAATATATCTGATTACCACAAAAATAATTTAGACTGTCCTTTTCTTTAAAAAAAAAAAAAAGAAGAAGAAGCAAAAATCGAGGTTACAGTGAGGCACTTACAATGAAAGTGAATGAGGCCAATTTTTGTAGAAATGTGAAGCTTGTTTTATAAAAGCACTTACATTAACCCTGTTAAAACACCTGTATTATTTGTGCTGTACATTTTTTTAAATGTAACATCATCATGGCAACAAAGTTGTAAAATTGGCTTTAACTTTACACAGAAAAGGTTAGTATGCAATTTTGAAACCGTGAGTATTTTAACATTTAAGGATTGGCCTTAAATGAAAGGTGCAAGATGTAAACATTTTCATGTAATATTCACCTTTTTTGCCAATGTGCGAACGGCTTATAACGCAACTTAAAAAATTTGCTCTTCCCGGACTTCCTAAGTTGCCTATTAAAGCCTGTAGACTGCTTTTCATGCAAAGGGAGCGGGTTCGCTTTTGCCGGGAAAACCCAAAGGATGTGACATTTATGTGTGCTCCCGAGAGCCTTGCCTCAGAGAGTAATCGCATCTCTTCTGCTATTCAACAGTGACAACAAACTGCAACACTAGGTAATGTTATCTTAGAGATAATATTAACAAACAAAAAAACAAAAAAACATTTATCTACTGAATCCCATCTGGCTAAGCGGAAACGTGATCGTGGTCGAGCAAAAACAGGAGTGAACATTGGCAGGGCATTTGATTCCTGGAGGGACCTTCGTTCGCATTTGGGGATCAAAACCGACCCTGAACTGGCATTCCTCTTATTGGACTGGCAAGCTTGCATAACTGCAAAGCATGTGAAATATTGTGCCATAAGGATTGATCTGTGTCATTTTAGCTAACTTGATGAAATCACATCAATACTGAATTGTGTCAACATATTTATAAAGTACAGTATATTTTATAAAAAGCTACTGTCATCATCCACCAAATTTAGCTAACAGCTATTGATAAAGCTGGCTAGCTAGCTAACGCCGACATAGGCTATCGTATAAATGCATTCAATGTATCATGCAAAGAAAAGTGATTACTTCAAACTACAGTCTCGCATAGTCAGACCTATATCCACACTTTGTTTTAGCCCTGTTCCAGCACTGGAGAATTAAATATAATATACAATCTGAAAGTTTGTAGTAAAACAATCATAACTGTGCAATTTTAATTATGCTACCTCATTTGTCAGCATGATGCCGGTGAAACACGTTCAAGTCTCTTTATACATTATGTCATTGTTTTGGCCGATGCTCATGTCCCTATGGAGTGTGTGCACAAGCACGAGCACGAGCAACAGGTAGCTGGCAGCAGATCACTTATTGGCCAATGTTGTCATTAATAACAAGGGTTTCTGTATCTTACATACTGCACCTTTAAAGAAAAGGAAGAGCGTGTCAAAATTAGTTTTTGTGGTAATAAACATAATGCCACAAATGCTCTTGATTGAGCTTAACTTGTATTAAACCCAGAATATTCCTTTTAAAGGGATAGTTTACCTAAAAAAATAAAAATAAAAAATCCTCAAATTGTTCCAAACCCATATGAATGAATGGTGACTGAAGCTGTCAGTCCCTAACATTCTGCCTAAGTCATACATCTTGTTTTGGGAGATGTAAGACAAAATATTAGGGACTGACAGCCTCAGTCTTCGTTCACTTTCATATTGCTCAAAGTTTCTCTTGTGTTTCACGGAACAAAGAAAGTCATACAGGTTTGGAGTAAAAAATAATAACATTTTCATTTCTAGGTGAACTATCCCTTAGACTACAGTGTAGTTCCTCTTTAAGTCTAGCTAAAACTGACATGAAAATTAAATAATCCAGAGGTGAGGGCAGAATCATGCCCTGCCTGGCCCAGACTAGTTCTGTCCTGCTAATGAAAGAGATCTCATTTTAGTTCTGTATACTGATCTCTCCACACAAGCTTTAACCGTCCCATTCATGGTTCACGCTGCATTTGCCTCCTAATGTCTCACAGCAGGCCTTCAGTCAAAGACGGTGATTCATAAAGTGACAGGTCTGTCTGCTGCTTTGAGGACACAAGCTCTCTCTCTCTCTCTCTCTCTCTCTCTCTCTCTCTCTCTCTCTCTCTCTCCTATTAATGCACTCCCCCCTAAACAGACACAGACTGCATTACACTGTCGCGTAACAGTCTATTTTACATGTTAAGGCAAGCAAATTCTAAAATAAAGCCTATCCTAATATTAAGCCCTACACACTGCAATAGAAAAGGAGGGCTCTGCCACGTTAGTGCAAGAACATTAGTAACCCATCCACTCTAATAATCGAGAAAGCAACAGCTGTGTGGTGATGTCCCATTTTGTCAACTACGTCATTTGATTGTGAGTTCAGGAGGTGTCCTCCAGATGTGTTGCTTTCGAATCACCGCATTAGTTTGTTGCATCAACAAACGTCTTTCTCTGTTACTTCATTAGCATTTGTCAGCTGATGAAAACCACTCTCGGGATCACTCTCTATTATCTTCCTCATTTTGTTTTAAGTCTTTCTTCCTTGGCAAACATTTTTAGCCTTATCAGTGCTCTAGTGAAAACAGCACCTCTCATAGTCACTAACGTGTTTTTCTTTTCAATTATCTTTGTATTATTAGTGTCTCCAGACATTGTGCTGTACGGCTCCCCCTTCACCCAGACCGGAGTATGATGTTGTGTGCATTGGACTGAGTGGTGCTGGCAAGAGCAGTCTGCTATCTCGTTTGTGCAATGAAATCAGTAATGGCACCGTACCAACCACAGGTAATATAACATTTCTCTGCAGCTTTTTGCTGCAGCATTTTTAAAACCCAAAAAACAGGTTGGATCTAATGCTTTTGAATGAGGTGTAGAGAATGAGATGTAATAAATAGCATATTTTATAGCCTTATCTGAACTCACTTTGGTAATTACCAAAAATTATAATTATGTCATCATTTACCCACTCTCTTGTTCTAAAGCTGTATGATATTCTGGTTACACTTTATAATAAGTTTCCATTTGTTAATATTAGTTAACAACATTATTTAAAATGAACTAACAATGAACAATACTTTTACTGCATTTATTAATCTTAGTTAATGTTAATTTCAACATTTACTCTAGTAATGCATTTTTAAAATCAAAATTTTATTTGTTAACATTAGTTAATGCACTATGAATTAAAATGAACAAACAATGAACAGTCAAAATAAGTCAAAATATTAATAGCTACTGTCTTGACCAACACTAAATATGTATCGTTTGAAAGCTTAGAAGCTCTACTTTCCAACACATACAGGCATTATGACCAAAACTGATCAAGTGCTTTGAAATTTGCAATTATGTCTTTGAAGTGAGGCATTCTCATGGGTGTGTAAAACGGAGCTTCCTCGGGACATTGCGAGGGAAGAGTCAGAGCGAAGTCTGAGCAGTCAATGGAGCGAGAGAGACGACCAAAGAGAAGAGAGGAAGAGATCGAGAGGAAGAGATCGTGTTCTTCCTGTTTGGAAACATTTGAACTGAAATTAGCCGCATCCCAAAAGGTGTACTGCGCCAATCAGAAGTGACTTTTCAGAGTCACATGGTCAACTGGGCTGTCTTTTCCGACAGTTGATTTATGGTCCTTTGTTTCAGATTCTTACAAATCTCCCGCTCAAATAGTTCATATTTAATCATTAACTTTTATATCTTGAGAATGGTACAAGAGACATGATATTCGTTGTCATCAGCTTTCTCTGCATACGCCAGCAAACGCTTACATACCAAACATGACATTTTGTTTCATGGATATTATACATGTAGTTAACAAACATGAAAATCCCTGGTTACAAATCATACTGGTTAATTCCTTGGTTAAACCACATGGATAAAACATTACACACATTTTAAAGAGGTACATCAGGCTGTAATCATTAATTTGTCAGATATACAAGTTACCACAGTTCAAAGAAATGTTCAGAATTTTTCCTAGTTAAATTCAGCTGAAAGATATTTGCAAAATACTTAATCAAGTAATCACAACCTACTGAAAAAATCATGGAAAAGTTATGCAAATGTATTTGTCTAACGTTTGTGAGAGCCCTGCTTTTTGTGTTCATGGGAATAAGTCATATGGGTTTGGAACAACACGAGGGTGAGTAAATGATTCAATAATTGTCATTTTTGGGTTAATTATACGTCAAAATACCTTGTTTCTCCAACAAATGCAACTTATCCTCCCAACAAATTGACCCAGCACACAATGTTTTTAACAACTTTTCTCAGTACATTTTTTATATCTCCAGCTCTACATTTTCCAGTACTGCTAGTGCCTGCAAAATCTCTGCCTTGTCACCATATACTCATCAGCTTCTTGGCGTACTGAAAGCTGTTTAACGTTATTGCTGCAACTCTCTGTCCAGTTACCTCAGAGTCCCCCTACTTCACCATTTAAAAAAGGAGTGCACTTGTAGATGACCTCGTTGTGCGTATGTGTGTCTGTGTTTCTGAACATCTGGGTTTTGTCACATGGACTTTCTTCCTTATGACAAGAGTGTTGATTTCATTAGAGCCCATGGTGACAGGCTGGTGTATTCATGAATCACAGTACCTTCACTCTTGCTGCCATCAGATTGAGAACATCACTTCCTTTTAAAAAAAACACACACAAAAAAAACAGAAATGGTTCTTTTCACAAGAGAAGACGCAGTTGAGTCTGCCTTTCTTCTGCACATTTTGAGTGTGATGTATAAAGCACATAAGACAGCACATAAACTCAGAATGTCCAATGACTCATTGTCTTTGGAGTGAACACCTGTCTTAAGCTGTCCTGTGAAGTGGTAATTGTGAAAATAAACATGTTTACTATAGCAAAGGCTTATTTGGCAGCTTGCATGGAAATATGGTTAGATTAAGTTGTTAGAGCCACTAGTCTGCACTGACAGAGCTTCTCACCTCTTCATGGCAAATATACTTTCACCTGCTGAGCATTATAAGAATTTTGCCTTATGAACAAAAGCTTTAAAGTCAGTGTGGGCTTTGGAGGTTCAGTCTCACATGTTTTCAATTGCATGAATCAATACCAAATGGCTGGCCTCCTTGTCTCTGCATGCATTGGTGGGAAACTAACCCGCCAGAAGACATTTTTGTGTAGCATGTAAATTATAATACATTTTCTATATGTTTCACATTTATGTTATACTTTTAGCTGTTAAAGGAATAGTTCACCAAAAAATACAAACGTTGTCATAATTTATTCACATGTTTTCAAATATGTATTCTTTATGCAGAAGACAAAAGGAGATGTTTCAATGAACATTGTGGTCCATCTTTTCAATACGACGGCAGTGTATAATGCCTCACTTTAAAGCCTAAAAATGGGCCCAAACGTATCATAAAAGCAGTCTGTGCAACTTGTACGTCATATTCCAAGTGTTCTGAAGAAATATGATGTTTTGATAAGAAACATCCTGAAGTGTAAGTACTTTTTTAATGATAATCTTGACACCCTTTACGTGTTCATAAGCACTATTAGAAGCTTTTTCACAGCGGCTCGTGTCTTCGTGCAACCACTTGCATTGTTTTTGTTGTGCTAAACTTTGAACAAACTTCTCTCATGCCCTCCTGAACACAGAACAGACATCAAAATTTTAACTGAAAAATGACCTAAATTTCAGGATGTTTCACACCAAAACCTATCGTAAAGAGCTTAAAGGGTTAAGTAATATATATTCTGTTTTAGAGAACAAGCTTTGTCCTTTTACCACAAAATGTGTGAAATTTTAACATCGATGTGTTTTCTTCCCCAGGTTTCAGCATCAAGGCAGTGCCATTTGAAAATGCAGTTTTGAATGTGAAGGAACTAGGAGGTAATAAAAACAAATGGATTTTAAGAATCATTTTCTCCTCTCCAATCACTAAAGGGAATGAGTGTTACCATGCTTATCCAATGTCTCTAGGACAGATCTCTTAGTTTAGCCACCTGAATTCTAAGAAGGGGCACTTACCTCAGTGTCTCCAACTTTCCAGTAAATCCACAGCTGCAAGAAGAGTTTAAAGATTAAGACATTACAAGTCAGTAATGTTTAGTAGCTGTTTGCTAAGCAAATAAATATTGTGACTCTTTTGGCACGTGTTGCACTCTTGGCTGAAGGGCTTGCACACAGGGAAAGCTGGGAATTAATTTGACGCTTGTGAAAGACACATATGCACCTGCAGTGTTCTTTTTGCAGCATTTATAGAATAAGCTAATTGGATTTGTCTTGTTCTCAACATCATATTTTGTATTGTTCTAGTATTCTGTATACCAGGGATGCTGAATCCTGCTCCTTGCTGTATCTTCAGAGTTTAGCCTAATCAAAAACACCTAAATCAGATAATAAATGTTTTGGAGTTCATTTGAAAATACAAGCCAGTTGTGTTGGAACTTAACTCTATAGGAAGATAGACAATAAAAAGTCAAATCGCTGTGTGGAACAGTTACAGAAGGTTAGAATGACTGTCAGGTTTGTTCCATTGCTTCCACCTGATTAGAAAAGAAAAACACATTTTATTATACATGCCGGACATTGTTTTGGAATTGATTTTGCCTTGTGGGTAATATGAATAGAATTTTTCAATTATCAATTCAAAGCCTTCTTCAGCCACCTCAACTTTTATAAATGTCTTTAAAAGTAGATGTTTTGATGAATATCGTAAGCCATCTTTTCAGTACTATGTCAGTGCCTCACTTTAAAGCTTTAAAAATATAATAAAGTAGTTCATAGACTCCTAAGACAAGACTTCTGAAGGCATATAAAAGGTTTTGGTTAAAAACAACCCACAATATAAGTACTTTTTATTTATTTTTTAAGTGAACATTTTTACCATATGCCTTCAGAAGACTTGATATATGATGCAGGAGTGTGTGCACTAATTTTATGATACTTATATAAGCAGAGGCACTATCCACTGGCATTGCATTGAGAAGACAGCTCACAATATTCATTAAAACATCTCCTTGTGTGTTCGCATAAGAAAGAAAGTCATACAGGTTTGGAACTATTCTTTTAATCTGACATGACTGCTCATTTAGGCCAGATATGAGGCCACAGGTACAGTGTTGGAAGATGCTTGTTATTATAGGACTGTTGAACAACAGAGGCTTGTAGAGAGTGGTATAAATCTTCAACCAGAGCCCGACTCTGTTTATGAGAATGTTTGGGGAGCCGCTCTGAAGTGATTTATGTGTTTTGTGGGACACGGGGGACATTACAGGTGCACTTTGTATCATGACAAGTGGCCCAACTGACGCAACAGAATCAAGAGCCCAGTTACAGAAAAACAACAGGGAAAGGCAACACAGTAAACCAAAGGGCCGCCTGACTAAATCTGAAATGCATATGGAGGGCTGTGAAATGAAACTTCTCCAGTAGGTAAGGTCAGAGTCCCTGGGGATGTTTTTAATGGATTGAGGCCTCTAGTGCTCTTTAAGATGAGGCTGATGTATCACCTGGAGTAGGACACATCTGCTCTGACTGAATGTCTGCCTGGTGCCTGAAAGGGAACAGAGCTGTAAAAGATGTGTTTTGCATGTGTTTTCCTTTCTTTCCCATGAACTGCCTAACTTTAGACATTGACAATTATAACTTAGCGAGATGTACCCACTTTTGGTGAGACAATATAATTTTATGGGAGGTTGACAGTATTGTGATTGCGATCAAACATGCAAAAGTATCTAAGTCATGATGCAGAGTACATTTTTCATGACAACTAAAGAGCTGTTGAGCCCAAAGGAACCCAGGTTCGAATCCGTCCTGGGTCATCATGTCACAATCACATTTCCTCTATATACTTTCTTATCAGTTCTCTACTGCTCTGTATAATGAACGGAGGTTACCACAGTAACTATGATTTTTTTTTAGTCAGTTAGACACATATTTCCACATGTATAAATCTTTGATAAAAGTTTGCATGCCATAAAATGAGCTTACATGTTGTTGTCACATTTATGTGTGTGTTTTGGTTCTTGTTTTTGTTCATGCTTTGTATTTCATGTCTTTTATTTTGAAGTTTAGCTAATTGTTTCCTAGTTCCTTTTTTCTGTCATGTCTTGTCATGTGATTTCCTTTTCCCCTCATGTGATCTGGTTTCATGTGTCTTGTTCTTATTGGTTTATTGTGTAGCGAATCAGCTCTATATTCTTCCACCATTAGGTAGCGAATCAGCTCTATGAAATATTCATAATCGATTATAACAAGTTATGATTGATTATTAATATTTCATAGAGCTGATTCGCTACCTAATGGTGGAAGAATATAGAGCTGATTCGCTACATAATGGTGGAGAATGTGCGGGCATGATTAAACAAAGGTTATGAGCTTGAACCACTGTCAACCTAAAAGTGTGCATTGAATAATTCCGGTCAGAATAGGACACGACATGCGAAACGGCATTTGCTTCACTAGTTGCTGGCTTGTTTGGATGCGGATAAAGTGATGGCTTGAATTGACATCTCTACTGTAATTGAAAGAGTCTTAACACATTTAAGCATATTTTCAAAAGGTATCAGTGTACGAGTAATGTGATTTTAGCGAAGAAACCCTAATTTCAGTATTAAAGTGTAAGTCTGTTTTGATGAAGGAATCTCAGCTCAGCGGCATGTAAACTGTACCAGAATTGATTGCTTAACCTGTTTCTGATGAAGAAATCTCAGTACAGTGTTATATAAATGTAGATTTGGGCGATGCTCCCTTTTCACAGTATAAAGGCCTTACAAATTATAGTTAGATTGATGTCCTTCATCTAAACTTTATCTGTGCATCTAAAAGGCTTAGCTTCCTGGTGATCAAAACTGTGTTTCACTCACTGAAACTCTGAAGTGCATTGGTTCCCATGACAACGAATTGTCACAGGAAGTGCTCACTCCAGATAGCACATGTGTTTCCTTCCGACGCCATTTTGTAAACAAACCAGCCTAGGTGGCTAAGCTAACCCAACTTAGCAGCCCCTTAGCTTAGGCTAAGCTAACTAATAGCTTCAACAGTTAGCTGCTAGCATAATTTACATGAAGCCTTTATCTACAGCTTGTGTGCATGCAGAGTGAAGTGATCTAAACCATTTTCCTTTAACCCCATTTCTGGTTTCTGAATTCTCACTTTCTCTTTCCTTAACTTTAATTCTTCTCATCTAATCTTCACCTGCACCTTTCAGGTGCATCCCTTACTGAACGCTGTTCAGCTAAATTTGCAGTTACTTTGTTAATTAAATCTAAAAACTTAATTACATGTAAACTGTTTAGATAGAGAATAATTTTATAGTTATTGGGAACTTTCAATGGCACGTTGACTAAACTTTATAGAGGGACAAACACATTGTGTGGTCTTGAACACGCTAACAGCTGTGACCAACTATAGAATGATGTCCAAAGCAAATCTAATTGTTGATCATAAGTGCTATTGATTATTCCCAATACAAGGTTATTCTGCTATTTTAATCACTTCTTCAAGTCTTTTTATTATTTTTACTAATAATAGAAGTCAGCTATTCATTTTACCATTTAACCCTCTTGGTCTAGTGTAGTTTATTTCCCCATAAAACTGCAAAAGTAACTAGACATACTTTTCTTCTCGATTTTGTGTTTATTTGCAACAAGTTGCTTAAATTTTATGAGCCAGCTACACTAGTAATCTAGACGATTTCTATGGCATAATTTTGAGACACAATCTAATAGGAAAGCTCTTTTCTTCCTCTTTCTTTCTCCTCTTCATGTGTTCAAAGATCAAGCCTGTTGTATGCTATCAGTAAGTGCTGATAAATAATTTGACCCAAAGAAACATCTTAAGTCATTTATTAAATCTAGGCTTACGCTCTTTTAGCAAAGCCACTCAGATCCACACAAATCTGAGCACCCTGCTATTTGCAGCTAAGATAGTAATAATCAGGAACACATTTCAATTGTTAACCACACCTAGCAAAACCTAGCTGTACATTATACACCTTGCTGTCTCACTTTGCCTTTAGCTCCAAATTCTGTTTGATCTTGCATTAGTCTCTTGCCCTTACTCTCACCAGAAGTGTGCCAAAATGTTGCAGATGCTCAGCCTAACTGCCCAGATGGCAGGCCAAAAGGACTGGCTAGGTGTTTTGAGGAACACCCTTTATCCATGGCTGCTGACGACCTTCAGCAACAGAACAAAAAGCAACTGGAAAACGAGGGAAAATAACTAATGACAGACGACTCAAACCAGAGGTATGAGCACAAATATCTGACTGAGGTTATCGCCCTGGCCCACAACCTCACAGGTTTGAAACAGGAGGTAAACAACCTCAAACGCCAGATCACTGAGTCTCCAAACGGAGCTGACACATGCTAAAAACCGCATAGACCAGCTAGAGATGGAGGCTCAGGACAGACACAAGGACCCTGGCAGAAGGGAGTCACAGGAGGTAATCCACAGACTTCAAACGGCTCTGACAGCTGCTAAACAACAAGAGCAGCTGGAAAAGACAGCCAGAGAGCACCTGGAAAAGGTACTCTTTCACAAAGATTCACTGTTAAAAACAGCAAATTCTGAACTCTTGGACAAAGATGCCAGAATCATGGCCTGTGAAGGTCAACTGAATGTGTCCAGAGCTGAAGTTAAAGTGCTGACTCAGCAGCTGGACAACACCAAAGATGAACTTGACATGGTCCAACGAGAACTGAGACACTCTTACCTGCTGCAAAAGGAACCACAGCAGGAGAGACATCTCACTCCCCCACTTGCAATCAGCAGAGAAACCTCCCCAGCCAAGCACAGATTTACAAAGGGGAGACAAACCCCACTGCTTAACACGCCATCGGACAGTTTCCTTAAAGCTTCTGCAGCCGCGGAAGGAAAAGGATTGATTCAGACGAATCTTGAAACGACACGTGTAGCGACACTCAAAGACCTCAACCGAATGGCCAGACATATCCCTGCATTTACACCAGAGCTTGCAGGAGACCACGACGCCCACGCTTACCTGCGAGACATTGACTTTCACCTGCAGTCTTTGATGAGTGTGAACCATCAAGATAGACTCCATCTGATCTGGATCACGCCCAGCCCAGAGTTGCGACGCTTTCTGGCTTGACAGCCAGAAAACATCCAGTCTAACTACCAGCAGCTGAAACAAGCCATCATAAGGGAATTCTCAGAGTCTAAAAACGGACTGATCGCTGCCCTAGACACCAAACAGGGTCGGCATGAAACTCCCTATGTTTACTACCACAGACTCAGACGAGCTTACTCGAGCTCGCAACAAACCTGGGATGGAGGAGGACACCAGCTTCAAGTGCCTTTTCCTCCGAAACCTCCATCCTATGGTAAATCACCATTTAGGCATTATGGCCTGCCCCCACACAATGCCTATCCAACAACTGCGTGATCTGACACAGAAGGCCTTTAACAAACACAAGGCCTCACCCAGCAAACACCACAGGACGTCCCACAGCAGTCTACAACAACATCCTCCTGTACACCTTTCAAACAGGTGCCAAACAGAGGCTGCACAAAGACAGCTAGAAACGCCTGTTACTGAGTTACAAGAGCTGCTAGCACTAGCAAAAGAGCTCCTGGAACAGAACTCCCCTGAGGAGTACTGGGAAGAACAAACCTCTGACTCTTGCCCAACACCACTCAGGCAAGCTCAAGTCAGCACTGCTACCAGAGCAGAGTAACACTGCAGACTTCAGACACCTGGTGACTAGGTGCCGAACCAAGGGCGAACGGCCACCTGCTGCCCTTTTGCTACCAGTACTAGGTCAGTCTGAAACTCTCTCCACACTACACAATGCCCATAACCACTCCCTGCAGCCACAAACAAGCACCTGCCTCAAACAAACTGACTTCATAATGACAGGTGACACACTGTCAAGGCACCTGCTGCCTCTGCACCTGCTGCAGAGACCTGGATGTGGCTACTGTCTACATCACCCACCGTGGAACAACCACCTGCTACAAAACCCTCATGATTCACCTGCCATCCGCCATTGTGATGATTGTCGTCCGATGATGTCTCCAACAGGGACACCACCTGGCGAAAAAGGGGACTGTAAGGTATGGCGGAGGATCAGTGGCCTTAACAGATTCACGAACAAACAAGAACTTAATGTTGAAAACTCCCTAATTACTGAAATAAGCCAACCATTCTCCACAAGCACAATAAATGTATTGACAAAGAGACAATGAACTATTGACAGAGAACCGCATGTGACATCCGCATGCTCACCACGTGCTTATCGTGTGGACAGGAAGGGGAAACTTTGAACGTAAAAATGTGTGTGTGTGTGTTTTTCAGTTAAACACAGAACTGCATATTGCTAATGAAATACATGTAATCCCTGTATGTTGTGTATTTCTGAGGTATATCAAACTCGTTAGAACTGTTTCAGTTGTGTGTTTTAAACTCTGAGGCCTCATATTTAATAGCCTCAGTGTATATTCCCTTTCTAAGTGTACTAAACACATGTTTCTTGGTATCAAATTAAACCTTACAATTTGTCCGAGCTGAATTCGAATATAAGATCTCTGTAGAATGATATTACGCTATGTTTTACTATCTTTTGAGTCATTCAGCCCAAAATCTCTTACTGTCATAAACCCGGTCATAAACACGCAAATTAGCCTTGACAAAGGAATCATTCTCCTGTCCCAATGGAAGGAGAATTTTACGACCTCCAAAAGAATGTGCAGAGATGGCCAACTCTCACTTACTGAGAAGGAGAAATGAACCCTTGTTAATCCTATATATATATTCTATATATCCATGTGATAAATATTGACATGTATCTAATGTGCCATCTCACATTTTCCCTTAAATGTGCTTGATCTATGTTTTCTTGCAAACTAATAGGTTAATGTTTCAGACTTTGCATACTATGGTTAACCAAAATCATATGTGTGGCATATTTGGTCTCTATAACTTGGTATTTTGAAGATTGAAATGACTGTGTACATGATATGTTGATAACAACAACATATTAGTATTACAAGTATATTTCCTATTTTCTTTCTTGCACATGCAATGGGCAATTTTACAACAAAGAGCAATAAACCAAATTCCCGCCTGGAACCCAAACCCTTCTCATTGGTCGAGCCAATGAGAGGTGGGACCTGTTTCCTGAGGGTATAAAATTGCTGCGCCCACTTCCTCGCTCCCTCTTATTCGCTTATCTGCTATCTCTTAGCCTCTCTTGCTTCCTGCCTCTCTTGCCTCTCTGGTCCTCTGAGCCTTGTGCTCTCTCACTCTCTCGCTGAATGATGCCAAACTAGAAGGCCCCAAGGACTCCCAAGCGTGTGCCAGGCTCCGGCCTTGTCTCTGACTCTCACTGGTTCTCTCTCATCAAGACAACATCATCAAAGATCAACTGGAGCCTCAACAAATTGCATCAGGACAGTTTAATTCAAATGGGACATGCAAGTATCAAACTTAGTCTCATTATTTGATACATTAAGTATCCTTAACCCCTTTCTAAAAAGGGCGTGTCAGAACTAATATGATGGTTTGCTCAGGCTGTTGATCTGCTGAACTTCAAACAATGCTATAACTTCTTGCCTTCCTGTATTCTGCTTCAGCCCTCTTTCCCTTGGTAAACTGTATGAATGTATGTATATGTATGTTAGAGTAGTTTAAATGTTTAGTCTAGTTAATAAAGTCTTGTTCATGTCACATGTAAAGTTGTCTGTGTCTCAAGCTCATATCTAAAGTCACTAATCATAGATTTTGACTACTTGCTCTTAATACTTAGTAAGAAAGACATTTCCCATGCCCGGAAATGTACCTTTCTATTAATTAATTAATTAATAACCAATATTGAGTGTTCACGGGATGAACCGAGTATTTGGTTGTAATGTTAATGTAGCTACATCAAGTTAACCCGATTAACTGATCCAAATATTCATAATTGATTATAACAAGTTATGATTGATTATTAATATTTCATAGAGCTGATTCGCTACCTAATGGTGGAAGAATATAGAGCTGATTCGCTACAATTGTCTTGTTATCTTGTTATCATATCTGTTTTGTTATTGGTTCCTGTTTATTAGTCTTGTTATCATGTTCATTATTTAAGTCTCGTCATTGGTTGTCTCATGTGGTTACCCATGTCCATACTTAAGCCCTCATGTTTGCCATTGTCTCTTGTCGTGTATTGATTATCTGTAGCTGTTTGTTTGTCAAGTTAAGACGTGTCAAGTCTTCATTCTAGTTAAGTTCTTGTCTTTGTTTTGTTTATAATTTTGGGTTCTTCACACTTCATCGTCGCGTCTGCTTTGTCATTGTTCCTGTTTTCTGCCAGCCTTGACATTACAGAATACACAGCCTACTATGAACCCAGCAGTAGGGCTTATGTGTCTCCGCCAGGGGAGTCATCTCCTTGAGGACTTTGTAATGGACTTTTGTGAGCTGTGGATTTTGGTGAGTTATTCCTCAAGGACTTATTTCATGCAGGCATAAATGAGCCGTTATACTCCTTGCTGCCCTGAGGCAGTATTCCTTGGATTCTGGCTCAGTATATAGACCAGCGTCACCAATTAGCGGACTGAGGTCCGGGTCTAGACCCTAGATTGATTCCATCCGGACCATAAGACATGACATCGGCCGACCCGTATCACCGTTACTGCAGTTAAAGTGATCAGCGCGACAAAACAACAGAGCTGTGTATAGCACAAGTGCTTGGGCGTAGATAGCACTGATCTCTCAGTGCTGTGTCCTTGAATATTTTTCTCTATTACAGAACACACTTCATTTAAACCCTTTCGCTCTCCACGCGCATTGCTAGATGTAGCGTCATGTGTAGATTTGCAGACACTGTTATTTTAACGACAGTAGGCTGTAGCAGAAAAATACAGTGAGCAGCAAAATAGATACTGGCATCTTTTGCTAAAACACACTGCAGAAAACAAGAATGAATCAAAATGAACTTCATGAGTCTGAAACAAATCAGACCATTCAGTTAAATCAGGTTTGTGACCGGACAACAAAACACATGACTGCTGTCATTCAGCTTCAAATGAAACCGCTGATTTTAAAATGTACTCGGTTGATGAACTAATTTAAATATTTTAATCTTTTTGTAGAATATTTCCCAAACCCCACTACTTTGGCTTTGTCTCTGGGTACCAAATGTCACAATCATTGCCTAATATTGAAGAGAATGTTTTGATTTTATGATTTGTTTTCTTTTAAAATGTACAATTGCTGCCAACTTGTACATTTATAATAACTGTTTCATAAAATTTATTAAGCATTCCTTGTCATTTCATAGCTACAATTTACTGACTACTGACACCATGTGAGATATTGTCTGAACAATGTAGAGACTGGACCTCTTGGAACTTTAATTGAATACCCCCGATATAGACTAAGCCCTTCTACTGAGTGTTTCGTTATTTACTGTGCATGTGGCTGATGAGGAACTTGGTCCTCCTACATTTACCACCACTGCCATGACCGCCACGCATCCACAATCAATGAGCCAGCTCCCACACCTGCGATAGTCCACGAGCTAGTGCCCATGCCTGCCATGTTCTGCAAGTCCGCGTCCACGCCTGCCACGGTCCATGAGCTTGTGCCCACGCCTTCCACGGACCACCAGCCAGCACGCATGGCTGCCACGATCCACGAGCCAGTGCCCATGGCTGCCACGGTCAACGAGTAAGTGGCTGAAGCCTCTGCTGTACCAGAAGTATCATTTGAAGCCTCAATCATCCCAGAGAGAGTGCCAAGCCATGTTGTGTCACTTGCCATGCCAAACCATGTTGTCTTGATGGCCATGTCCATGCCATGTCTCATTTGCTTTTTCATGCCATGCTTCTAAGTCCACCTCGTAATGCTATGCTACATTGACCTCACTGCCAGAGCCCCGGCCACCTTGACCTCGGAGCCCCCGGCTGTTTTGACCTCTTATCCCCCAGTCAAGCTATGGGTGTGTTTTGGTTCTTGTTTTTGTTCATGATTTTTATTTTATGTCTTATTTTGAAGTTTAGTTAATTGTTTCCTAGTTCCTGTTTTCTATCATGTGTCTTGTCATGTGATTTCCTGTTCCCATCATGTGATCCTAACATGTGAATATCTGGTTTTATGTGTCTTGTTCTTATTGGTGTTTTGTTATTGGTTCATGTTTATTTTTCTTGTTATCATTTTCATTAGATAAGTCTTATCATTGTTGTCTTTGTCATGTGGTTACCCATGTCCATGTATTTAAGTCCTCATGTTTTTCATTGTCTCTTGTGTATTGATTATCTGTAGCTGTTGTTTGTCAAGACATTTCAAATCAAGCTTCATTGATGTTGTAGTTAAGATCTTGTCTTTGTTTATAATAAACTGCACTTGGGTTCAGCACACTTCACCATTGTTCCTGTGCTCTGCCAGCCTCGACATTACAGCTGTAATTAAACATTAGGCAAAATCAAAGAGTACATTGCCAATGCTTTGAGACTATACTGTAGGCTACAGAACATACAGACAGTGTTTCGTTTTTACACACTTAACTTTTGTTTTAGTCATAGTTTTATTCTTTTGACAAGAATGTCCTTTAACATTAGTCTATATTTCATGTCATATTCATTAATTTTAGTCAGTTTATTAATTTCATTGATGATAATGTGCAAAGTGACAAAAACGAGTGATAAACTGTAACACCATACTTTAACCAAATATTGAATAATTTTGAAAAAATGTTGACAATATTAACACTGCGTACAGATATAAAACCAATGGAATACTGAAGTTTAAAATCTCAAAACAATTATTTTCTCTGGCTGCATTTCGGTCACTATATATACACAAGCTTGGTCTCTTGCATGGATTTGTTTTTTACACTGGTTCAAATGAAAGTGAGTGTTTTTTTGGCGACTTGAATAGATATGGAAGCTTGCCCATATCTTTCTCCCACCTGGCTCACCACTTCCGGTTAAAGTCTCCATTCTCCGCACATTAAATCTGCTCCTGTGTTTATGCGTGGGAAATGCGTTGTGTGTAATGAATAAGCACACTGTGCTCCACTCTATCAGTTTCTTTGCTAGGATGTGCAGTCAAGTCGAGCGTGTAACTCTTGGAAATGTATATATGCCGATTTAAGCAACAGGAAGTGGGGAAAACATTAGTGCAGTTTCAGGAAGGGCAAACAACGGATAATGCATTAATGACATTTTACATTTTTTAATAAAGGTAACGACTGCATCTAGGAATGACACAAAGACTGAAGGGCATCTTAAAAAAGACGCATCTTTAAAAAGACGTTCGACGTCAATATGTTTACTCTTTTAGAAAAATATATATACTCCGAAGTGAAATATATATACTCTGATACTCAGGGGCGTAGTCTGCACTGGCGTGCAGAAGAAGAGAAAAGCCGATGAAATGCGCCATATTTCCAACAGTGTACGTTATTTAAAGGTGAGTGGAACAGTTGTGGGTCTTACTCAGCTCGCTGAAACACAACCGCTTGGCTCCAAAGAAATTATCTGTCTGAACAGATGCATGCTTCTCTTCTTTTATACCTGTATGTCTGGGGGAGGGGCTTGCAAATTCTGTTCGCCAATTTTCATTAGCTTTTTCTCTAAGAGGTAACCGAGGCTCTCAAGAGAGACCCATAGTGTCACTATATCGACACAACGTTGAGTGAGTGACAGGGGGATCTGTGATTTTTGCATACATGTGTTGGATGTTTAAGTATGTGTGGATGAATATTGATTTTGCAATGAAAATGTTTGCACACAGTTTTTATACACAAATACTGCCCAATGTATTTAAGACTAAATTATTTTTTTAGGGTGACAGAGCCCTTCTCACCCTGTGTTTTTTCTGTAGATTTGATCCCATATCTGTGGGGTATTAGTGGGAAAAATTATTGCAGTATTTCAAAGTGAACTAGGTATGGCTGACAGCCCCTGATCCCTCCATAGAACTTGTGCTGCGGAAGACTATAATATCCCTTTAGGCCTAGAGATTTCCTCTACCAAAAATACTGTTGTAGAGCTGGGTGACAAGTGGTTTAAGGAGCGGAAAAGGCAATTGACGGTGCAGAGGAGGCTGACTCACATCTACTATAACTGTGTGTTTCCATTTGTAAATTGAATAATGCATTTTGAACACCCTTTCCCATGTGTCCTTAAAGTGTCAAGCCCTCCCTTTCAATGCAACAAGAACTATATTCTTACTCCATAACTGATGTGCCCCAGGCACAGCAACCCTCCGGTTGTAGTAAGCGTACAGTATCTCACAGGCACTCATGCCATGTCGTTAATGTATATTTTAGGAGCCCAGTTAAGAAATATGAAATGTTCATTCTGTTCTTGACTGCTGTACTTACTTAGACTTACTATGTATAGCGTTGTCTTTTGTGGCAAGACCAAGAGCCCTCATTAAGCCATCATCATAATCTTATTCCTAAAACGAAATTATTTGTTTGCAGCAGACGCATAACAAACCAATAGCTTATTAGCAGTAGCTTAAATGATGATGGAAAAGGCTCAGGTTTTTTGTGTTAGATAAGCTACATATTAAATACAAGAGGTATGACATAGTAGGACCTAATAAACATAATAGTCCTCCTGTGAAGTTCTAGAAAGTTGGAATTGCAATATGAGGTGCGTTCAAGTGATTTTGGTTGGATAAAAATGGATGCACTGGGCAATGTCATATTTCTTTCTCTCTTTTTTATTTAAGGAAACTTGTGCAACAAAACAAAGAAGAAAAAATTTAAGAATTTTTGCGTCCGATCATGCTGTTTTTCTATATAAACGTGCTAGGCAGATGACTTTGACCGTTGCGCAGAGCGTCTTACTGTTTTTTCTGTGGTAGCATGTTTTTAACCCTTAAATGGATGGAAATATCAACAAACACTCACACATTATAGATTTTAGAGACCCGGCACTTATATCTATCACAAAGGGATCTACAAAATGCCCAGATAGTGTCAGATTACACATAAGTATTTTATCAGGCTTTTATTTAGTTTAAATAGATGCACAACTTACATAATTTCAGTAGAACACCCAAATGACAATAGTCATATCATACTGTTCATGTGTTTTACTTGCTATAGTTTACTTCCCCAGTGCAAAAAAAAGTAGCAATGCAAAATTTAAATCAAGCCAGTCACTGAAACAACAGTGCCATCTTTTGTAAGAAATAACATGTATAATATGTATGTGTACACCCATATTGAAAACTGATAATTAAAATTGAAAATGAACATGATATAGTATTTATTTGTTTGAAAATATTACTCATTTCTCTTGTAATAAACAAATAATTAGATATCCTGTGATATTAAAATTATATATTATTTGTAAAGGGAACAATAGAAAGGAGGAGGCGAGAACCGGCTTGACAATGTAAATAATAGTTTAATGAAGAAATAAACCAAAAGACACAAACACACACATTGGACAGACAGCTGCCCATAAACATTCTCTCTCTCTCTGTTGCACCACCATCCGCAGTCGGCCTTTATCCCTCTTGGAGGCTTGATTAGCCTGATAAGGAACCGGGTGTGTAAAATCACGACCCGGCCCTGCCCTCCGGCCCTGTCACATTCCTCCCTCATTCTCTCAGACCAGGGAGCTCCCGGCACGATGTACACCCCCCCCCCCCTCCCTGGGGGAGGGCGTGCCTTATGCCCCGCCTTCCTGAATCTGGGAGGGGACAGGTGGAGGGAAACAATAATGAAAAATAGGGGGTATTCCCTGTAACAGTGCAGTACTCCCCCAACAAAAAAACACTGTAAAATTGACAGTGGGAGAGAGAGAGAGCTTGGTCCTCGGCCAATCCTCCACCCTCTAACTAATGACAGCCGGATCAGAGGCAGTCCTCCAGCCCCTGGTGGACGGAATGCCCCGTCGCATTCTCGGGGAACAGAAGGGGTTTCCCATGGCAGCTGTTCTCCCGCTCCAGACGGTCGGCAGTGAGCCCCTTCCCGCTCACGGTTGGCGGTGTGTAAAATCATGACCCGCCCTCCGCCCTGTCACAATATGAAATAATCATAAAAATATAATTTATGGAAGTGCAAAGAAAAATAAATAAATTAATGACACTCTTACATAACTAGGGTCTTTAAATACCCTTTAAACTTTTGGTACACAAACCATTATAATTATTATTTAAATTTTTTTTGTTGCAATTTTTACACTGTTTATAAGAGAGAGATTGAGGAATACTAAAGTGGTGTCCCTTTAGAGGTGGTTTATCTATTTATTTAGTTTTCTTGTGTTGTCAGATAGATACCACAATAATAGTTTTGAGATTTTGATGAAAGAAAATCCAAAGTTTTCCATTAGTAATTACAACATTATGGTGTTGTTCTTCATGTGCGCTCATCTCATGAATGCAATCATTCCGACTTGACTTGAAGGCAGCATGAGAATGAACAAATATTGAGCTAAAAAATGGTGCTGTATAAACTGTGGAATAGGCTTGACAGGATGGATGAATCTGAATGTGAGAAAGTTCTGAATGTGAACTGTGAGCATTTGCCCTAGTGACATATCGGCAGTTTGTCACACAGCTTGCAGTGTAAATGCTGTGATGAATTGTGTTGTCCTGCTGAGGTTAACAAACTGCTTCCCTCATCCATGTAATAATCCACCCGGATGGCAAGAGGCAATCCGCTTCTGTTACCCTTTTGACACAAAGGCCAGTGATGACTTGTTTGTCCAGTAGGTGAGAGGCATGACTGGCACAGTGAAGAGGCATCTGTTAATAGTGTCTGTGAATTTGCCCTCTCCAGTGACAATAACGTCAAAGAACATTATGTGTGATGATAGCCCTTGCTGTGAATGTCAGACAATCTTATTCATTTCCTTACCATTTTATTTTTAGGCATGAAATAAACTTGTGTCCTGATTTCTTTTATTTTTTTCTAATCTCTTAATGTCAAATGACCGAATCAGTATGCATTTTTGAGTGTGCGAGCAGTTATAATAACAACCATCTGTGATGTCTTACTGCTTCAGTATATTACAGTCAGGTGACAGAGCACCTGGATTTGGAAAGAATACATTTTTTGAAAACATTTAGATAAAAAAGCTTTCCTTTCTGTTAGTCATTTCTTTTTGTGAATAGAAAGAAAAACAAAATGCCATATTTCTAATGAGTCGACCTTTATTAAGCTCAGACGGGGTAGGCAGCCAGCAGTGGTTTGATGTTTTTAAAGCCATTATCCACAAGAAATCTCTGCGTAATAGACTTTTTTCCTGTCCTTTCAGTTATTTTCTTTATCTTAATTCCTTCATCCAAAAATAGATTAGATATCAATCCAATGGCAAATTCTAAGTTGGGAATTTATTGTTTCCTCAAGAACATACTGTACACACATGTTATAGGGAATTAACTGTCCAGAAATTGTTTTGGATGCAGTGTCTGAATGAGTTTTATACATGATTGTGACAGGGTGGAGGATGGGGCCGGGTCATGATTTTACACACATTGGCCTCTTATCAGGCTAATTAAGCTTCAGAGAGGGATAAAGGCCGACTGCGGACTGTGGTGTGACATTTACGGGCAGCTGTCCGGTCTATGTCTATGTTTGTGTCTTTTGATTATTTCTTCATTAAACTATTATTTATATTGTCAAGATGGTTCTCGCCTCCTTTCCATTGAATTGCTTTACAATGATACATTGCTTCATTTTGCCCCTGGATTATGAGGTTAAGAACCTGCAAGAAAACCACAAGATACTCTATTTTTCTCATTGAAATAATTTATTTTTCATTACAAATTTTATTAGCAGCATAGCAATTTTTAAAACATTTGAATTGAACAAAATTACACGAGTTTCAAATCTTCTTAGTTGAAAAACAATGTATATAAAAAAATAAGTGCTCCATAATCCATATTATCCCAAATATTCCAAAAAGCATCTTGCATGCTTCAATAAATGCATGGAAATCTGACCTTTGGTACATATTAATTCACATGGTCAATACCATAAATATGCATCTTCATTTTGCATTATTTTTATGTTTTACATTTTTCAAAACCCTACAACCTTTTTAATTTCCAGGATTAATTTAGATTTTGAATCCCAGATTGTAAGTGTGGTCTCAGACTCACTGGACCTCACTGTGTATGCAAACGACTGGAATCCTTAGTTAGTCTGTAGAGTCTGGTTCCTGTTAGGGCAGTTCAAAGAATGCTGCACTCACTGGGGTTCAATTCAAAAAGTAAAACTCAGATTAGCACCATGTTTTTGTTCTTCTGAAGGTACAGTGTAAATATAGAACGAGGACCAACACAGATCAGCAATGGGAAATTAGTCTTTTCAGCAGACCAAGACAAAGAGCAACAACACAATATCAAGGCCTTGCCTCATGTGCATAATGGAAAACAAATGGCCTGCTGCTCAATGGTTCTTTATAACGGCCATAATTATTTCTATTCATGGGTGCTTGAGAGACAGAGGCTTCACTAGGGACATACATAGACCAGAAGCCTGAAGTTTTAATAGAGAAATTTCAAATTCTAATATGACATAATAAAGTTGGTAAATCAATGTACTCAAGTAGGTGTAACTAAAGTTAATTAGGGTTGTCAGACTCCATTTAATCATGTTTAATTTAATCTCTTGACATTCTGCCTCTTTTTGAGCATGAGCTTGAAAATGACATACTTAAATTAAAACTTTTCCAGTTCTTGAACTTTGGTCTACAAACACAAACTTGTGCTTGTTTGAAAGTAGACACTTAGACATTTGTTATTCAAGAGTAAAAATGTATCATTGTAGAATAAAACATTTGTTAAGAAAATATTTTGAATTCAGAAATGATTAGTTCACCTTGTCCAAGTCATTCATTCTTTTGTCATGTGACAGCCGTATACGCTATGCATTGCTCAAACAGGAAACAGAAATTATTAGTTCACCTCTCGAGTCTTCTTGTCCGAGTCATTCGTTCTGTCACGTGATAGCCGTAAACACTATGCAGTGCAAAAAGAATGAACGATTCAGACAAGAAGATTCTAGAGGTGAACTAATCTTTCTGTTTCTTATAATTTGTCCTTGGCTGCATTGTCATTTTTTCTTAATGGGCCTATATTCAAAGTTTGTGTAAGTCGAGGTTGGGGAGATTTGGCTAGTGAAAATGTAAGATTTTAATTTAATTCTGCTCAAATGAATGAAATGAATTGAATAAAGATTTGTTCATTTTGCCAAACAAGACTCAAAGATCCAAGTCAGTAAATTGATCCGATCTTCCCATCACTAGACACTGTTGCACTTTTAATTTAGTATTACTGCTCATGGAGCTAAACATCATCCTAAAAATGACTCCAGTCTAACAGAATATTTTTTAAAAATAACAATATACCTGAACATTAAACGTTAATAAATCTTCTCCCATTCTCATCTATAACATCAAGAATCAGAACATCAGAAATGTTTAATGAGGCTTGCGTTTTCACTCTGGCTATTCTTCAGTAGTTTGAAGATTATAAGTGATAACTGGATGAGCAGGAAGGATCATAACCGAATTGCTCTAAAGATTAAAATCTCAAATATTTTCCATCTCTATAATAAATACTCCATGTTGAAGTAGACTTGGATGTCCTTTTTTCCAATTTTAAGAAATGTATTAGGTTTAAATCATGACAACTCTGAAATATTTAGCATGTTAATGTTGCTTTGACATATTGATAGAATTTTTATCTTGGTGTACTAGATCTGCTGCTACGCTGCTGCTGCAGAAAAAGTGTGAAGCCTTGCTACTGGTAGAATATACACTCACATACTGTGTTAAGCATGTGGACATGCTACTGCTGCTTCACAATTGGACAAACACAAGACATACTGCATCGGGCATGTGGGACATGCTGCTGCAAAATTAGACATAAATACAATCCCCATGTAGCAGATCTAGACACGTGCGGATGAGGAGGATTAGTAAAACAGATTATGCAAGTTGATTGGCTACACAATAACATATCTAAGGACCTGTCAGTTTACACCATGCTAGCTGATTGGCTTAATATATTACATGTGATGGATAAAAGCATCTGCCAAATGCATAATTGTAAATGTAAATGTGAGTGCGCCAATTGGCTAACAAATAAGTTTAAAGAACCAATCAGCTTGCACCATGTAGCGTTTCATGCCTGAACGTCAGTCATTTGATCCAGTTCTGAGACACGACTACGTAAATATCACAAAATGTCAAATATTGCAGCCAGTATTGAAAAATATAAAATAGCATGCATATACACTCACTGAGCACTTTATTAGGAACACCTGTAAACCTATTTATTCATGTGATAATCTAATCAGCCAATCGTGTTGCAGCAGTGTAATGCATGTTTAATTTGTTTACATTCTCAATTGAAGAAGCAAATGCGTTTACACGCTATATGTTGGTTACACTCTTATTGTCATTTATGAACACACCGATACCACTGCAAAGATGAGTGTATAAAAGTGTTAATGTGTAGAATATAGACAATAGAATGATGATAGGCTTTCTTTAGGCAGATGTGTGAATGGCTTTCTCTGCAGATGGCACATGAGTGAATAGGCAGTTGAGAGAATTTGAGTAGATTTTATTCCATTTGTAGACTAATTATCTTTGCAGAACTCCACAGATTTCCACAGAAATTAAACATTATTCACTGATTCCCAGAATTCTACACATCCCTGGCCATTGCATGTTTAATTAAATATTTGATTACCCAATTTCATAACCAAGAAGAGTTTAGTACTTGCAGATCTATTTAACACATTTTGCCACGTTTAAATTCATGCTACAGAATTCAACAGATTTTGCCCCAGTTTTTGAATAACGTGAACAGACTACATCTAGGCATGCAAATAACAGAGATGATATTTTGAAGACACTTTATCTAGATTTACACTATCCAGTCAGTTTGCATTTAACTCGTGGTTATTCCAAGTGTAACAAAGTTATCGGAAACAGTAAATTAAGCACTGTAATGGTGACACATCTGGAATGTGGAAGACATAGAAACCCTGTTTATTCTGTGATCCAATGAGGTAACAATGACATGCCCATTTGTGCTTGAGCTAAATGAAGATGAGAGACTAGTGGACGACTCACTTTGTAAGTATGTGTGTCTTCTTCACAGATAACTTACACGTAAGGGATAATCTACAGTCAATCAGTCTTAATTGTAAAAATAAACCTGACAGCGTGATCTTCCTTCAACCTAAATGGATTTGATTTTTGATAGTAGTCGGCTGACCGTACATTATCCTACTTATTACAGCTTTTTACCAAATAAACAAACAGACATGAAATAAGGATTTTGAGTTAAAATTTCTTTGTTAAGTGAGAAGAGACAGCAGAGTGTTAAACTAGCAGAGCTTAGTAGGATATTGTTTCTGGATTGACAACAATCAATCCAGAATGCAACAGTTGACCAATCAGGATCAAGTATTCCAAAGAGCCTTGTAATGAAAACAAACAACTATGGTGGCAGAGTGAAGATATGCTCATCGATTTCTAACATTAAAAAATAACAATTCGTGGGCTATATACCGGTGTTGCTTGAGCTAAATATTTGATTTAACAATTTACAGGACTGGAGGTAGCTCAAAATATTGTGTAATTCCTAAAATAATACATGTGTTTACTCTATGTAAATCCTCTGAGGTGAGAGTGGTGACTAAAGGCTGTCTGCGGCTGTGGTTAGCAGGTATGGAGTAAGCCTGTCTCTCTCTTCTTCTCAATTAAAGCCCCAATATACTTCCGGAAAAGTTCTTCTTCATTCTACGTTCAGGGGTAAAAAGAAGACCTAAACAGCCAACGTTTTACAGTTTGCAAACATTCATGCACTGGCCACACCGCTGTGGGAGGCATTTAGAAGTACATTTAAAGATGAGGACACTCAGTAAAACCTTAACTTATGTGACTTTAAAATGGGTTATCAATTAATTTATGCCTCATTTGATGACTGGAATTCACATGAGGTCAGTAAAAGTAGTTGTTTTAAAGACTCAGTGATGATTTAAATTAATGCTTATGCTGTAGAATATGTTTAATTTCTTTTCATTCTCAATTCATGAAGCAAATGCACTTACATGCTATACACGGCCATAATATGCACCGGCAACACTCTGTTATAGTAATTTGTTAAAGCCCCGTGAATGACTTTTGCTGCAGAAGGCATATGAGTGACTGGGCAGTTGAGAGAATCTGAGTAGATTTGATTCCTTTTGTAGACTAATTAAACAAAAGCACGTGACATGGTCTTGGAAAATGTCTCTACATGAAGATGTTGGTAATTTGCATCATTTCGCTTATAACCCTATAGGCTATGAAATATAGTTTAAACTTTTATGGCCATGTATCACATTTCTGTATGAGAAGAGATGTGGAATACATTTAAACTATAATGCTTTGAATGCTCATATTAACACTATTTGCTGTATTTTTTATTTTATTTTCTCCCGTTTTCTCCCCAATTTTCGCATGCCTAATCCCCAATGCGATCTAAGTTGCCTATGCGTCTATCACGTGGCTTGAGCACTCACGTTATTCTCCTCAGCATCCTCAAACAACATACCGAGAGCAAAACCACATTATAGTGACCACAAGGAGGTTAACCCAATGTGACTACCCAACCAAGCAACTGGGCCTATTGGTTGCTTAGGTAGCCAGCGTACCTGTCAGCAACTTTACTTGCTGAGCTACCCAGGCCCCCCACTATTTACTGTATTAAACCAAGCCAAATAAAAAAAAAATTGTTTTCTCTTTAAATGTGTCTATGTTGCCACTTAGGCTACAATTATACAGCAACAAGCATATGTCATGTATCTATTACTATTCATTTTTGTTGGGCTATTATTTTTAATTGTCACATTATTTACATATAATTTACTTACAGTAAGCACCACAGGTGTCATGATAACACAGATGTGTGCCTTTAAATGAACAGAAGCGTTCACTAAAACCAGTTCACTAACAGACCATTACATTTTTTTATTTCAAGTCATTTGAAGTTCAATTTGATTCTGACGTGACCAGAAGAGGTGTTGTTCCCGTCGGTTAGTTTTTTACTCAGAAATGAGTCTGCCCGCTTCCACCAGTTCACTCTGTTCACGTCAGTTTGTGGATATGCTGCGAGCATAATAGGCGGGATGGGTATTATCGCATTGAAGAATGAATGACAGGGTAATGACCAATCAAATCAAAGTGGAGACATTGCCTCCTCTCATGTGACTTTTTGCCTATATTCTACGGCTACCACACTCACGCTGAGTAACTCCAGGGAGGCAAGAGAGTTGATGCCTCCTGAAACTTTACCACCGGTGTCACTATTGGTCAGTGTAATTTTAGAAATATGACTGCTATACACATTATTTGAGCTCACATTTCATAATATTTAATTTAAATATGTACAGTCGATTATTTTTCTCATAGGACATTTTTGAGAAGGCACTACCTCCTCTGAGAAAATGTCACTGCCTGACATTCATGAAAACATCTCGTTTCATGTTCCAAAAAAGAAAGTCTAATGAGAAAGGTCAGAACATTGGCAGGATTATCATGTTTTGGGTGAACTATTCCTTTTCCTAAAAAAGGTGCAAACAGTATATTGTTTATTATTTACATGAATAGTAACTCAAATGGGATGGTAATATTATTTCCCTTTCTGTAGGATCCGAGACCATCAAGAAGTACTGGAGCCGATATTACCAAGGATCCCAAGGTGTGGTGTTTGTCCTCAATAGTGCTACGTCAGATGAGGAGATGGAGCTGTCCCGATCTGAGCTCCACTTGGCCCTGCAACATCCTCAGCTCTGTGCCCTTCCTTTCCTCATTCTCGCCAATCACCAGGATTCACCGGCTGCCCGCTATTTACCGGAGGTATGGTAACTTTCCACAATAAATATAGCTCTAAAGGCCATGCCTGGCCCTTAACACCCATCCTTCTCTGTGATCCACTGCTGTTGAGGATTGCTGGCCTCCGTATGTACACACTCTTTGAAGTGTTTGGACGATGGGAAGTGTGCATTTTGGATGGCGTCCTGTTGCCATGCATTGAGAGCTGTTGTTTATTGGTCAGACTTGGGAGATGACTGACCAGGATTCCAACGCAGTTGGAATAGGATGTTGTGGGGAGCTCCCCCTCCCAACAGTATCCCAGAGCCAGAGCTGACCATATAAACATGCTGTGACGTGGGCTGCCTGACTAATAGTCTCTTTCCACATGCTGAGAAAGTCTGGTAGAGGTTGTTCTCCATAAGAAGTATGACTGAGCTACAGCAGGCACTTTAAGTTTTCTAAGTATGTATTAAATCCAGAGACAGATGTAAGTATGACAATCTGGCTCTCTGAGTTACGCATTAAAGACAGGAAATCATCAATCTATGTTCATACCATGCATACATACACTATAAAGGTTACAAACAGTAGGTTACATGCAGGTTACAAAGGTTACATGCATTTAATCTTGTTATAATTAATCTTGAGTTTGTAGTGGTCTCTTAGTGACCTTATGAAACTTTGACCAAATCGAGGCTTAAAGGTTCTTGACTACGCCACCTGGTGCCTCTCACACCAAGATATACTTCCCTGCTAAATACCTAATCTGAGGCAAGCAGGTTCATAGAAATACACCCAAGATAGACTAGACATAGACGTGCTTCCAAAAAATAACAATACTTTATTAATCAAATATATAATTAAAAGAGCCACACAGTCATGATAGCGCACGGTAGGTGCAAACAAAAAGGCTTGGCCTAAAGGAAGAGACCAAGACTGGTATTGGCTGCTACCAGAGACAATATAATTGACCATACACAACAAGGCAATACTGACTCACTGTCAAGGTAGGCTACCGGTCCGGGATAAACGTGAAGTTCACCAACCGTGCTCTGAACTCTGGTGCCTACAAATCAAATACATATACACACCAAGCGCACACACACACACACACATAGGCACCGCCACTACAAGCAAGTGATTCAATCAATACTGTGAGGTGCGGTTTACCACTACAATACGCGGTGCAGTGCGCAAAGACGGACCCAGGAACCTCTCCTGTGAGCAGCTACCCTAGTACTCTAGAGGAGAGAGACAGGGACGAAAAGGTTGTTATCTCTAGCAAGGTGGATAGAAGATACAGCTGGACAAAATCTTAACAGGACTATGTAAAATACTGGAACAGCCAATACCACTTCAGTCAGGCGAGGCACTAGGCAAAGGCCACGGCAACATAACCAAACAAAAGAAAATATAAAAGAAAGGCAAAACTATCGATATTGATAAGGAGAAACAGCCCTTGCACCGGTCTTCACAATCCTACATAACAGTTGTTACACACAGCATATTCATTAAATACATTTCTATTAAGAGTTAACGATTAACACATACACTACGTCAGGACACACAATCAGACTCATTTTACATGTGTTCAAGGCTATTGGTCCGAACACACTGCTTCTACCCGTAAAACAAACATTTACCTTTTAGATGTTGCGTCGTAATCGCGATACAGCTACCCGGCGGGTGCCTTGCCCAAGACCTATGTGCAAATGTGCTCGTTAAAATGCATATCATGTTCCATCAATGACACCCACATCATGACTCAAAATAAAATGCACAAAAATACCTTCGGTAGTACACAGCATGACTACCCGGAAGCGTCTGGCAATCGATCGGACACCTATTTTCCAATAGCCTAGTATTAGATAAACAATACTAAATGCTCAGCTTGTTACATCATATAAACATTTACACATACCTTGGTTGCACAAGGGAACCACGTATCGAAACAGTACAAGATTGTAGACTTTATCTGGACACCAGGGAATCTCTCTTAGCCCGTTGTAAAAACGGTTTTATAGAAACTGGCCTAGCTGCAAATGAATTGTTAGCCACTCAGCGGCTAGCTGAGCACAGTGACGTCAGGGGGCTACCGTAGCTGCAGAGGGACAAACTTCACCCAGACAGTGTCTACTCTGCGGTTACATCTATATATATATATATATATATATATATATATATATATATATATATATATATATATATGCAATATCACACAAGCAAGAGTGCGATATGGCCCTACATCTGCATTGCTGTTCAATGAACAAGTAAAAAATTTTAAATTAGGAAAAATTGAGAACAGTCATAAAAAACACTATGGAACTACTTTCTTACGCAATGGATCAGAATCTGCCGTTTCTGGTTCAAACCAAATGATGCGTCCAAGCCTCCATTAGTAATTAAATAATGTAACTTAAGAAATAGTATCACGGCTCGTGCTGTTTCGAACAAGTTATTGGATAAACAAGGATTGATGTGTGTGTGAGTGAGAGTGTGAGAGTGTGAGAGTGAGTGAGTGAGTGAGTGAGTGAGTGTGAGAGAGACAGGGCATGTGCGATCACCTGTTACCACTCCCAAGCAGAGATGCTGTCAGCTTTGTGAAGGTCAGCTTTCTCAGTGGAAAAATAGCGTCCAAGCAGGTGTATTTCTCCCTATTTTCAGTAGCTGGTTTGCAAGAGTCTTTGACTATAGAAAATGCAATGTCCTCCACCATTTTAAACAGCACACATTGTGTAATTAATCAGTCTGTTGTTTCTGTCAGCTGTGATGAGCCGTAATGCTGAAGTTGTTAGTTTAAAGCAGTTTAAAGCTATTGCCTCACTTTAGTAGTGTAGTAAGCGATCACGAAGAGCTGTTGGATGTAAATGGCTGATGCGGATTCACTTCTTGTCACCTAACTTGCTCATATTTCACACAAAAATGATCTTTTGTCACCACCTGCTGGCTAACATATGTAATGTCAAAAAAAAAAGACAAACAGAAGCTCTTAACATATCTGCACAGCTCTTACACTTTAAGTTAGAACAGAACGAACACAAGCGGAGTGATACACACAGTGAAGCATCGGAGTGCTGAGACCATCAGTGCTCATGGAACGTCTCTCATCCAAACAGATTCGAGGACCAGAACTAACCAATAAGCCACAACATTAAAACCACCTGCCTAATAGTAGCCCCCCCAAGCCCCCCTGCTGACAAAACAGCACCAACCAGCATCTTAGAATGGATGCTATTCTTCTCACCACCATTGTACAGATTGGTTATTTGAGTTACAGTAGACTTTGTCATTTCGAACCATATTTTTTGGCAGCACAAGGTGAACCTACACAATATTAGGCAGGTGGTTTTAATGTTGTGACTGATCTGTGTATATACAGTGCATTCACAAAGTATTCAGAGCCCTTCATTTTTTCACATTTTGTTATGTTGAAAATGCTTTAAAGTATTTTTTTTTACATCAACCTACTCTACATATCCCATAACGACAAAGCAAAAAACTTAATTTGTATATCTTTGCGATTTTATTAAAAAGAAAGAACTGAAATATCACATTGACATAAGTACTCAGACCTTTAACTCCTTAACACTTTTTGCAGTGATTGCAGCCACTAGTCTTTTGGGGTATTATGCATTAGGCTTTGCACACCTTGATTTGGGGATTTTCTGCCATTTTCTCTGCAGATCCTCTCATGCTCTGTCAGGTTGGATCGGGACCGTCGGTTGACAGTCATTTTCAGGTCTCTCCAGAGATGTTGGGTTCAAGTCTGGGCTTTGGCTGGGCCACTCAAGACATTCACAGAGTTGTCCCTAAGACACTCTTGTGTTGTATTGGCTGTGTGTTTAGGATCATTGTCCTTCTAGAAGTTGAACCTGCAGCCCAGTCTGAGATCCTGAGTGCTCTGGACCATGTTTTCATTAAGGATATCTGTATTTTGCTGCATACAACTTTCCTTCAACCCTGACCAGTCCCCCAGTCCCTGCTGCTGAAAAATACCACCACCATGCTTCACCGTTGAGATGGTATTGCACAGGTGATGAGTGGTGCCTGTTTTCCTCCAGACATGATGCTAGGAACTGAGGCCAAACTGTTCAATCTTTGATTCATCAGACCAGAGAATCTTGTTTCTAACAGAGTGTGAGTCCTTTAGGTGCTTTTGTTTGTGTTTTGATCTGAGGAAAGGATTCCGTCTAGCCACTCTGCCATAAAGCCCAGATCGGTGGAGTGTTGCGGTGATGGTTGTCCTTCTGCAAGTTTCTCCCATCTCCACGCATGATCTCTGGAGCTCAACCATAGTGAGCATTGGGTTCTTGGTCACCTCTCTAACCAAGGCCCTTCTCCCTCTATTGCTTAGTTTGGCTTTTTTGTTTTATTGACAAAGTGCTTCATAGGCCCTATTTACACATTGCATCAACATGCATTTGTGGTAATTGGATCGCTATCGGATAGCATTTTACCACATTCATATGAAAGGTGTGAGTGCAACCAAGAAGATTCGATCACTGAATCCACATTCAGAGGTGGTCACGGATGGATTTTGACCACAATCAAAGAAGGTGTAAATGCAAATGTGTTTCGGTACCTGAATACAACTACGTAAGTAATTTATTATGTGATGAGGTTACTCTACAGTCATCCGTTGTTTTGTGAAGAACACAACAGACACTGCAATCTTGCAATTCTCACGTGAATTAGTAATTACTATGTGGTTTGTGTGACACTCATGTAAAACCCACTTGCGCATTTCAGATGAGAAGCTTATTTAGCACTTACAAAGCTATGAACGCAGGATGACTACCATTACATCGACCTGAAATTTTGCTTTGGCAGCCACCAAAACATGTTCAATGAAGGAAAACCCCTGACTATCAAAGTGATAGAAAGCATTTTGATTATCCATATTTTTTTTTCATTTGCTAATAGAAAAAGATTTTTTAGTTTCCATAGTCTCTTATGTTATAATAAGAGATTTAAGCATTTTCCATTTTTATCCCCTTTTCTCCAGTATTTAGCTGGTCCTCATGGTGGCGCGGTTACTCAGCTCAATCAGGGTGACAGAGAACAAGTCTCAGTTGCCTCCGCTTCTGAGACAGTCAATCCGTACATCTTATCACGTGGTTTGTTGTGCATGACACTGTGGAGATTCCGCATGTGGAGGCTCCTGCTACTCTCCATGATCCACATACAACTTACCACGCACCCCATTGAGAGCGAGAACCCCTAATCACGACCACGAGGTTACCCCATGTGAATCTGTCCTCCTTAGCAAACGGGCCAATTTGGTTGCTCAGGAGACCTGGCTGGAGTTACTCAGCATGCCCTGGATTCGAACTCGCGAATCCAGAGGTGATAGTCATCATCGATACTCGCTGAGATACCCAGGCCCATGATAGGATGTCTCATACCCATGAGATACCCATGATAGGATGTCTATTCGATCACAGTGAAGATGCATTTGACTGCAAGGTGTAAATGGAACTATCCAGATATGAATCACATGTTAATGCAAGGTTTAAATGGGGACATAAAGGTAATTTCCTTAACATACCTTCAAGATGTACAAATTGTTATTGCCTTCTTTAAGAGTGATTTGATATCAGTAAAGAAAAAGTATGCTTTGTTAAGGTTAAGACAGAAGAAATAAA
Source organism: Xyrauchen texanus (assembly GCF_025860055.1). NCBI lineage: Eukaryota > Metazoa > Chordata > Actinopteri > Cypriniformes > Catostomidae > Xyrauchen > Xyrauchen texanus. Next base: position 28,361,553 of record NC_068278.1, on the reverse strand, counting down.
GTTGAAACAGAAGAAAAGTTAAGGAATCGTCTTCCACGAAGAACACACTGTTCCCTAGTCCATCATGAACAAGTGGGTAAAGATGGTATCAGGCTAAGATTTCAAGCCTCTGATAAGATGTAGACAACAGATTGAGCTGAGGAGGTTATGCCAAGTTAATCCTTCTACTGTTGACTTAGCAAGAATTGCTTGACTCTTCTTATCTGGTCAGGCCAAAGATACAACTAACATTCAATTTGGCATTTTCCATATTTTTATTTTTTTTGTTAATGTAAACTGATATTCTTTTGTTAGCAGATTAGTGTTTTGTTGACAATTACACACCCAGCACACTGCAACTTCACTTACATACTGTGCACATATTTACTGTATACACGTAAATACATCTGAAAGTGTTCATAAATGAATCTTTATGACAAATATTAAGTTTCCAACAATCTGGCATTCAACACCTTTTGGCTGTCTGTGGCGCTATATGGGAAACTAAAGCTGCTTTCTGCTAAGTCTGATTATGTCACCGGTCAACCAATTTGACTCATGACTGTAAAAGGAAGAGCATTTGCTCATTGTCGTCACATGTGAAAGTGACACTTGCCCTCCTCCAGTGTGGTTCTGTTCGGCGTGGGATGTTTTGGCTAGGCACCTCCACTTTCTACTTATGTTTTACTTAGATGACTCCCTGGACATGTATTGTGGTTGTAGTGATAACTAAATTTGCAATAAGAGAAGGAGCCTCAAAAGAATTTCAGACAAGCCTTTTGCCAACTCTCGACAACAGGAAATATGCAAGAGATTTTTAATGTAAGCTTTAGTCTTGACAATGTAAATTAGTATCACACAATACTCCAAGCATTGTTATGTGATGGACAAAAGGAAATTTCAAGCATGTGTGTTTGTGTGCTTATATCAGCTTCTCTGAGAGAAAAGCAGGATGTCCTTACAAAAGGGTACAGACAACAGCTAATGTCAAAGATCTAACTAACTAACTTAGACACTGGTCTGCTTTTTTAATTGATTTGCATAGCCTATAATCCTATAGGGTTATGTGCCGCCATATAGTAAATACCATAATATTGACTAATGGGAACATGTGACATATGTCCTGTATGAATTCTGCCAGCTGTAGAAAATCTTGTACATTATTTGATGTTAACTTCACTTACTTGGTGGCAATCTGAGGAAGACCACACATACCACTCTTTTGTTTATATCATAAATATGGTCAGTTTCATCTGATCAGCACAAACCACATTACTGGGGAGTTTGCCATGTGTTTCCTGGACTATTTTTGGCAGTTAAAGTCACAGAGAGTGATTTACCTCTTTTAGCTGTTTGCAAACACTTCCCGAGCCACGTGAGTTTGGCTTAGACAGGCAATACGTTTTTTGCCACAGGCCTTTTGTTTGACCGCAGTGCCATCTCAGTACATGCTCTGTATCCGGTGTCTGTAACTCTTACATGATGCTTGAAAATCTGGAGCATTGAATGGGATATGACCTGACTTAGTTTTCATCTGCACGTGTGTGTGTGTGTGTGTGTGTGTGTGTGTGTGGAAAGAGCCCCCTTTAACTGTCCCAGGTAAGAAGTTACAGTTCATGGCATCAATATCTGAGCCTGAAATCCAGGGCACACATGTGAGGTTAACACATTAAAAAGGCTTGATTAATATAAGGCTATAACATCAAAGGAAATGTTCACCCAAATACAACAATTCTGTAATTCTTTACTCTAATGTCCCTCTAAGGACCCTAATGTCACTCCAAGCCCGCATGACTTTGAATGGAGCGCAAATGGTAATAAAAAACAAATCTTCACATGGTTTTATGGCCGTAATGACAGCCAATGGTGACACCAGTCTGTCAAGCTCAAAAAAGGGCAAAAAACACAATTAAACATCAATAAAAGACTATAATCAAAGACTATCTAGAGAGATGAGCCACTTTTATTAAAATGAACGGGCTAAATTGGAATGCCCAACGGTTAAAAGATGTAGAAAGGAAGTCCTGCCTTACTGGTAAAAGAGCCAGTCACCTTTTAGATACAGACATCACCTGTCAATCAACTCAAATATGCACATGCGCATTAGCTATAATTTATTTTTAGCATAATCTGAGGTAAAGAATCACAATGTATGATTCCAGTGCTGTCAGTTTTTATTGCTGATTTAAAATATGTTCTTTGATAATAATCTTGACCAACCATTTTGGAGTCTTTCTCCATTCAATTAGGTAGGAGCTGCTCTTCTATGCCGTTTGTTTACAGAAAAATAGCTTCCTGAGAGCATTCCAAAGATGGCCGCCAGGGCACTGACTTGCTAGAAAGTCTTTGGTAAAAGTAATCCAACGGTTTGATATTCGACATATACGCACTTTATTAATGAAATGATTTAATTTGATTTGAGAGTGAATAATGACTTATATTTCATTATGTTCACCACAGGATGTGATCTTATAGCTTCAGAAGACATGGATTACATTTACATTTATGCATTTGGCAGACACTTTTATCCAAAGCGACTTGACATTTTCTCGTGAATTGGCGAGTGGAACTTTTCTCTTTGGCGTGGAGCGCCTTTTTGACCGCTCAACACCCAGACTCAAGGAAGACACCGGCTACGCCACCCGGGGAATTTCGCCCCGAGGATAGACTTAGACTAGTTCGGTAGTTAAACCACCAAATACAGAAAGCACACAGGTTCGACTGATGCACGAAGCCAGAGACGTAGTTCCGTAAAAGAAATAATTTTTTTTATACAGTTACTAAAATATCAAGTGTCTAATACCACTCACTAACATAGGGGAAATGAGTGCTGAGGCCTTACCAGTGGAGGGGCAGAGTCAAAGGGTGTGGGATCTCAGGAAACCCCGAACACACGTGAACACATACACACACACCGTGATAATACTCAAAAGAAACAAAAAAAGAAAACACGGCACACAGGAGGAGACACTACCACCGAGGACACCGACACCACCACCTTCGGCACTCAGCAACTGAGGGAAAACAAGATTTAATTATTGGAAAGCAGCAGCAATCGACAAAAAAAAATAACAACTTCGATAAAGCAAGTCTAGGCAGCACAGATGGCTTAATAGCTGCCTAGAGCCTGACAAAAATAACCAAAAATAAACAAATACAATTTAAACAGAAGAGAATGTCTTTTATCAACTTAAACGAAAGAAATATAAATTAACCAAACGAAAATCACTCAATCATAATTTAATAAATAAACCAAAAATAAAGAACTTCCATAAGGCCAATCTAGGCAGCACAGGTGGCTTAATAGCTGCCTAGAGCCTGACAAAAATAACCAAAAATAAACAAATACAATTTAAACAGAAGAGAATGTCTTTTATCAACTTAAACGAAAGAAATATAAATTAACCAAACGAAAATCACTCAATCATAATTTAATAAATAAACCAAAAATAAAGAACTTCCATAAGGCCAATCTAGGCAGCACAGGTGGCTTAATAGCTGCCTAGAGCCTGACAAAAATAACCGAAAATAAACAAATACAATTTAAACAGAAGAGAATGTCTTTTATCAACTTAAACGAAAGAAATATAAATTAACCAAACGAAAATCACTTAATCATAATTTAATAAATAAACCCCTATACATAAACCCCACTCTCCACACTAATAAGCACAGGCGAGTCACAGAAAACAAAGCTATCGTCCGTGTCACAAGCACTCAAGTACAGCCCTGCCAAATGCCCAATTGGGTAACGGATCCGGGCGCTGAACGGTACGTAAAACGTTCAGAGCCTGGGGTAAGCTCGTGCAACCCGTTGGACAGTCTATTATTGAAGCCAAATCAGCAGAGACAAAACAGCAGCGTGGCTTGGAATGGAAGGGCTAGTGCAGATACCAGCACGAGTGAAGCAGTTTACAACCCCGCCAGGGAGCGTCACACCAATAACCCAGTAGTGCCAATAGTACAGCTACACAGAGCCAGCAACAAAACTCAACCCGGTTCCGTTACAGGAAGGGTCGGGCCTGCGACAGAGAGACACTGTCGGATTAGCGCAACTGCACCGCAGACGCGAACGAATCCAGAGCGGAAATGTGCCTTCGGCAACAAGCAACAAGGAGTGTCTAGAGGACACCCCCCCCACCTATATAGCATGCAGTTACATCCCTATTGGTCCAGAGAGAAATTGAACCCATTGCGACAAATCAACCTGCTACAATCTACCCCAACTTTTGGATCGTCGCCCCGACGATGGAGCAACCCCAACAGGTTTGGCCTCGACTACTTCCACAGTCTAAAGAAAGCCGACACAGAATTAACCAGGGGGTCCAGAAGGTTTACTGCACCACCTACTGGTCCCGCCACAGCCCTCGGGAGGCGATTAATATTAGAATGGTGGCCTGCTGTTGGCCGGGCCGTCCGCCGAACTGCAACGTCACTGATGTTAGGATGGGTGGCCGGTGAAACGGCGTCCAAAACCGGGGACACGGGGTTGGTTTGAGTTTGTACTACCAACGGGGGCTCCTGCCTGAGAACCAGCAGATCACCGTCATCAAAGTACTCCTCCTCTGAGTCAGAGTGATCTAAGGGGGGTGACAGAAAGGCAACAGGGCCACCAGGAGGATCTAACCTGACAACAGCCTTCAACAGGGCACGATTAACATGCCTGGACTTAGTCAGATTGTCTTCAGGCACTATGATGTATACAGCTCCACCTTCGACCGGTGCCCTCAGAACTCTATATGGCACAGGATCATACAGGTCTTGAATCTTATGGCGACCTCGTATATTAAAGTTCTGCAACCACACCAACTGGCCTACTTTCAGAGGGTGGTCTCGAACATGCTGATCATGATTCCTCTTGCGACGGTCGGCCGCACTCCTCAACCTTTCCCCAGCCCCCTCAAAGGCCATCCGCAAGCGGGTCTGATGTTCCTGAATCCATTCATGAGTACTGCCACCAACAGGATCCTGTACTCTCAACCGGGAAATCAACCGGGAGCCTGGGCTCTTGCCCAAACATCAACAAGAAAGGGGACTCCCCAGAGCCTGATGAGCGGTGGTATTATAAGAATACAGCACCTGCGGCAAACAGGAACTCCAGTCCCGCTTCCGAGATACCGGAAAGGTGCACAACAAGTTGTGCAAAGTTCGGTTGAAGCGTTCACACTGACCATTACCAGCTGGATGGTACGGAGTGGTATGAGACTTCTTGATGCCATAGAGCCCGCAGAGCTGCTGGATCAAAGAACTCTCAAAATTGCGGCCCTGGTCTGAATGTATACGAGCAGGAACACCAAACTTTGAAAACCATTCAGTCACCATAACCTGAGCCACAGTGGGGGCCCTCTGGTCACGGGTGGGAACAGCAAGCGTATACTTGCTAAAAACATCAGTCAGAATGAGGACATTTTCCAACCCGTGACAAGTCGGTTCTAACACGGTGAAATCCATAGCTACGATCTCGTTTGGCCTTGAAGCAAGCAAATGCCCCATGAAGCAGCGAGCAGCTGGCTTGGTGTCCTTAGCCACTTGGCACCTCTCGCAGGCCTGACACCATTGTGCAACCGCAGAGGACATACCCGGCCAGTAACACCGCTGTCGCAAAAGCTCTAATGTTCGTTCCACACCCTGATGACCATGGTCTTGGTGAACCTTGGTCAACACCTCTTCCCTTAAGGAAGCTGGCAGTATTAACTGGAACACCGCCTCAAGGCCATCAGGGCGGAAGGCCTGGCGATACAAGACCCCGTCCCTTTCCATCAACCGGTCCCACTGGCGGAGCAATGTCAAGGCAGGATGTGAGACTGCCTTCCGCTACTCCCCATTGGGACAATTCCCTTTCCGCCAGAAACCCAGAGCCTCTTTAATGACCGGATCTGCCTGTTGTAAAACACCAAGATCTAACGGTGTATATTCTGGCAGAGCGACAATAGCAGATTGTACCGCTTCAACTTGGTTCACTTGGGCATTACATTTACATTTACATTTATGCATTTGGCAGACGCTTTTATCCAAAGCGACTTACAGAGCACTTATTACATGGACAATCCCCCCAGAGCAACCTGGAGTTAAGTGTCTTACTCAAGGACACAATGGTGGTGGCTGTGGGTTTGAACCAGCAACCTTCTGATTACCAGTTATGTGCTTAGACCACTACACCACCACTCCATTATGCTGTAAGGACTCTGGAAGTAACATACCAGGCACCATGGCCTCTAGATCCTGCATGCCAGAAGGGTGTTGACGAGACAGAGCATCTGCATTTCCATCACTTCTCCCCGATCGATATTTAATTTCAAAATCGAAGGAGGCCAGCTGTGCTGCCCAACGTTGTTCGGTAGCACCAAGCTTCGTCGAGGACAAGTGGCTAAGGGGGTTGTTGTCTGTGAAGACAACACATTTGTGGCCCAGCAGGTACTCCCTAAACCTCTCGGTCATGGCCCACTTGAGCGCCAAAAACTCCAACTTCATGGAGCTGTAGTTTGACATATTGTGCTCAGTGGGCCTCAGACCTCGGCTGGCATAAGCCACTGGTCTAATTTTACCTAACTGCTCCTGGGAGAGCACTGCCCCAAGTCCCCCGAAGCTTGCACCAACCTCAAGAATAAACGGCAAAGAGAAGTCGGCATAAGCAAGCACAGGTGCTGTAACGAGTTTGGTCTTAAGTGCCTCAAAATTACACTGGCACTGCTCTGTCCAGTGTCCCCTCACAGACAGCTGTGCTCTTCTCTTCAACTTTGTGCCTCCTACTTCAGCAACCAGCCTATGCAGCGGGGCTGCCAACTTGGCGAACCCCTCCACAAAGCGGCGGTAATAACTCGCAAACCCCAGGAACGACCTCAACTCCGGGATGGTGGTAGGTGGCGGCCAGTTCGCCACTACCTGTACCTTACTGGGATCTGTGGAGACGCCTTTGTCCAAAATGACATGGCCCAAGTAGCGCACTTCCTGTTGGAAAAATGCACACTTGCTAAGCTTTGCCTTCAGGCCCTGCTGCTGAAGCCTCCCCAGCACAACATCCAATCTCTCTAGATGCTGTTCGACTGTGGAAGAGAAAACCACAATGTCGTCCAGATACAAAAGCAACGACTGGCACTGCTGATCACCAAATATCCATTGCATCAGCCTCTGAAAAGTGCTTGGAGCATTGCAAAGCCCAAATGGCATACGATTCCACTCGAAGAGGCCAAATGGGGTGCAAAATGCTGTTTTGGATCGATCCGCCTCAGAAACAGGAACCTGGTTATAGCTGCTGGCCAGATCCAGAGTGGAAAACCACCGGGCACCCGTCAAGGCATCCAGGGACTCGTCAATACGGGGAAGAGGGAATGCGTCTTTCCTCGTCTTGTTATTAAGTTGCCTGTAATCAACACACATACGCAGGCTCCCATCCTTTTTCTTTACCAACACAATGGGACTGGCATAGGGACTGCTGCTCTCACTTATTACCTGTGCCTCCAGAAGTTGGTTGATGTGATCCTTGACCAGCTCATACTCAGAAGGAGGGATGTGCCTGTGGCGCTGCCAGACAGGAACATCATCCAAAAGAGGGATGTCATGAGCAATCAGGTCTGTACAACCCAGATCACCATCATGAGTGGCAAAGACAGGGATATAATTTTCCAAAAAGGACAGAACCCGGCTCTGCTCTTCAGCAGGCAACGAGGACAAGTCCATGGCCTCAATCTGGTCTTGCACCCCAGAAGGGACAGCTTGGGACATCACCGTGGCAACCACAGATGGTAACTCGGTGACCCCTGCAGGCAAGCTGACGACACTGACCCTATCGAGGATACCCACAACAGTGCACGGGTACAGTATCACGTCGATGGCCCCGACATTCACAATGGGTATGTAAGCAGTACCCCTGACCACCTGAACCAAGGCTGGAGAGGCCAGCAATCCAGCAGGCAACCCAGAACCCAAAGGCTCAAACAGTACAGTACAACCAGAAAACTGCTCTGAACAGGTTGCAGCAATGGTCTTCACCATGCCACCGGGGATGCGGCAGGACTTCCTGCCCCGAACCCTCACCTTACCTGAAACGTCCTGGCGAGCCTGCTCACTGACCTGGTGACACCGCTGCAGTGCCCTCACCACAGGCTCTGGGGCGCTAGATACTGAGGGCAGATTGAACAAAGCTAAACCATGCTGGCCAAAAAGCTCTCTGTAGCACCTGCGGATAATATTCATTCCCAACACACCGGGGACATGAAGTGACATACCACCAGGAGGGTCTTTAACCACCAGTACACCGCACTTTGCTACTGACTTACTACAGAGTTTAACATCCAACTCCAGGTAGCCGATGTAAGGAATGGCCAGCCCATTGGCTGCACGAAGTTCCAGCCAATGGCAAGACTGAAGTTTCTCTCTGCCCCACGGCTCGAAATACTGAAGGAAAAAAACTCTCTGTTCCATGAACGAAAGTAAGTCATATGGGTTTGGAGCAACATTAGAGTGAGTAAATAATTACATAATATTCATTTTTGTGTAAAATATTCCTTAAAAAACCACAACTGACATGTCTGGGATAGAAGTGCATATATCAGGTTGTCCACATGGAGATAACACCACTGACATTGTCATTTTTAAAGAGCGAATAATGACTCTGTGCTGTCTGTGCTATTGCATTGCATGTGCATTTTGTGTTTGTGTGTGTGTGTGTGTGTGTGTCTGACAAGAGCAAGAGTTTGGTTGACCCATCAAAGCAGAGAAGCGGAATAGCAGAGCAGGATATCCGAGACACATCTGATCCCTGAGAGGTGAACTGGCATTTGTAGTGGCATTTCTCACTTCCTTTTTCCTCTCCTCGTTTTGCCCTAGGCACTCCATGAGAGGAGAGCACATGCTCACATTTTTCTTCTTTTTTCATCTTTTAAGTCAAAAGAGCTCAGTATTCTCTTTTTTTATATGTACACATTGCAATATTCTCCATAAGTTTGTATGCGAACAAACTTTTAAAACATTATGCATCCTCATAAATAATCCAGATATCTTGTAGAGGAGCTTTTGTGCAGAACTTGCATGCTTAATATTAAATGAAAGATACTAAATGTCTCTCAGTGCGTGTAATGAACAAGTCGTCTCCTTCTTGCTTTTTTTGTCACTGCTGTCCCAGTGCCAGTGAAACTAAGGGCTTGGTTGAAGGTATGGCTAGATAAATCATTCCAGAGGACAAGCCAAGAATGTGATCTTTCTTCTATATGAATCAGTATAAAGTAATATACTGCTTTTAAACAACAAGAAGGTACAGTGATATCGAGGAAACTTTTTTTTTTTCTCCGCAAATTAAATTGGGACCAAAATGTTGCTAAATTATGCACAGACTGACAGCCTGTCTGAAATGCCAGAAAAATTGGAGTGAAACTTCCCAGTGTATTTTTTATCAAGTTTATACACACTCTTGGAATGTTGCTTGTCCATTATAATTCGAGGAGCGGAATTACCATTTTGATTTGATCTACTAATTACACTGACATGTTCTGACTTAAAAGATTTACTTGTAAATCAGAATGTGTTAAAGTGAAATTGTTGATAAAAGAACATAATCCATGACAAATTTTTTCACAGATGCTCAGTCACCTGCCCAGAAAACTGCAGAGACTAAACATCCCAAGCCAAATATCTGAGTCATGATGTGTATATAATCAGCCAGGTCATCACTGTCCACGGAGCAGTTACACAACTGACTCGAAATTTCTCAGTAGAAGTGCTATTGCCATCTGTCATAACTGACCGGATCTTGAGCTTTTATCACGAACGTCTAAAGCTAAAATGATATTTGAATGTTGCCAACTATGACGGCAACATTTGAGCCATTGAAGCCATTAAAAAAACTTTCCTGGACAATGGTCAGTTGATGCACTTCGCACTAAATGCCATTTACAGAATCATGGGTCCGGTTTCATTTTTTGAGAATCAATTAAGTTATTTTGTACAAATACAAATAGTTCATAATCCCCGGAATCATTTGGTACTCTGACATGTGACAATAAGTACAGTTTTGTCTTCTATATACAGTGGCCCCAAAAAGTATTTGGACACCTTTGGTCAATTAAGCCACACTTAAAATATTCCATATTCCACTGACATTTGAGAACCAGAAATTGCTCAAATACTGGTTCTAAATTTAGTGGTATATCTATTTTTATCATTTAAATTAAAGCAAACTTTTTTTTGTGAAATGTTTTGCTTGAAAACAGTACTTCTCCTATAGTTCTAAAATCCAAGTGGTTTGATATTTTGTTATTTAATGCACTGGCATTCATGTATTTTTAAATGGTTTAAAAACAAAAACATAGCCCAAAGCATACATAGATTTTGACGTAAACGCTCTGCATCTGCATACAGTTGAATGCGAGCCTACTCCATATGACTATACGTGCATGCACTGGTGGTTTAGACCCGTAAATATGTCTTTATTGTCTATCAGACTTGAGTTATACAAATGCAGGAATCTCCTGACATCCTCACACATGAGCCCTTGACGTGCACATCCACTGTTGTTTTAATCGGTGATTGCATGTTCTTCTAGCTCTTCTTTGTGACAGCCACAGCTCAAGTTGTTGCCACCTTGTGGATCCACATATTAGTGCAAATAATTCCAGGCCCATGCATGTTCAGAGGCGAGAGGTTAGAAAAATTGGGCCGCACGCATTCAGTGCTGAAGCACTGAAATTTGCGCCACGCGTCCTTTAAGCAGACACCTAGCGTTCAACCAAAGTATACTTTGGGCTTTAGTGTTCAAATACTTTATTGGGGCCACTGTATCATCAATAAAAGGTTGTAATAACAAGTTGCCATATAGCTCCTTCCAAAACAGAGCAGCACCCTGCGTGAACTAATAAACAGGCTTACGTACAGGAAAATAAGCATACTTTGAATTCTGTGTTTTTGCAAGCTAGTTATTAGTATAATTTTATGGTGTAATGCTGGTGACTTATCGGTTTTGCATTGCCACAGTCTAGTTTAAAAGACTCCTTGGACCTGTAAAGGCCTCACTAGGGCCTGTGTGTGACTTGTTTTCAGGAGGGAAATATTCATGGGACGGAATTCCTTGTTGACACCAACGTCCTGCTGCTGGGGCCCAAGGAGGAAGCAATGCGAGAGAGGGGAGTCATATGTTGATACAACACCTCAACAAAGCAGGCTGTGTAGATGTTCCTTGTTTTATAAAGGTTCTCTGCATGAAGGCTCAAGTGTTGGACTTAAGAACTAATCTTAGGATAAAGAAGACATCACACTATTAACAACTGTAGTTCCTCTCTTAGAGACTGTTGTTATTTTCTCGAGATATATCTCAGAATGCATGACAGGTTTGTTGACATCACCCAGTTAGTCTCCAGATGTATGTCCAAAATATGTATGACTCAGAACAGGAAACTGATCAAGCTAATGTAGCGTTCAACAGCTCACCTAGGCTATGCTTCTGTGTGGGAACTGAGTTAATTTGTTCACATCTGGTTCCAGTGTATCAGACTTCTAACTGATGTTGCTTACCAACTGAAATTGTGACACAGCAGCCTGTACATGCAACCTTTTGGGACCTTTATGTGCTCTAACTTTTGGCCAAGATGTATTTTTGTTTATGTGTTGTATACTTTTGTCATACTACATTAAATAATCCTAGTAAAAGCCCCACAACCTCCTGACTGTTCAACAATTCAGTTGATGGACCCCAATTCTCTCCCACCTTGTGTACCTACTGCCTTAAACATGCAATTAATCATTAAGATCTGCAGTGTTGACATTCATGTTCCCTGAGGAACCAAGGCTAGTTTGTGTCATTTGTTTTTTGTCAGTTTCACAAGAACTGTGTGGGTGTGAATGTGGAAATGCATTAACTTACTTTCTTGTGTGTTAACTCTCTGTTCTGGAAACATAGCTTGGAAAATTCAGGTTAGAAATATCTTTGTTTTTGTTTGGGGGATTGTTGACTGGTCTCTGTAGGATTACATTACAAGTCTGAAACATCCCTTCATTTGTCAGTCAGATAAACATGATATTCAATTTGGCACATGCAGAAGAATATTCTTTTTCTACTCAATGTTTTCTTTCTACTCTACCTTTCGAATGTTGGCGAGGTATGTTTAGCTGTCCTGAAGTGAAACCATGTTTTACTCACAGGCTATGGTACAATCCTCTGTAGACAGGCATTATTCATTGTTGATCATTCTTTTCAGTCTCTCTCTCTCTCTCTCTCTCTCGCTCTCTCATCAGAGTCTCTAGTTTGAGAAATAGATGCCTCACATGTCCTCATCTGACAGCTTCATTGAATTCTACCCGCTCAACACTGTTTAATTTACAACAGTATAGAGAAGACTCAGGGGTGCATGCCTTATGGGAAGAATTGCAAAGAAAAAAACACTTTTATATCGATCGATCGATAGATATTGTTGTTTATGCACAAAAATCTATCTCTGGTGAGCTCTGAAAATGCTCTTGTCACAGACTAGCACTGTCATGCTCACTCTGACTCTGAGTGAGACTGAGAGTGAGCATTAACAAAGTGTCTTTCAAGACAAATCAGTCCAATCGGCTCTCAACTTGGGAAAACTTCCAGGCAGCTATTTTCTGTGGATACAAGGCAGAAAATCAGAGTTCTCAATCTAATCTATTACACTTCAATTCCTATAGCTGCGCTCTCAGCTTTTCCCCAGCAATTGAACTTGTAACAAGCAATATAATAATTCAGGCTAGGTAAATCAAAATAATAAAATAAATAATAAATAAAAAAAGCTTATCAAATGACTTCTTAGGGAAGTCAGGGAAGTTTGTGTTTTGACAAACGAGGAGTCATTATGACCGTTTCACCAATGCATTCCTCCTTTGTGTGTTGTAGAAAAACATTTGCAGACATATTGTTGCTATTTGCTTTTTTGATGTATCAGTTGCACATTTTTGATGGTTCACTAATTCCACATGTGGAGCAAATTTGAGACATCTTGACATTTTGGAGGTCAATAACGGTCTAACCCCAAACGTTTCACACTATAATCCTCAGTCGGAGTGCTAAATGGAAAGATCAGTAAACAACAAATCTTTCTGGTATTTTTTATTTATTATTAGGTTCTGTTTAATCAATAGATATAAATTGATATCTTCCAAACAGAGGAGCTCTTTCCTCTTTTGATCATTGCTCTTTTGACCCCATTTTTAGTGTAGGACTTTAGCTTTAATTTCTCAGTTGACCTGAACAGATTTGTCAGTGGGATGCCTCAGACAGAACTCTCTGCTTTTCCATTTGAATTGAGAAAGGCTTACACTTTAATAGTGATCTAGTTGACCCATCTAATGAATTGGTTTAGACAAGAGCAATACAATGTTTACAACATCCTCGTTGATATGGTAGTAACACTTTGCCTTGGTATAAACAGGTTTGCTTTTTCTCTTCTGAAATATATACTTAACAAACTGCATTATGTTTAAGTATTGTTAAATGTTTCAGAATCCACATCATCAACTAATTCTGAGATCTGCATTAAATACATTGCTTAATAAATATCTGTTTAGGTTGATTTGTACTCGGTGAGGCTCAATATTGATTTTTTCATTCAGCCACAGAATAAACCACAAAGGCAATGCTATATTATAGTCTATAATTATGTTCATATGACAGTTGGCTGTTGGAAGGAAAGAAAGGTCTTACATAGTTTGAAGTTTGATAGGTGAAGTCCTCCCCAATATATCTATGGGTCGTAAAATGGACCCTACAGATTATTTTGAATGTCCGTGATTTCACATGTCATAGTTACATAAACATTCATATCTATTAAAGAGCCATGCATGGTGTATCTTGGGAAGATATTTCTGTAAATTAATAAATCGTTTAAAAGTATTTATTGTTTGCTCATGCAAACTATTCCATTAACCACTCCCAAATCCTACTCTCATGTAGGCCAACTGTCATATGAACATAATTATAGACTATAATATAGCATTGCCTTTGTGGTTTATTCTGTGCCTAAATGAAAAAATCAATATTGAGCCTCACCGAGTACAAATCAACCTAAACAGATATTTATTAAGCAATGTATTGACATGGCTTTACTTTTTTGTCAATTACAACTTACTAGCCACCACAACTAACTCAGAATACAGAGCTGTAAATTATGATGCCTTCAACATTGCTAACCTGTTTTAAGTAGAAAAGCATGATTAACCATACTGCCTTACTATAGACTTTCTCCTCTTATGGAACTCAAAGAGCCTGTTAACATCTGGTCTGTGCCAAGTTTTTACTTGCTGACGTTAGCAGAAATCCTCAGGTGTATATATAATATATGCAGGTGTGCCTTTTGTATTCTCATGCAAATTAAACTTTTCTATAAGATTATTTCAGATTATTGGAAACATCTACTCGCTTCAATTCCTATAGGGTGCAACAGTCAGGTTCCGGAAGTAAAAATCCCATAAATTTTCTCCATAGTCGAATACATTTTTAACGATAATTTATAAACCAGACCTACAGTGAACTCTGAAGTTATAAATCAATGGTATATGCTTCTGTTGAAGCTATCAGTCTGCATTATTTCAATTTAATAGCAGAATTCGTGTAAAGATCTACACTACCCTTGATTCCTGAAGAGAAACGCTCAAATGATCTATCAGAGAATGGCATGAAAGACGGTAAGTACTGTAAACAGTCTTTTTTTTCTGAATTTTTTCATATGTTCACATTCTTTGTTGCTTCACATGAGAGTTTGTAATGTTGTGATTCGGGAAAAATACCTCCGGAACCAAGAAAGCTGGAAAAGTGTGTGGGCTCTGTTGCGCTCTGTATCCCTGTAATGTTAAAAGTGTAAATTTGAATAATATTTAGTTAAAAGTACAGTATGTAACATTCGGAAACCCTTGTTATTAAAGACACCTGTAGCCGTTATGTGAACTGCAGCCAGCTACCTGTTGCTTGTGACCGCGCACACTCTCCATGGGGATTATTACTAATTTAATACATTATTAAAATTACACTGTTATGATTGTTTTACTACAAACTTTGAGATTGTATATTCTATTTGACCCTCCAGTGCTGGAACAGGGCTAAAACAAAGTGTGGATATAGGTCTGGCTATGCGAGACTGTAGATTGAAGTAATCACTTTTCTTTGCATGATACATTGACTGCATTTATACGATAGCCTATGTCGGCGTTAACTAGCAAGCCAGCTTTATAAATAGCTGTTAGCTAAATTTGGTGGATGATGACAGTAGCTTTTTATAAAATATACTGTACTTTATAAATATGTTGACACAATTCAGCATTGATGTGATTCCTTCACAACTGTAATTTTGATATATCGATGCGCAATTGTTTTATAATAATAGAATGTATATATTTTCTGTATAACTAAATTACGTTACACTAATGAATGGAGCTTTTTGCATTATCTTGAACATTGTCTAGCATTAATATCATGTGTTATTGTAGTTTACCTTGCTGAATAATTACAGATTAACATTGACATTA
Source organism: Xyrauchen texanus (assembly GCF_025860055.1). Taxonomy (NCBI): domain Eukaryota; kingdom Metazoa; phylum Chordata; class Actinopteri; order Cypriniformes; family Catostomidae; genus Xyrauchen; species Xyrauchen texanus. The sequence continues at coordinate 28,346,106 of NC_068278.1, read as the reverse complement.
ACCTGACATTTTGCATAAAGAGAAGATTGTTGAAATTATTTTAAAGTTACGAAGCAAGGTTACTTGCAATTCGTAAGCGTTAGCAGGCAAGATCAAGTCAGCTAAATTTACACAGATCAATCCTTATGGCACTATATTTCACATGCTTTGTAGTTATTTACATTTACATTTATGCATTTTGGCAGACACTTTTATCCAAAGCGACTTACAGTGCCCTTATTACAGGGACAATCCCCGGAGCAACCTGGAGTTAAGTGCCTTGCTCAAGGACACAATGGTGGTGACTGTGGTGATCGTACCAGCGACCTTCTGATTAACAGTTATGTGCTTTAGCCCACTATGCCACCACCACTCCCCGTTATGTAAGCCTACCTGTCCAATAAGAAGAATGCCAATTAGTTGTCGGTTTTGATCCCCAGAACCGAACGAAGGTCCCTCCAGGAATCAAATGTCCTGCCGATGTTCACTCTAGTTTTCGCTCAACTACAATCACGTTCCCGCTTAGCCAGATGGGATTCAGAAGGTAAATGTTTTTTTACTCTGAGTTTGTGTAGGAGTCGGTGTTGTGCTGGGAGCTGGCCGTTTGCTGGGTTCCATCTCTAAGATAATGTTACTTAGTGTTGCTGTTTTTTGTCACTGCTGAATAGCGGAAGAGAAACGATTACTGAGGCAAGGCTCTTGGGAGTGTGCATAAATGTCACATCTTTTGGATTTTCCTTGCACCAGCGACCCACTCCTTCTCATGAAAATCAGTCTACAGGCTTTAATAGGCAACCTAGGAAGTCCGGGAATGGCTAATTTTGCTAATTTTTAAAGTTGCGTTACAAGCCGTTCACACAATGACATTTTTTGTGTGTTTTTAACGTTTACAGGCTTGTTTAGTGATATATTTACTTCCATGTTAATACCTCACTCAAACCAAAACATTTTTCACAATTTATTTTTAAATAAAAAAGGGATGGGTTGAAATTATTTTCATTGTAATAAAAATTATGCCAAAAATACTGTCGATTGAGCTTAACTTTTGTCCAATCTGGAACAGTCTTTTAATATTACTTGACTATAAAAAACACTCATAAGTAACATTTCCTTTATGATTCCTACATTTATATGTTACAGAGCTGAGCAAGGATAATTCAGAATTGGGTACATTGCTCTTTCTCATTAATTATCTACAGTCTCAGATCTTATCCTCACTGGAATGTAGGTAAAGTACAATAATATTAGTTATTATTATAAGATGCTGTTTTCTGTAGTAATTAACAAGGTGTTGATGGGATATTTCATCTGGATTTCTCATTTTGACTCTTTCATGTTCAGGATGTGGTGTCCTGCACCCAACCATATAGTGCTGCTACCACAGGAAAAGGAAATATTTGAGATCTTCCTTGTAGTGCTTTCTCATTTGGCATTCATAATTACATTCTCTCCTCGTCTCCACTTTCCACCAGTCATCCAGATGTAAAAGGCTTTATCAGATGAGGTGTGCCGTCAGAACATGCCTGGTCCACGACAGCTACGTCTAGCTGCAGTAGTAACCAAATGATTGCGTGTCTCGCATCAACAAAGCTGGGATTTTTTTTTTCAACTGTGGATATGTAACTGGTCTGTCGTCTGTGTTGTGTTTTCGGGTTGCGTATGAGAAGAACAGGACAGCATTCGGCAGCTCACAAATCTTTAATTCGTGATATACAAACAAATGTAAACCACCCCCTTAGTGAAAGTCGCCCTCGTCAATGCTCTCACTGCATCACCAATGCAAAGAGGAAGAGAAATCAATAAAATGCATAACAGAGAACATACCTGATATACAAACAAATGTAAACCAGCCTCTTAGTGAAAGTCGCCCTCGTCAATGCTATAAAACAAATGTGATGTACACTTGTCACATGTGCTCTCATTTAACATTTAGGCCCAGGTGCAAAAATATCAATTAATCGGGATGAAATTACAAAAATAAACACACAAATAGGTAAAATAATATTATACACATGAATTAGAGTGAAAATATAGACATAAAAGCAACAATTAAAATTAGGATTAAAGATGTTTATCAGGAGCCCAAAATAACCTCACCTCTCACTGCATCACCAATGCAAAGAGGAAGAGGAGGGGACAGAACGGGAAATTATATTGACTCATGACATCACATTAAAGAGAAAGGTACTCACTTCACTTAGGCAGTCATATCAGGTACATGTAAACGAACAATTTTGTGAGAATTCTAAAACTATACATACATTTAACAGTACACTTTATGTACCTGTTACATTCACCCCTCAGAATTTACACAAAATTCCTAAAGTATATATATATAAAAACACACACACACACACACACACACACACACACACACACACACACACACACACACACACACAGGTCACTAGAATTACATGGTCCACACTTAAAAAAACAGTGGACACACAGCGTAAAAAGCTACCCAAATAAAAGGGATACAAATATGAAGAAAGTTGGCCAAACTTCAACACATATTGTAGGCATTACCAAAGTGCCCATTACACTTTGAAAAAAATCTCAGACCAGGTACTTGATGAGCCAATAGGCATTCGAAAATACCAGGCTTGACTTCTAGCATTTTAACAGACAGCTGGAAGAGGAAAAAAAAAACGAATCTAAACATGAATAACAGGAGACACAGACTCCATACCAAGTAAGGTTTCTAATTGAATCATTGACTCAATCAGCCTACGAACAGGCTTAATTACTCTACCAAGCCTGGTAGTGTAACGAACATCTGTATTTAAATCAGCTACAGGATCTTGCCTAAAGGGTTCACTGGCAGAGACAGGAGTTTGGGGAGAGTGGATAGCACCAGCCACAGCCACAGTATTATCATCAGTCACTGACACAGCAACTTGTGCATGTGGCTCCACTTGATTGGACAACTGAGAATGCACCCATGAAGAAGTGCGGACATCACCACAAGTAGCAACATTGGAGATGTTTGACATAGAGCCTGCATGTGAGAGTTCCTCAGCCTCATTCTGCCCATCATCTGCAGACTCAATGTTGGCAACATAGGACTCACCACTGCCTGTCTGCTCGGTTAGACCACCACAGTGTGCTGCATCAGATATCTGTGAAGGTACACTACAGGCAAGTGTTTCAGCAACTTCATGATCAGAACTAACCATTTCTGGTTCAAGCAGCGAAAGGAAGTTCACTTGAAGAAGAAGATTTCGATGCACTAGTCTCTCATTACCAGCTCTGTCACTGATCTTATAGACATGTATGGAAGGCTTTGAGGCAACAACAGTGTACATGACTGGCTCCCATTTGTCAACAAGTTTACGTTTCCCTCTACAACCCTTGTTAGCCACAAGCACTTGATCACCAACGGCTAGAGGTAGGCCTTTAGCTCTTTTGTTGTACTGGCTGGACTGGTGTTTTTGTTCCACAACAGCATTCTTCTGTGCCAACGCCATGGCAGACTGGAGGTCGCTGACAAGAGATTTGACATACTCGTCATAGTCACAGATTGTCTTATCCTGCAGGACACTACGGAACATGAGGTCAATTGGCAATCTTGGTACCCTACCGAACATTAGGTAAAAAGGGGCGAAACCTGTTGTTTCGTGTGCTGTGCAGTTATACACAAATGTCATGGTCTGTATCAACTTTGGCCACCTTTGCTTAGGCCTAGGTGGAAGAGACCTCAGCATATTTCCTAATGTCCTGTTGAAACGTTCAGTACCACCATTCCCCATTGGGTGGTAAGGAGTGGTTCTCGACTTGTCAACTCCAGCAAGTTCAAGGAGCTCGGCAATCAACTCACTCTCAAAGGTAGCCCCCTGGTCAGAATGGATGCGTTGGGGAAATCCATAGAAAAAGCTGTCCCAGAGTTTCTTAGCCACTCTTTTCGCTGTCTGGTCTTGACACGGAAATGCATGCGCTAGCTTTGTGAAGTGATCCGTGACCACTAAAACATCCACAGATTTGTTGTTCCAATCCTCAGCAGACCAGAAGTCGATGCAAACGAGCTCCAGTGGGGCTGAGGTTTTGATACTCTCCAAAGTGGCTCTTGCTGCAGGCTCTGGAGTTTTGCTGAGGACACACCTGGGACATTTTTTCACGTAATCCCGCACATCACGCTCCATATCAAGCCAGAAAAACCTCTGACGGGTCAAAGACAGAGTGCGAGGCTGCCCTTGATGACCAGCCAGGTCGTGAACACCCGAAAGTGCCTCAGATTTCAATGAGTCAGGTAAAACAAGTTGGAACTTTTTGTGCTTGGTGAGCGGATCTTTAATAGCTCTGTACAGGATTCCATTAAGCAAAGAAAGTTTGTCCCACTGTTTCATAATTCTCAGCACACACTGGTTATCATTGGCACGCTCACGTCTTGATGGTCTGCGCTTCCTGCCGACATAATAAGACGCTCTAGCAATGACAGGGTCTTTGTGCTGGTGATCTTGTAAGTCTATCAGTGAAAGAGAATGAAACACTTCCTCACCTCCACTGATTAAAGAGTTCAGATGTTCAGCAAATGATGTTGCTCTACATTCAGTTCCTGTTTCCCATTTATCACAAGATGACAAAATGGAAGACACGTCATCAGCGGACATTGATGTATCCAGCCCAGCATCAAGTGATCCTGTCCCTAATGTTTGCGGTTGGCAGGTAAGGCGGAACACCTCTTGCACATTTCCATCCTCTACACTGTGCACTTGTTGCAACAGTTCAGAATAAGGTTCGGACAAAAGTCGCTGACTCACTGGCCTGACAAATGGATCCCTACTGAGCGCATCTGCCACCACGTTGAGTTTTCCAGGAACGTATTTGATCTCAAAACAATATGGAGCAAGTTTCGAGACCCAGCGCTGCTCACATGCATCCAACTTCGGCTTGGTCATAATGTATGTCAGCGGATTATTATCTGTCAAGACAGTAAACTCATGTCCCTTAAGCCAGTGACTGAACTTGTCACACACCGTCCACTTCAGAGCTAAGAATTCAAGTCTGTGTGCAGGATATTTTGTTTGGCTGCGGCTCAAAGCCTTGCTAGCGAACGCTATTGGTCTTGCCTTGTCCTCACCAGCAGGGATCTGAGACAGTACTGCTCCTATGCCATCCAATGAGGCGTCAGTACAGTGAAGAAAAGGACGCTCAAAATCAGGATGAGCCAGCACCACACTGTCAACAAGGGCCCTTTTTAGCTCTTCAAACGCCACATCACAGTCATAGGTCCAGTCCTGGGATGTCAACTCCCGAAAAGTGCCTGCTCTCTTGTGACTACCAGCAGCTTTCACTGAGCGTTTCTGAGCACTGAGCCAGCTGTTAAGTTGAATAAGTGTCTGGCAATGCGTGAGCAACTTGGAATGAAGGATTGGTAGTACAGGACCATACCAAGAAACGATCTGATCTTTTTTTGTGAAGGTGTGGTTTTGTTGTCCTTCATTAAGTCCTCCTTTTGAAAAGCAGAGATGACTTTAACTTTCTCCTCATCAACTGAAACACCAGTACCATCTATCACATGGCCCAGGAACTTTACGGATTTTCTCAGAAAGTGACATTTTTTAGGTGCTAGCTTCAAGTTGCTGGTTCTCAATCGAGAAAACACGATCTCCAACCGCTTCAATGCCTCCTCTTCAGAAGGTGCAAAGACCAACAAGTCATCCAGATAACAGAGCAGAGTGGAAAAGGTAAGGTCTCCAAAAATGCTGAGCATCATGCGCATGAAAGAAGCAGGGCTATTGTAAAGACCTTGAGGAAGACGATTATACTAATACAAGCCCATTGGTGTTGTGAAGGCCGTGTATCGTCGGTCAGACACATGCAGTGGGATGTTGTAAAATCCTGAAGTTAAGTCCATGGTGCTGAAAAGGGCATTACCACCCAAGGCTGCGAGACAATCAGCTTGATGGGGTAGAGGGTGGGCGTCTTTGATGGTTTTAGCATTGAGCCAGCGAAAATCAGTGCAGACCCTCAGATTACCGTCTTTTTTCCAGACCATCACCAAGGTTGATGCATACTCACTGACAGACTTGCTGATTATGCTTTTCTCCTCCATCTCTGACAACACTTCTCTCAATTTTTGATAGTGGGCAGGTGGGATGCGGCGATAGGGCAGACGGAATGGACGCTCATCATAAAGATGGATCCTGTGCACAAAATCCTTTGTCTCTCCACAATCCAGCTTATCCTTTGAGAAAACATCATGGTAGGATACAAGAAGATCCGTCAATTTCCTCTTCCAGACCTCAGAAACCTCACATCCATCAATGTCAATATCTTTCAGACCATAGTCTCCCAGCAATCGTGCAAGATCAGAGGATGTAGCAGTTTTAATAGGAATTGACTCAGAAACGTGACAATGGGTTCTACTTAAGCCCTGAATGACAGTGAGAAACATCGGCCAGTTTAGTGTTACGGCGAAGCGTCACTGATGCTGGATTAGGGTTAAGGATCTTCATTGGCACCCATCGATTGCCCCACATTGGTGTAACTGCCCGTCCAACAAGGATGTTTCTAGGTGCTGAACGTGCAGTGGTTGGCTCAACAATCACAGTACTTCCTGGAGAAACAGGCACATTAGCTGGCAATTTGCCCCAAACAAGATGCTCACATTTGGGAAGCAGAGTGATTGCCTGACAGAGCTTCACAGTCCCAAGTTTATCAGGCTGTTGAGGCCCAGACCACCGGGAGATACAGCTCAGAAGCTCAAGGAATTGCTCACACTCAGGATTATTGTTATTGCAGGAAACAAGCTCCCAGTACTTGTCATGCGATTTCATCTTCTGCACAACACATTTGATCACATTACTTCCTATTATAAACTCATCTCTTTGTCCAGGCACCACAAGAGTAGGAACGACAAACTTAAAACCATAGACTTCAACCTCCAAGTCGTATGAACACTTCGGCTGAATCGTAAGGCCACCACAGCCAACAAGGACCACATTACTCACAATCATTTGAGGATGCGGAAGAAGACCATCAGCTTGCAGCTTGGACTCACCCTCTTCACTAAGCGTGCAGGCCATACTACCAGAATCCAATAACCCCTTTAATGTGCAACGGTCGCAGACTGTCACAGGAGCATAAAACAACTCACTTGCCCCATCAACTCTCTGAGACCCCACATATAACACGGTTTTGTCTTCTGGCAATAGTTTGCAGCTGTTAGCTGAAAACATTTTGCACATCTTCTGTGAGGGAGGTTTTACTTAAACTGCCCATGCTACCCCTCTCATCGCATGGGCTCTTCAGTTTAACTGAGCAGTATCTGAGGGAGATGTAGGGCATGCTGCTTTAGGACAGTCTCTCTTAAAGTGGCCAGGACTGAAACAGTGACGACATAGCCTTTGACGTCTACAATGTTCATACGTTGTGTGTTCCTTGGATCTACAGACCCTACATGCAGTGCTTAAGTTGGTTTTGAAATCTGTAGTTTTGCCTGGGTGAACCTGACTGGGCGAAATTAAAGAGGCAGTGCACAAAGACAGGACTCTATCCATCATGCCAACAATGTGCTGAAGGCTGGTATCTGGAGAGAAAGGAACAGCATATGGATTAAGAGGACTTACAGGAGTCAGAGACTGGGCTGGCATGGAAACTGGCTGCGGAGGAGAACTGGGCATGGAAACAGGCTGCGGGAGAGAACTAGGCACATTATTTGGGCCTGCCATAACGGTGCACTGGTTGCTTGCTGACAAGGACATTGTGTGCTGCTTCCTCGAAGAGACTCTCTTTAGATCCCTCTGATGACTATCCAAGCGCTCCTGGACCTCAGCGGCGCTCCACTTCTCAGCTGGCTTAAACTGAAAAGACATAGCAAGACTCGGGTCCGGGCAATGTGAAATAAACATCATGACTGCTTCAGCAGCGGGATCCGCTGGTGGAGGTGGTGCATCTTGCTGTACTATCACCTTGAGGCTAGATTTATCAATGTCGTCACTTGAGTGCTGAGACTGGCACGGTGGATTAGACTGTACTGGGCTGGGCTGGCGCGCAAGGTTAAGGCTGGCTGAAATACTCTCTCCTATTTTCTGAGCCAGATCTGAAATGATACCCCCTAGTGACAACACGTTCAATATCAGGGCGTATGATTGGGGTGGAGCTAGCTGCTGGACCTACAGAAAAACCAATCGCTGAATCGTCTGTGTGCACATGGTCAAGTCCCAAATTAGCTAACGCTCTCCCTCTCCCATAACAACGTGTAAATTCAGACACCCCCTCATTACGATACATTTTGAAATGACCTCTGCCCAGTGGAAAAGTGACATTAGATTGTTTCACGGGACTGAAATCCTCTTTGCTAGGATCCTCAAACATGTTTCAATTTGAGAAATGAAACGGATAAAACATGTAAAGATTACAGCAAATTATATGCCACAAACAGCAAAACCTTGACTGTTCAAAAGTTAAGATATGCAGGGAAATATATTAAATCAATTGACTCAAACAGTTCAATTTCAAAAGTCATACAAATAAAATATATATTTTTCTCAAAGTCAGTTAAATACTTTTCCTTTGTTTAAATGCACTAACAGTCATTGATTATATTGTACAGATAAAGGATAGCCTACGATGCATGAAGGAAACTGAAGCGTCCCGCGGTGCTTTTCACAGTTTCTGTCGTTCAATATGCACCAACGAAAGCGCTCCAGAGAAAGAAGAAAGAAAAAAAAAGTCAATAACTCTTTACCGTTCCTTTAAGATACAATAGTTCGATCCGCGATGTCACAAGCTGTAGGCCTACATCTCACACACGCGCCCTCCTTATGCGCGAGCACGGAGCCGCCACGAGCGATGGCGATGAGGAAGATGATCGGCGAGGAAGAAGGTCGGCGAAGCGTGCGAGCCGTCACGCAACCACGGTGAACGGCTAAGCGCTGATCTGATGATCCGAAATGATCACGGCACCAAGTGTAACTGGTCTGTCGTCTGTGTTGTGTTTTCGGGTTGCGTATGAGAAGAACAGGACAGCATTCGGCAGCTCACAAATCTTTAATTCCTGATATACAAACAAATGTAAACCAGCCTCTTAGTGAAAGTCGCCCTCGTCAGTGCTATAAAACAAATGTGATGTACACTTGTCACATGTGCTCTCATTTAACATTTAGGCCCAGGTGCAAAAATATCAATTAATCGGGATGAAATTACAAAAATAAACACACAAATAGGTAAAATAATATTATACACATGAATTAGAGTGAAAATATAGACATAAAAGCAACAATTAAAATTAGGATTAAAGATGATTATCAGGAGCCCAAAATAACCTCACCTGTCACTGCATCACCAATGCAAAGAGGAAGAGGAGGGGACAGAACGGGAAATTATATTGACTCATGACATCACATTAATTAAAGAGAAAGGTACTCACTTCACTTAGGCAGTCATATCAGGTACATGTAAACGAACAATTTTGTGAGAATTCTAAAACTATACATACATTTAACAGTACACTTTATGTACCTGTTACAGATACATGCAACATGCTGTGAGAATGAAATCGGCCACTCTGTAAGGTTTAATCACATATTCTCTAGTGCACATAAATTAGCCATATTACCTGGCCCCTTGGGACAGCAAGGTATTTTACCTGTCACAAATGTCAAGAGGGGATTATTAATATAGGCACTAATATTTGCACCAAGAGTGTTGTAACTACTTGAAAAAATTTATAGTTTGTAGAGAGCTGTATGCAAGATGATTTCATGCTACATGTATTAAAGAAACATTAAACTGTAAGACATTATATTAGAGCAAGCAACTCTTTTGACAAGTCCTGTAAAAAAGAAAACAATTGACCACAGTGTGGTGTTGCTATGCACAATAGTGTAAGGAAACTGTTGAAATTGTTTACAAGTTATATTGGTGTGTAACATGTAGCATGCAGCATTTTGTGCAGTTCTGTAATGCAAATAAATTTGTTCAAATATTTCTAATTACTTCCACCATTATCAAATTACCATTTTGTTGTGTTCTTTCTGTCAAACAAGGAAAGCCACATGCTTACAATAAGATACAGTTTCATCTATAAAGACTAGACTTTTCACCTACTGTACAAGGGATACCGACAAAGACATTCTGGATGCATCATTATGGCCCAAATCTCTATAAGATTATAACACATTTATATTATTGCAGAAGAGTTTCAAAATGTTTGTATAGAGAATATAAAGTGA